>NC_090801.1:41968046-42295132 GCF_036512215.1 Solanum lycopersicum | reverse complement strand
TATAAAGATAAAGGTAGTAAAGTTATAGGGACCACTAACATTATTTATTCACATGGAATACAACACAAAACAAACAAAAATGCACAAATTGGGACCAATGAAGTCATACACATACCAATCACACACATACATACTCGAGAACAATCTATAAAACATGTATGAAGCGATAAAAGACTCTAACATCAGAAAATAATATATAATGTTAACCCTACACAAACTTCACACACTACAGTACAAGAGACAAAATGCAATCAAAAATTGAATAAAACTAAACCCTAACTATTTACGAAATACATTTAATCGAACAATCATTACACAATATTTATGAAAATTATTAAAAGTAAGTCTTCAGTTCTTACTTTATCGGAGTAGAAAATCAATTTCTTCACTTTGACTTGAACATCGCCGCAGCTCCAAGAACAGATGATGTTGGGGGAAATGTTTAGGTTTTTTAAAAATGAAATGGGTAACGGATGTTTTATTTGGATGGGTTGGGTATTTTGAAAGATGGGTCGGGTCGATCCGGGTGGATAGGGTGGTTTGGGTCAAACTAATTAGATTTTAATTAATTGAATTTTTAACCAATTACAACATGCCACGTAATAAATGAAATAATTAAAAATATTGACTTATAGTCTGTTAGCCAAAAGGGCAAAATAGGTACCTAAAGGTTAACCCCAAGTGTATATTAAGGCCAAAAGAAAAACGAGGGGTATTTTTGTACCATTTCTAATACTATAAGGGTATTTTAGACCCTTCTCCGCTTGGAGAATTCCATTGGTCTAGAAAATGCCTTCCTCATATCTATATTGTGTACTTAAAGTGTTGCTAACTTTACATGATTAGTAGAATGCCAAAAGTGTATTACTTGTATTGTTCTTTGGTGCACCTTTTTTAAAATCTTGTTTAGAGATATTATTAATTGAAGAATCATTAGCAAGAATTGTATGATAAGGTGATAAATTGAATATTATCTTGCAATATGTAAAACCTTATAGCTTTTCTTGATGATTGAGCAGAATATCAACACTTTGATATGTTCATTGGACTACAAGAACTACAAGGCCGAAATAAGGACTGCAGATGCACAGGATTCCTTCAAGGATGGGGTGGTTGTTTTGGTGAATGGATGCTTAACCGGAAGGGATAACTTAAAAAGGAAATTCGCCCAGACATTTTTCCTTGCTCCGCATGAAAAGGGTTATTTTGTGTTGAATGATGTTTTTAGGTATGGCGAAGATAATAAGATTTATACCATTTCAGAAGTGCTTAATGGAACTGAGGATGCCAGTCAGAGATTTTTACCCCTGATCAAGGTTGGATCTCTTTTCTAATTCAATAAATGTACTTGTTCTTTTATCCTCTTAAAATATTTTACTATTTTCATTTTGAATACAAAACCTACTCATGTGGTTGATCCTCCAAATCTCGACCAAGCTGACTCACCTGCAGGAGAAGTTCAACATGTTGAGGAAAAAGCCAATGACTCTTCGATAGATAGGAGGCAAGTTGCTGATCAAAGAGAGATTGTTGTGGAAACTGGATCATATTTCAACGAGGACCAGCACCCTACAAATACAGAATTAGCTAATTCTGTTGCCCAAGGGGATGCTCCAAAGAAGTCGTATGCATCCAATGTTAGTTCACAAATAAAGAAAGGGCCAACCAAAATCCATGTATCCACCAATACTTCCAGAGTGGCTCCTCTGAAGGCTGTAAAACAACCAGTTACTGCAGTAGCACAAAACGCAGCTCCTGAATCATCAAATCCTACTACCAATAGTGGAATCGATGTACCTGAAGATAATGATGTTGAAGATGAAGATATAATCTCTTGAAACCTGTCTGAAATAAACTCAACACTTCGATCATGTGATGGACACATCTATGTCTGAAAAAATTGAATAGCGATGTCCATATTTAATTTTTGTAGCAAATAAAGGAGCACAATAAGTAGATGCGTTTTGAGTTTGATCTAGATGTTGTATTATCTGATTTGCTTGCAATTGTCATGTTCATTTTGCTTTTGAATTTCTCATTGCTTAAAGTCCCATTAAGAGTACATTGTCATCTAATTTACTTAAATTTGAATTCTTGCAGCTGAGGGATACTTTATTTATGTCCGAAATTTGCCTCTAGAGGTTACTGTAGCCCAACTTGAAGCTGAATTTAAGACATATGGGCCTATTAAGCAAGAAGGCGTACAAGTTAGAAGTAATAGGGTTAGTGCATCACGTTATATCATCTTGGTTCAGTTACCTACAAATTGTCAATATGTGTCTACTTATTCCCTTTTCTGCAGCAACAAGGATTCTGCTTTGGTTTTTTTGAATTTGAAGATATGAGATCCATGAACAGTGCCATACAGGTATGTGCCCCTGAAATATCATTGCACTGTCTATCTTTTTATAGAATTTAGAATGTGTTTACTTCCTAGACTTTTTAGTACATGATATGAAGATGCATTACTGTGACTATTCATTTTTCAGGCTTCACCCATTATCATGGAGGCTTGTCAAGTTGTTATCGAGTTGAAAAGAACAACAACTAGAGTTAAGTGGACACATGATAACAATCTGTAGGTGTTAGTGAACAAAGATGAATATAATGTATGCTGAACCAACCCTATTACTTCTAACTTGTACACCTCCTTTCATAATATGCCTAAATCTCATAAATTCAGCTTCGAGTTAGGATACAGTAACATCTACAGGCAAATTGCAGACATAAATAGAGTAGCACTCAACTCCAAGAATTAAAATCGAAGTAAATCAGATGACAATGTACTCTTACTGGCGGTAAACAATGAGTAAGTCTAAAGCTGAGTAAGCATGACAATGCTAGTAGATCAAATAACCCAACATCTAGATCAAACCACATATACTTATTCATTTTCTCAAAAACTAAATACTAACATGCCTATTCCATTTTTTTGTCACATATAGATGTGTCCATCAAAAGATGAGTAATGAGTATATTTCAGGCTAGTTTCAAAGAAATTGTACATTCATGTTTCGTATCATTAGTTTCAGGTACATTAACACCACTGGGGCAGTAGCATTTGATGCTTCAAGAGCTACAGTTTGTGCTACTGCAGCAACCGACTGTTTTACAGCCTTCGGAGGAGACATTTTGGAAGTATTTGTGGGTACCTAAAATTTGGATGTCCCTTTCTTTTTTGTGAAGTGACGAATGATGCATATGACTTCTTTGGAGAATCCTCTTGGGAAACAAAATTAGCAGATTCTGTATTTGCTGGGTTCTGATCCTCGTTGAAACGAGATTCAATTTCCACAACGATCTATCTTTCATCACCAACACGTCTCCCATCTTCCAAAGAGTCGTTGGTCGTTTCCTCAACATGTTGAACTTCTTCAGCATGTGAGCCAACTTGGTTGATATATTGGAGGATCAACGACATGAGTAGGTTTTGAATTCAACATGAAGATAGTAAAATTTTTTTTAGAGAAAACAGGAACAACTACACTTATTGATTTAGAAAAGAGAACCAACTTGGATCGGGGAACGAAACCTCTAACTACACATCCTCAACTGGATTAATCATTTTCGAGACGGTATCAATCTTATTTTCTTCTACATACCTAAAAACAACATTCGAAACAAAATAACGTTATCTTGTGGAGCAAGGAAAAATGTCAAGGCGAATTGCCTTTTCAACTTATCTCTCCCTGATAAACTTCCCTTCAAAAAAACAATCAACTCATCCTTAAAGGAATCGTATGCATCTACAGTCATTATTACGATCTTATAGTTCTTGTAGTCCAATGGACAATATCAAAGTATTGATATTCCACTCAAACATCAAGAAAAACAATAAGGATTTAAATTACATTATTTTCTTGTTTTTTTTTAAATTACAAAAATCTCTTAAAATTTATGGATTTTGGATACATTACTAGTTCTTGATACATGACTCGACTTCTGGATACATAGGTGAGGGATGTATCCGCAAGGGGAGGGATGTATCAGAGATGGGATATGACATCCGAATGCATCACTTGACTTACAGATACATCAGCAAACATCCGGATACATAGGTGAGGATGTATCAGGGGAGTTATTTATTTGTGAGGGGATATAATGTATCATCGAGAGGAGAGTGATGTATTCGAGAAGAGATTTTTGAAACATTTTTAAATGATAGAGAATTTTAGAGATTATGGTAAAATAAGATGTGTATTCAAAATTTTGAGATGATGGGTGCACTATTACGAAAAGGTAAATCTAAGCTTCTCTTAGAGAGGTGCACCCAATCATCATCGCACGACATTATACAATACTTCATATGTGGGTTCACACATATATATTTAAATACTTTTTTAAAAAAATATAATACTATTATATATGATTTCAGGAGTAGAGCATGTGTTCACGTGAACCCTGTGACCCCCTCATGAATACGCCTTTGTGTGTATTTAGGTTATTCTCTTTTTCAGTATTGCAAGATAGTATTCAATTGAATTTATCACCTTATTATGCAATTCTTGCTAAAGCTTCTTTGATTAATGTATCTCTAAACAAGATTTAAAATAAGGTGCAACAGTTCTAACTCTTGGTATAACAACAGTTCCTCTCGGTCATATTCTATCATGTTTAGAGTGGACAACATGAATTGAAGTCAAAACTTCGAAACGTGTTTTTATGATTGATAAATCTGTTATTTTTTTCTCCCACACTCAATGAATAATTGGTCACGTTCTATCCTTCTTTACTTAAATACGAAACCCGGTTCACAACAGAGTTTGAACTCATGACGTGCGTGCACCTCATGTTCATGTTGTACTACCTTCGCTATTCTACCAAAGGCATTGAGGCCATAGTTCTCAAAACGAACTTTCCAATACTACCAACCACAAATATTTTATCTAAAAGCATAACCTAAAAGTTGTTACATCAAGCTTTCAACCTCACTTTCAAGTTCAAATAGAAAGTATTTTTGGTGTTAGTAAGAACTACTCCTCTACAACACTCAACTAAGTGCCTTTTACCAACAAGTATATCTATTACCTACAGATGCTATAGCCCATAGGAACATAATTGGTATTATCTTCTTTATTTTGATGGGTAAACAAGATTAAACTTACAAGAACAATTAGTGAAGTTTAACTTTTATGAACCAATAATTCTTTTGTAAATCAGTGTCTTATGTTGTGACATTATACTTCTTTTATCTTTGTCGTTATTGTGGTTTTGCGCTGAAATGCCCATGCGCTTGTTATTATTAATCTCACAACAATTCTTTTATCACATTACGTCTTAAACAGATGTATCTAATTTTAGCACAAAAAAATTAATTTTATTCCATTTAGAATACACACTAAGAATTATTATAACCACTTAGTCTGATCACTAATCAACTCCAGTACAACAACTACTCTAATTAGTTGCCTTTTATGTTATGGCACCATCATCAATAATAACTCATCATTACTAGCAAATTTTGAGATTCATATTGCTTCATAGTACGCTTCTAGAGTTCTAGTACAACAAAATATTTAATTTATTTGATACTATACTTGTGGCACCTCTAGTGCATCACAAATTATTTCTTTTCAAATAACGCATCAAGAAGCAATATATCAACAAGAACATGAGAAATATAATAAATTATAAAAAATTAAGAATATATTTTCCCACTCTAACGTTACATCCAATCATATCACAATTGATCAACTATCACAAATATGTATATGCAACATTTATTAACATATAATTAAAAAAACCTTAGATTCTATTTTTTCTTTTCTTACGAATATGTTACACAACCTTAACAAAACACATCTACACTTTCAAATATTTCATAAAGGAGAGATAACTTTTTCATTAAGTTTTCAATTCTATATGTAAATACAAATTTATAAATTAAAATGTCAAAATATTCATCTCTTTGTTTTCAACAAAAACCTTTTGCATATGTATAGAAGAATATTCACAAATGTAACACAATAATAATTTTCACATCTAGTATTAAGTTTCAAGAAGTTCAAAAGAATTAAGTCTAAATTTTGATGCTCAAAAAACACAAACATGTAATTTATTAGAATGTTCAATTTCAACACAAATTTATGCATCTAAAGCAACCCATTTATGATAGCTTAGCTACTCAATAAAATTGTTACAAGTTAATGGTCTCTAAAGTACTCGATCAAACAATAAGCATTTAACAAAACATTTTTTCACCAGACTAATATCATCTATCTCAGTTACTTTAAATATTATAAAATATGTTTTCTTTTTAATTATCTCTAGTCGATTATTTGTAATTTTGTTCCTCTCTCATAAGATTTTAAAATATTAATGCGTTTATTAGGGTTCGGGGTTCAACCTTTTAAAGTATTTTTATGTTATTGCTTGACTATAAAAATTTCATTTCTTGCTAAAAATAAGTTGTTTTCTTTATATGTTAAGATTTGCTATCGACTTCTAACTTAAAGGTTTTTAAGTTTATTTTTCGAGTTATAATTTTTATTTTCTGCTATATCTAACAATTGTGTTAATATATATGTTATCCCTCTTTGATTATGTATAATTTTGTTCTTCTCGTAAGACTACAGTAGTTATGTGTTGATTATAATATGGGGATTAGATTTTTAAAGGTTTCTAAGTTATTTTTTTGACTTAAAATTTTCATTTGTTGATAAATAATTTTAATCATTTTGTTAAATTTTATCTAACTCAAATAAAAGGTTTCAACTTTTAATCATATTTTCATAAGGTTCATTGGCTCGAATATTAAATCATATATACCACCTTACATAATATCAATATTTCCCATATGTGAATTTAATAAGAAGAACTTTCCATTCTAAGAACGTAACTAGTTCTAGAATTCCTAATATACATAAAAATTAATTTTCTTGTTCAACTTGGGTGTAGTGAACAAATATACTTGGTACCATCCAAATCTAACACCCAATCTTTTACATATTAGCCATAAGATTTACTTGAGAAATGACCACATAAATATATCTGTTTAGTCAAATTTAATTTTTCTTAGTGAAATTATCATTTCTCCAAATCTTCTTCCACTTTAAAGGATATATAAGCTCAATTTACCACACACAAATAAATTTAAACTTGAAATATATATAGTGTTGTTACATACCTTCTTCATGAACACAAAAAGTCCAATTATTCTCCTAATTGTAGACTTACATGGAGTATATATGCTTGAACTTATCATTAGGCTCCCTTGTACACATCAAACCAAATTCCTATTGTCTCTTGACTATTTTTCGTTCGTTTGCTAGTGTTGATCACCATCCTATCAATTTATCAATTAGTAGTATTTTTTTGTAAGAAAATAAAGTATATGAAATATTTTTAGGATTGTTGAATATTTTATAGAAAAATACTTTATCATGAATATTTTAGAAAATTCTTATTATTTGAAGCGTGTTTGACAGTACGAGCAAAAGAACATAAAATAGGATATAAATTGAATAAAAAATTTGCCTTAAATGTACAAAATTAATGTGCATAAACTCATTCTTACAATTTAATTTAGAATTGTAATAAAGAAATGACTCATAATTGATATATGTTGTAATAGCAAGGAGTTGGAAGAAAAGGTCAAACAAAACTATTTAGGACATTTAATACTCATAAGAAATATGTTAGAATAATTAAAAAAACTCAGATGCAATTTTTTCTTTCTTAAAATTATATACAACACAATCTTTATAAAACATCCTAATATTTCATAACAAGGTATAACTTTTTCATAAAATTTTCTATTTTGAATGTACAATATAAATTTATAAATTAAAATGTCAAATTTCATCTCTTTATTTTCAACAAAAACCTTTTGTATATGTAGAGAAAATATTCACAAATATGATTATAATACTTTTCACATTTAATCATTATTTATATAAGTCTTAAGAAATTCGAAAGAATTAAATCTAAAATTTAAATGCTCAAAAACATAAACAAGTAATTTCTTAGTGGTTAAATTCAATTCAACACAAATTTATGGCTAAAAAAATCCATATATGATTATGTATTTACGTAGACAGTCAATAAATTGTTATAAGTTAATAAAAATAAATTAGTAAATCATTCCAAAGCATAAACTTGTGTCCATATATAAACACAAAGTACTTCAATTCAAATATAGAAAGATAATTAACTAATCAATCTACTAAAATATTACTTCCTCGTCCGGTATTATTTATCATGGTTTCTATTTTTAGAGTCAAATTATAAAAAACTTTGATTAATATTTTAAGATATATTTTTTCATCATAATAATATGCAAAAAAATTGCAATTTATAGTACTTTACATATAGTTTTAGGTTATCTAATTTTTTATTTATATCGAATTAATGTGATCTAATTAAATTTTGAAAATTAGTCAAATTAACTTTTAAAAAGCACACATGACAAACAATACCGGACGGAGAAAGTATGTGGGAGATTTACACATGAACCACATGATCATAGTAAAATTCAAAATAATAACTTTTAAACAATTTATTTTGAGTATTCTAGAATAACATGAACCAAAAATAGCAGCATCCAAAAAACTATGAACATAATCCCCCCCCCCCCCCCACACACACACACACAAACACATCATTTTATTAAATCTTATCTAACTCAAATAAAATATTTCAACCTTTTATCATAATTTCATAAGAATAATTGATCCAGATATTAAATCATATATATCACCTCAGATAATATCAATATTTTTCATATGAGAGTTTAATAAGAAAAACTTTTCCATTCCAATAACCTTAATAGTTCTAGTATTTCTAACATATAAAAAATGCATAAATAATATTTTCACATCCGTATTGTGAAAGTGAAAATTTTTCGCAAATTTTCATGTAGTGATTTTTCAAACACGTGTCAAGTTCCGTTCTGTTTTCACTAGATAATCACAATGGACATGAGTCATTTTAAGTCGGTTCTTCTTATTTAGACTCTAGCTAAATTATATTTTTGGATCATTTCCCAAGCTCCTTCTTAAATCACTTACAAGGAGCTATTTCTTCATTAAAACTTACACCCATGAAAATAAAAACGTCTGCACGTTTTCTCCACTTTCACACCTTGATTATATTATGAACCTTAACACTTAATATTCTCAATAGGTTTATAACATTGAACTGATCATTAGCAAAAGTTTATAATAACCTTATTCCATTGTCTTCTATTTCATAATATTTTTCAAAAGAAATAAACACAATGATCAATTGTTCAATATCTACCTATACATATATTTTAAGTTATTATTATACATGGTGATAATATTATTAAACGCATTGATACAGTATCATAAGATTAGTGATCTCCAAAAGAAAAGAAAGAATAACTAAAAAAATGTAGACAACAAACAAATCAGAAAAGAAGCTTTAATTAAGCATAATACAATTATTAATTTTCAGAAAAGAAGAACGAAAAAATTAAAAATGACAAAAACTCGTAGGAATAAAATCATTATTTCGATATTCAAGAATCAATCAAAACACTGTTACTTTTTTTAGAACTTAAAAATATAACTCAGATAACCGTAGACTTGTTAACTCCAAACCATTGTGGTCAATAGATATATTTACGGAAAAAGGTCAAAAATACCCTTAAATTATCTGAAATAGCTCATATATATCCTTAAAATATATTTTGGCTCAAAACTTCTCTTCTCGTCAAACTATCGGGTCAAAAATGTCCTTCTAATTAACGGAAATCGTTAAATGCCATGTGGATGCCACATGAACGCCACATGGCATCCCAATAGATTTTCACTGCGACATAGAATAAAAGGAAACGGGTCAAAAGTACCCTCAAACTATCCTAAATAGCTCATATTTACATTTAAACTATATTTCGGCTCAAAACTACCCTTTCCGTCAAACTATTGGGTCAAAATTGATCTTTTTTAGCGGAAGTTGTTAAATTCCACATATACCACATTGACTAAATCCCTAAATCTTAATTACTCATTTTCCCCTCATTTCATTATTTTCCAGAAACAATTTCATCCTTATCCCTCATTTTGTGGCTAAGGTTTCATAGTTTTCTTCGTTGCTGGGTTTAAAAATGGATATTCGTGGTTATGAGTTAGTAAACTTTTTTCTTATTTTATTGTGTTTGCAACCACAAAAATCTACTTTGAAACTCATCATAGAAGAAAATTATGGAACCTTGGCCACAAAATGACGGGAAAGTTGTGAAATTCTATCTATCATACTTTGATATCTTAACTGTAATAAAATAATAAAAAATATTGACTAACCTACCACCATAAATATCCATTTGAAAACTCAGCTCCGAAGAAAGCTACGAAGCCTTAGCTGCAAAATGAGGGGAAAGTTATGAAATCCTAACTATCATGCTTTGAAATCATAAACATAATAAAAGAAAAAAAATATTTACTAACCTACATGTATGAATATCCACTTTGAAACTCAACCACGAATAAAAGTATGAAACCCTAGCCGCGAAATAATGGAGAACTGGTGAATATATCATTTTTGAAATAATGAAATGAGGGGAGAAGTAATTAGGATTTAGGGATTTAGTCTATGTGGCATTAGAACCTTATTGGCATGCAATGTGGCATCCACATGACATTTAACAACTTCTGTTAATAAGAAGGGTACTTTTGATCCAATAGTTTGACGGGAAGGGTAGTTTTGAGCCCGTAGTATAATTTAAGGGTATACATGAGCTATTTTTAATAGTTTAAGGGTATTTTTGACCCTTTATATTTAGTCTACGTGGCACTGGAATCCTATTTGCATGCAATGTGGCGTCCACATGGCATCCACGTGGCATTTAACAACTTTCGTTAATACGAAGGGTATTTTTGATCCAATAGTATGACGGGAAGGGTATTTTTGAGCCAAAATAAACTTTAAGGGTATATTTGAGCTATTTCGAATAGTTTAGGGGTATTTTTGAGACTTTTCCGATATATTTATTACTCCTAGCAATATGATTTATATATGATTAAAATAAATTATTAGGTACATATATTAGATGTTGAACCCATTTTCACTAGTTCATGTGTATATTTTTTTTCTTCGGATTTTGAACCTCTTTCTTAAAATTATGGGTCAGCCACTACTTGCTGGAGTCTATTTGAAGAAAAAAATCAACAATTATCTTAAATTTTAACAATTCATTTATTATAAACTAAGGAAAAAATCAAAAATTCATTAATATAGGAAGTTAAAACAATATGATAATATGACATTTAATAAAATTTGCCCATAAAACAATTAGATGATACAACATTTAAAAAAATTTGCCCAAAAAAATTTTGAAATCTAAATAAAAATGCATAAATAATATTTTCACATCCATAGTGTGAAACTGAAAACTTTTTGCAAATTTTCATGTAGTAATTTTCCTCACACATGTCAAGTTCCATTCTGTTTCTCAGTAGATATTACAACAGACAATGTCATTTTCAGTCGATTACATCTTATTTAGACTCTAGCTAAATTGCTTTTTTGGATCAATTTCTCAAGTCCCTTCTTAAACCACGTGACAAGGAGCTATTTCGTCATTTTCACTTACACCCACGGAAATAAAATACCGCTTCACATTTTTTCCACTTTCACACCTCAATTTTTTCCCTTTATAATCTCTCAATTGGCTGAAGGTTTCTCCAAGCATTCATCCATAAAAGTGAATTTCATACTTACATAGTTTTTTTCCTATTAAGTTTATTTAGTTAGTAATTCAATAGCTTTCTTATTTTTTTAGTTTTTGTTAACATGCAGAGAGCTAATTATCAAGACAAAAGAAAAAGGATTGTAGTTCTAATGCGATACCTCCAGCCAATGGCACATTGGAGCGAATCCAGCATCTAATCGTAGCAATTATCGAAGCTACTAATGAGCAATGGAGGAGAAGTAAAGATTGTTTGTCTTTGCTATGACAATTTTTTGACCCCACTGAATCTGTCAAACATGCTGGTGGAGATGATGTTGAAAAATGGTGATGCATAGCATAACAATACAAGCGGGATACCTAATAAAAACTTTATTATCTTAGATAGGAGGAACTTAGTCCTTCCTTTAAAACAACAAGGAAAGATGAAATAACAACAACGACATAAAAGCTATTACTTTGTTAAGATAATAAAGGGTTTTCTATCAACTCCACCAACATGTTTATTTAGTAAGAAAATTATCATGACAAAGAAAAACTATCTTCACTTTATTTATCTTTTTACACGAGTATAAAAGTCGTTCAATTTTCTTTCTTTCTTTTTTGGTCCTTCACCTGTTGTGTAGACAGTGATTTCTATTCAATTGAAGATGATTTCACATTGAGAACTAAAGGTAAAAATATAAATTATTTCCAACTTCAATTTTGGTACAAATTAAAATTGAATAAATATATATAAATCAATTCGTAAATTCTTGATATGTTGAGTAGGACGTTGTTGGATTTCAACCTCAGCTACACTTTAAACAACATATCCTTGCGATCCACCAGCTAGAAACTTGATTCATTTTTTCGAGTAAACATCAAAATTACCATTCAATGAAAGCCTTAAATTTTCATTCGCAACATTCCTTGAAGTTCCTACTGTTGATACCCAACTTTGGACCTCCGCACATAATTTAACTATCAAGCTTCATTAATTTTGATTGATTTAAAATAATTAGCTTTATAAAATTTAAAATGTTTTTAAAGTTATTTTAGAGTAATTTTAGTAGATTTTATAATTTTTAAATAGTAAATATGTTTTTATATAATTAGTTTATTTTATAAATATTTGAAAATAATCCTGAAAAGATATTAATTTTGGTAAGTATTTTACAAAATTAGTTTAGTTTAGGTTATGGTTAATTTTAAAAATCAACTAGTTTATGGTTGAAATAATTATTTTATTTTTTTAAGATTTAGAAGCTCCTAAATTAATTATATTAATTCATCTTATTTACACTTTAACTGAATTTGCAAACTAAATTTGATTTGGCTAAATTAATAAATCATTTAGCTAACCCATATTAAAGGAACAAATTATGGGCCTTTTGTGACGACCCAAAAAGGGGTGTGATGGCATTCGTCTTATCCCAGCAAGACAAGTCAGCCTAAAACCAAATATCTAACAAAGTGCGGAAGTAAATGACAATCCAACAACAATTTCTAGTATGAAACCAAGTCATATTAATTCAATCCCCAAAACCAGGTTGTCACGTGCACAAGCCTCTAATGTAAACATTAGAATTGAAAGAAAATAGAAGTCTAAAATGAAGTTGTCTTTCAAGTAAAAACAAAATCATAAACTGGAGTAGGAAAGTTCGCTGAGATGACAAACAACTACCTCACAATCCTCCACAAGATGCCTCGGAAACGAA
This sequence comes from Solanum lycopersicum, assembly GCF_036512215.1. Taxonomy (NCBI): domain Eukaryota; kingdom Viridiplantae; phylum Streptophyta; class Magnoliopsida; order Solanales; family Solanaceae; genus Solanum; species Solanum lycopersicum. Next base: position 42,281,782 of record NC_090801.1, on the reverse strand, counting down.
GAGAATAGAAGGTATCACAAAGATCCAGGCTCGTAACCTACAAAAATTTGTAAAAGCAAGGGGTGAGTACCAAACCACGCGGTACCCAATAAGCAAACCTCTAAACACAAGTTAAGTGAACAAAATACGGGTACTCCTTACACCCTATCTAAACCTCCACGCTACAGCCTAACAGTTTACCAAACACACCACTCAATAACCACACTCTATCAGTTTACACATTCTCAATAACAACTCAATATTCAACAATCACAAACTTCACAGAGAAACAGTCACAAGATCAGCAAAACACTTGTTCAAGTTCATCAATAGTAAAATGTGCAATGCCATGAGATGCAATATCAAATATCGTGATGCATGTCTTTCTTAACGATACACACCCGCTGTCTCTCAGTCCGGGACCCATGGGGGACATATCTGTCCATACATCTGTCGCGGCGCACGACACGACTCTTTATAATAGTAACCATCGCGGCGCGCGATACGTCCCTCGAAATAATATCCATCACGGCGCGCGATACGACGCTCGAAATGATACATCCTTATACCACAATCATGTCTCAGATACAATGCAATTGACATGCTCAAATGAAAATGAGGAGACAACCATTTTGATACCAAAGAGCAATTTACAACAAGGAATACAACACCAACAAATAAGCAACAAGTCTCCAAATCATTCTCAACATCACACAAGAAGATACACGAATTTCATACGCTTAACAAGAGTTTAGAAATCCACTTACCTTAACCACTCGAATAATCAGTCTGGGACTTGAGCCTTCCCTTTCTGTTGAGCTTCCAAATCGATGCAATCTATGAAAGTATATACATTCACAATAAGGTTTCAGAACTAACAACACTCACACTTTTGTGTGTTTAATCTTGACCTAAAATTTCACCTCAAATTTATAATCAAGTTCGTAACTCTTGATGCCAACTAACATTTCAACTATTATATTTTTTTAAGTTCCAAGTCTAAGGTTAAGTCCCTCCTTTTTTTTTTCTTCAATACCACTCTAATAATCCACCAACAATTAATTATCTATCTTAGTATAACAAACATAAATTATAATATGCTAACAATAGTAAGGATATTTCTAAAAAATAATCTCCAATACTTCCATCTAGTCAAAGGCTTAATCAGTAGAGGTCACTATCCGATAAATTCTCAACTTCACAAAATACAAATTTTTATATATATTTTCCTTTCCAATCACTTCCAACAACCCAATTTAATAATATTTTATTTTTATAATGTGAACAATAAGAAAAGAAAAATAAATAAAGGAAAAGAAAATATTAAAGTTGATGATTTTACGAACTGGGAAAAAAAGAATAAAAAAAAGAAATTGCAGATTTGATAATCTGCATCCAAATTTTGCCAAACACAAACATTAGATCATATCTTGGCAATCATTGCCAATGATTAGGTTATTATTATTATTTTAAATTTATTTTTTTTTTGTTTACAACCATCAAAATATATACTATAATAAAAATTTAAAGGGATCCTAATTCTCTTTCTTCCTACCATTCAATCTTATATATATAAACATATGTGTGCAACAATTAAAGAAATTAATGCAGGTGTAGTTTACCTGAAGCTGTCGAACCCTTCGTCCGTTCCGTCTTTCTCCTTTCTTTTTTTTTCTTTTGTGAATTAATTAAGTACTAATTGTGATAGGTTTTACCCACATATTTTATTAAATAAATGCTAAAGTATAGGGTCTTAAATAAATTATCACTTTAGCCCATAAACTATCGATTAATTAACTTAAGTTAAACAAATATTCAGAACTCTAAAGAGGAGCTTTTGGGTCATTACATTATCCACCACTAAAAATCATGTTCGTCCTCGAACATAGAGTAAAAGAAAGTACCTGAAGCTTCAAAAAGTTGAGGATATCTGGCGCGCATGTCAGACTCAGTCTCCCAAGTTGCCTCTCCCACTGTTCGGTGCTTCCAATGCACCTTCACTGAAGCAACCTCCTTGGTCCTAAGCTTTCGAACCTGCCTATCCAAAATAGCTATAGGCTCCTCCTCAAATGTCAAGTCTGGACCCAACTCCACAGAATCAAGTGAAAGCACATGAGATTCATCCGTAATATACTTTCGAAGCATAGAGACATGGAAAACATGATGAACTGCCGACAAACTAGGTGGCAAGGCCAGCTTATAGGCCACCTCTCCCACTCGGCTCAAAATCTCAAAAGGTCCAATGAACCTAGGGCTGAGCTTGCCCTTTTTCCCAAACCTCATCACACCCTTCATGGGTGATACTCGGAGCCAAACATGATCACCCTCCATAAACACTAAGGCTCTAACTCTCCGGTCTGCATAACTCTTCTGTCGACTCTGGGCTGTCAACAGTCTATACTGAATCATACGGACTTGTTCCATAGCATCTCTAAGCAAGTCTGTATCCAAAGAGTCCATCTCCGCCGAATCAAACCAACCAATAGGAGATCTACACCGTCTACCATACAATGCCTCAAATGGGGCCATTTGGATACTAGAGTGATAACTGTTATTATAGGCGAACTCCGCTAAGGATAAATGTCGATCCCATCTTGCACCAAAATCGATTACACACGCTCGAAGCATATCTTCCAATACCTGAATGGTCCGCTCAGATTGACCATCTGTCTGAGGGTTAAATGCCGTACTCATATCTAACTGAGTACCCAGACCATGTTGTAATGCCTTCCATGAAGTGAGAAGTAAATAGTGAACCTCGATCTGATATGATAGAAACAGGAACTCCATGTAGTCACACAATCTGACTGATATATAGTTCGGCTAACTTTTCTGCTGTTTACTTTACCCGAACCGGGATGAAGTGGGCAGACTTGGTCAGCCTATCAACAACAACCCAAATAGAGTCATAACCACTCACTGTGGTAGGCAAACCCACAACAAAGTCCATAGTAATCCGCTCCCACTTCCAAGTAGAAATAGGCATCCTTTGAGATACACCACCAGGCCGCTGGTGCTCATACTTGACCTGCTGGCAAGTCAAACACCTCAAAACAAAGTCTGTAATATCTCTCTTCATCCCACACCACAAGTAATGTTGACTCAGATCATGATACATTTTCGCCGCTCCCGGATGGATAGAATATCGAGAACAATGGGCCTCCTCAAGGATCAATCTAATCAAATCGCCTGTCTTGGGACCACAAATCCTGCCTCCAATCCTCAAGACACCATCAGAATCAAGGACAGCCTCCTTAGCTTCCCCTCTCAATACTTTGTCTCGAATGAGACATAATTTTTCATCATCAAACTGGTGTGCACGAATCAGCTCGACTAGAGAAGATCGAGCCTCAATAAAAGCAATTATCCCATCACTCTCCTCTGAGATCTGTAATCGGACAAGACTGTTAGCTAACAATTGAACATCTCTAGCCAATGGTCTCTCCTCAACACTAAGAGATGCAAGACTCCCCATGCTATGAGTCTTCCTACTCAAAGCATCGGCCACAATATTGGCCTTCCCCGGATGATACAGAATGGTCACATCATAGTCCTTCAGCAACTCAAGCCATCTTCGTTGCCTTAAGTTCAAATCCTTCTGGCTAAAGATATACTGAAGACTCCGATGATCAGTGAAGATCTCACAATGCACTCCATACAAATAATGACGCCATAACTTAAGTACAAATACCACAGCCGCCAACTCCAAATCATGAGTAGGGTAGTTCTTCTCATGGGATTTCAACTGCCTAGAAGCATAAGAAATCACTTTCCCCTTCTGCATCAAAACACCACTCAAACCAACTCCTGAAGCATCACAATACACAGTAAAGTCTACACCTTCCTCAGGTAGAGTCAACACAGGAGCATAAGTCAACAAAGTCTTGAGCTTTTGAAAGCTCTCCTCACACTCATCAGACTACTGAAAACTCACATCCTGTCGAGTCAATCTAGTCAATGGAGCTGCAATAGTAGAGAAACTCTGAACAAATCGTCGATAATAGCCTGCCAATCCCACTAAACTCCAAATCTCAGTAGGTGAAGTAGGTCGCGTCCAGCCTCTAACTGCCTCAATCTTGGCCGGATCTACTCTAATACTCTCCCTGGACACCACGTGTCCCAAGAATGTCATAGAAGTAAGCCAGAACTCACACTTTGAGAACTTGGCATACAACTTCTCTTCTCTCAACCTCTGAAGTACAATCCTCAGGTGTCGGACATGGTCCTCCACAGTCTTAGAGTAAACCAAGATGTCATCGATGAAAACAATCACAAAAGAATCAAGGTATGGTCGAAACACCCCATTCATCAACTCCATGAATGCTGCAGGGGCATTAGTCAATCTGAAGGACATCACTAGAAACTCATAATGCCCATACCGGGTCCGAAAAGCTGTCTTAGGGATATCTGATGCCCTAATCTTCAACTGATGATACCCAAACCTCAAATCAATTTTTGAGAACAATGATGCTCCCTGTAACTGATCAAATAAGTCATCAATACGCGGAAGAGGATAATTATTCTTAACTGTTACCTTGTTCAACTGTCTGTAATCAATACACATTCTCATAGTCCCATCCTTCTTCTTCACAAACAATACAGGGGCACCCCAAGGTGATACAATAGGGCGAATAAAACCCTTACTCAATAAATCTTGCAACTGATCCTTCAATTCTTTCAACTCTACTGGGGCCATACGATATGGAGGTATAGAAATAGGCTTAGTGCCCGGCTCCAAATCAATAGCAAAATCGATATCCCTATCGGGAGGAACACCTGGAAGATTAGAAGGAAATACATCGAGAAACTCCTGAACCACGGGAACAGAGTCCATGGAAGGTGGTTCAACACTAGTATCCCGAATAAACGCTAAGTAAGACAAAGACCCCCTCTCCACCAATTTCTGAGCACGGATAAAAGAGATGACCTTGCTAGGATAAGAACCACTAGCACTCTTCCACTCAACCCTCGGAATACCATGCATTGCTAAAGTCACAGTCTTAGCATTACAATCAAGGACAACATGATAAGGAGAAAGCCAATCCATACCCAAGATAACATCAATGTCCACCATCCCCAGAATGATCAAGTCTACCCAAGTGTCATACCCAGCCAAAGAAACAAGACAGGATCGATACACTCGATCCACCACTAAGGACTTACCCACGGGTGTAGAAACACGAATAGGTACAGTCATGCTATCACATATCATATCAAATTTAGAAGCAAAATACGTAGACACATAAGGGAATGTAGAACCTGGATCAAACAACACAGACGCATGTCGATGGCATACTGGGATGATACCTGTAATAACAGCATCGGAGGTCTCCGCCTCAGGTCTCCCGGGGAAAACATAGCAGTGGCCTCCTCGTCCGCCTCCATCCTGGGTGGTACCTCTACCCCCACTCTGCTGAGCTGCAACACCACTACTAGAAATTCTATCACCTCTACCTGACTGAACTCTGCCACGACCTCTACCCTGTGGTGCTGGTGGTCTAGTCTGGAAGGAAGAATTAGGTCGAGGCCCACCACGACCCCTTTGTGAAGTACACTGCCGCATTAGATGATCGGGATCTCCACAAGTAAAACAAAATTTCTGACCTAGGAACTGTTGTGTGGACCCTGAAAATCCACTATAATTTCCTCGCCCTGTAGGTTGCAGCTGTGAACCGTTCGAGCCCTTACCTGGGCCATAAGAACCCCTAGATGTCTGGCCACCCTCAAATGTCGGCATAGATGCATGAATAGGTCTCCGCTGCAGAAAAGAACCACTCACTCTCTGTGATCCCCTACCTCCAGATGAGGCACCCTGAAACTGACCTGATATACGAGCTCTTTTAGGGTCTCCAAACTCCTCTCTCTCCATCAATTCCGCCTCTTTGGCGGTGCTCACAATAGACTGGAAAGAAGTCCCCTCCCGAGATGTCCGAAACACAGCTGACCTGATAGAGAAAGTCAATCCCCTCACAAATCTGCGAATCCTCTCTGTCTTATTTGGAATAATGGCCAACGCATGCCTAGACAACTGGCAAAAAAGCGCCTCATACTCTGTAACCGATAAACCATCCTGTCTCAGGCTCTCAACTCTCCTCTCTCACGCTCCATGGGTTAAAACAATCTTGGAATGCACTAGCAAACTGCTCCCAAGTCACTGGAGGAGATCCAACTGGCAAACATCCTGAATAAGTCCTCCACCAGTCTCTCGCTGGTCCACGAAGCTGGAGTGTAGCATATCGAACTCCATGTGACTCAGCTAATCCAACCACCTCTAGTAACTCTCGGCAGGTAGTTAGAAACTCATGAGCGTCCTCGCTCTTCCCACCCTGAAACTGAGGTGGGTCCATCTTTCGAAATCTCTCATACCTATGCTGCTCATCCTCTGTCAGAACAACCATCGATGCAACTTGACCCCCAACTGCTTGTGCAATATCATTCTAAACCGCGAGATCTACTGGTAGTTGCCCCACCGCATCTTGAACAGCTGGAGCTTGTTGCTGCTCTTGGGTTTGAGCCCCCTCTCTAGTACGGGAGTCATGTGGTGTGGTAGTCACACCACCACCCTGAGAAAAGCCTTCAAGAACACTTAACACCCTCAATAGTGTATCCTAAAGCAAATGTGTGACTACAGGATCTTGAGGAACCTGGTCCTCCCTGCCATCAATCTGAGGTTCTGTAGAGACCTCTCTAGCACGACCTCTCACTGGAGCTGCTCTACGTCCACGACCTCTGGCTACTGTCGTACTACTAGCATGACCTCTAGCTCAAGATCTACCTCTACCCTTAGCTGGGGCCTCAACAACTGCCTCGGAAAGTGCCTCCCCTCTACCACCAGTAACATTAGTTCTAGTCCTCGTCATCTGTCAAAAGAGTATACAACAACTCAGTACTAACGAAGGTAACTACGCACGATGAGAAAGAATGAACAAAAGGAAGTTTCATAGTAATCTTTATAGCCTCTCAGAGATAAGTACAGAAGTCTCCGTACTGATCCTTGAGACTCTACGTAGACTCGGCTTGTATACACGTGAGACCTATGAACCTGGGGCTCTGATACCATTTTGTCACGACCCAAAAATGGGTGTGATGGCACTCGTCTTATCCCACCAAGACAAGTCAGCCTAAAACCAAATATCTAACAAAGTGCGGAAGTAAATGACAATCCAACAACAATTTCTAGTATGAAACCAAGTCATATTAATTCAATCCCCAAAACCAGGTTGTCACGTGCACAAGCCTCTAATGTAAACATTAGAATTGAAAGAAAATAGAAGTCTAAAATGAAGTTGTCTTTCAAGTAAAAATAAAATCATAAACTGGAGTAGGAAAGTTCGCTGAGATGACAAACAGCTACCTCACAATCCTCCACAAGATGCCTCGGAAACGAAGAGAATAGAAGGTATCACAAAGATCCAGGCTTGTAACCTACAAAAATTTGTAGAAGCAAGGGGTGAGTACCAAACCACGCGATACCCAACAAGCAAACCTCTAAACACAAGTTAAGTGAATAAAATACAGGTACTCCTTATACCTTATCTAAACCTCCACGCTACAGCCTAACAGTTTACAAAACACACCACTCAATAACCACACTCTATCAGTTTACACATTCTCAATAACAACTCAATATTCAACAATCACAAACTTCACAGAAAAACAGTAACAAGATCAGCAAAACACATGTTCAAGTTCATCAATAATAAAATGTGCAATGCCATGAGATGCAATGTCAAATATCATGATGCATGTCTTTCTTAACGATACACACCCGCTGTCTCTCAGTCCGGGACCCATGGGGGACATATCTGTCCATGCATCTGTCGCGGCGCACGACACGACCCTCTATAATAGTAACCATCGCAGCGCGTGATACGTCCCTTGAAATATAATATCCATCGCGGCGCGCGATACGACCCTCGAAATGATACATCCTTATACCACAATCATGTCTCAGATACAATGCAATTGACATGCTCAAATGAAAATGAGGAGACAACCATTTTGATACCAAAGCGCAATTTACAACAAGGAATACAACACCAACAAATAAGCAACAGGTCTCCAAATCATTCTCAACATCACACAAGAAGATACACGAATTTCATACGCTTAACAAGAGTTTAGAAATCCACTTGCCTTAACCACTCGAATAATCACTCTGGGACTTGAGCCTTCCCTTTCCGTTGAGCTTCCAAATCGATGCAATCTGTGCAAGTATATACATTCACAATAAGGTTTCAGAACTAACAACACTCACACTTTTGTGTGTTTAATCTTGACCTAAAATTTCACCTCAAATTTATAATCAAGTTCGTAACTCTTGATGCCAACTAACATTTCAACTATTATATTTTTTTAAGTTCCAAGTCTAAGGTTAAGTCCCTCCTTTTTTTTTCTTCAATACCACTCTAATAATCCACCAACAATTAATTATCTATCTTAGTATAACAAACTTAAATTATAATATGCTAACAATAGTAAGGATATTTCTATAAATTTACTCTCCAATACTTCCATCTAGTCAAAGGCTTAATCAGTAGAGGTCACTATCCGATAAATTCTCAACTTGACAAAGTACAAATTTTTATATATATTTTCCTTTCCAATCACTTCCAACAACCCAATTTAATAATATTTTATTTTTATAATGTGAACAATAAGAAAAGAAAAATAAATAAAGGAAAAGAAAATATTAAAGTTGATGATTTAACGAACTGGGAAAAAAAGAATAAAAAAAAGAAATTACAGATTTGATAATCTGCATCCAAATTTTGCCAAACACAAACATTAGATCATATCTTGGCAATCATTGCCAATGATTAGGTTATTATTATTATTTTAAATTTAATTTTTTTTTACGACCATCAAAATATATATTATAATAAAAATTTAAAGGGATCCTAATTCTCTTTCTTCCTACCATTCAATCTTATATATATAAACATATGTGTGCAAAAATTAAAGAAATTAATGCAGATGTAGTTTAGCTGAAGCAGTCGAACCCTTCGTCCGTTCCATCTTTCTCCTTTCTTTTTTTTTCTTTTGTGAATTAATTAAGTACTAATTGTGATAGGTTTTACCCACATATTTTATTAAATAAATGCTAAATAGTATGGGGTCTTAAATAAATTATCACTTTAGCCCATAAACTATCGATTAATTAACTTAAGTTAAACAAATATTCAAAACTCTAAAGAGGAGCTTTTGGGTCATTACACCTTTATAAAAGCATTTTTTTCAGCAGCCTACTCTTTTGTTCTTACTATTTCCTTATCCCAAAAAGAAAATCTCAAATGATAGAGCAACAACAATTCTCTTTCTAGAGGTTTTTTCATCCAGCTTTGTTCGCTACACGGGAAAAGATAATATCTACTCCTTTGTTTATTTTTTATTATGTGGTGAGTTTGTCTCTGTTAGGTTTTTTTGGCTTCATTCTCATTCGGGTCGAATGTGAATGGCCATGGTTTATTATCTTTATTGGTGGAATTATTGGCTGATCATTGTGTTATTCCTCGATTAGATGTTGAAATCAGTTTGTTATTGTTTGAGTTTATCTTTCTTGTTGCTTTGAATCACATGTTTGTCTTGCTTTGATTCTTATGCCTAACGTGTTCTTAAGCATTAGCTCCTTTAATGTCATTTGTTTGTTACTAGATCCTTTGGCTCAATTTTGTTTCTTGGAAGCTAAGTATGTCTCCGTTTTTCTTTGTTCGAAATCGTTTAAAGTTCATTTGGTCCAGCTGTGTCTCATTAGGTTGTTTCTGTTTTCAAGTAAAGAAAATCATGTTGTTCCATGTATATAATATTTTATTTCATTTTTCTTGTTCTAGCATGCCTTTTCTCTTTATATAAAGTTATGTTAACGACTAATAATTTGTTTACCATAATAATGTGGGCGGCCCTTATATATTTTATGGATAACTTATCGGTGAGCCCTTAAAGTTGGCATCAAATTTTACATGGACACTCTAAGTAAGATTTGTTCATCTTTTGCACCTCATGTCAAACCTCATTGTATCATTTTGACACTTTTTATTTTTTCAAAACCACATTTTAAGTATGTACATCCAGACGCCTCTTATGTGAAAAATAAACAAATCTGACACGTAGAAATTTTATTTTATTCTTTAATAATTTAGTTTTACTTTTTTTTTTATTTCTTCTAGATCCCAAACCTCATGCCCCACCTCTTCTCTTCTTTCTTCTTGTCTTTCCTTTCTCTTTTGATTTGTTCTTTCCCTTCAAAAGACAAAGAGCATAGATTAGTTCACAAAATAAAATACGCTGGAGAATATGAAAAATTATATCAAATCAAAAAGTTTTTGTATGACGTCTAAAAGAAAATAATTTCTTGTGCTACTATGATTGAGATTTACAATGACGGATATATAAAATAAATTTCTTTTTTTTCAGTGGAGGTTGTTCTTTATTTGTTTTATTTCTTCAAATCAATTTCATTTCGTAATTTCAATGGAGAAGGTAAGAATGTAAATCAGTTTGTCCATTTGAAAGAAGTTGATTTCATTTTTTGTTTCCTTGAAATCGATTTTGTTTTTAAATATAAATTAAGATGAAAATTTGATTTTCAAACAAGATGGTAGAATCAAAGAGGGTAACCTAGTAAAGTATTGTAATATTTCTTTAAAAAGTTCTGTGGTGATGAGGATGGTAAAATGTGAAGAAGATTGATGGGAGAAAGTAAGGAAGAAAAAGGAGAACAAAATATTTATAAAAAAGTCAAAATATTTACAATAAACGTCTCTGGCGCACTTTAAATTCGTGTAGCACACATACCATGCTTAGTAAACGAAAAGTGTTTAAAGACACAATTAGACGCAATATGAGGTGTCTAAATTGAACAAAGCTTAATTAAAGTGTCTAACTGAAAATTTCTGCCAGGTTTAGGAGGCCACTAATGGACTATGCCTAAATTTTATTGTGGAATATATGTATGTATCTGAAAGTGTCTCTAGTATGGTCTTTTCTTCGGTTTAATCATGTGTTTTAGTATTGCTACCCCACCATGCTATTTCCAATGGACATTATTTATGTAGTTTATGTCATCATTTAACATGTTTGATTTGAATAATGATGTCATTTTTTTTAGTTCTTTGATTAAAGCTATTTTCTTCTTTTTGCTTCAAGTAAGCTAGCTTGACCCTTTAGTATGATAAGTTGGCAGCTCCAGGTCTCCATGTATGAGTGGGTATCGTTTATCGCAGAAAGTGTGATGTTTGTCTAGTGTGCATTATGCTATCTCTATTTTGTTTATATGGAAAAGAGCCTAAAATATCCTGAAAGTATCAGAAATGGTATAAAATTACCCTTCATCCACCTATTAGCTCCAAAATACCTTTCTCATCCACCTATTGACTCCAAAATACCCTTCTTATTCATCTTTGGGTCCAAAATTAACCACTTTTATAATGATTTTAAATTTAAACTATTTAAATATTTTTTTAATACATGGGCGCCCAACTATTTATTATAATTTAACTTATTAATATAATTTATAATCAAATCTACTACTCGTCCATTACTAATTAAACCATACCTAATTAATAAGCCCGCCCCATTACTAATGCACAACAGGAAAACTACTACTAATGAGTGTTTCTAAAAATTTGAGGCGAAAATTTCTACAGAAGTACATTATCAACATTCAAGTCCTCAATTCAAAACATATTATAATTCAAGTTTCAAAATAAAAATTATTGATAAACTTAAAGGTCTGACTATGTTCATATTAATTATTCATTTGCCTCAATTATTTGATGTTACTTAATCGATAATCTTTTTTAAAAAAGAATATATTAAGGTTTTAATATTTAAAATAACTAATAAATATTTATAAATTTATATTAAAAATAGTGCATGAATTAATTCAAGAGGTACTACTTCTTTACCTTTAATAATAAATTTCGAATTCAAGCTTGAAATAAAATCATATTGCAAGTGTTTTCCAAAATAAGCGGCTCAACCTAAATTTAATTTGGGCTCCAATTTGGACTCAAATAATTTTGAATGTCATTATTCAGGAATCGACAGTTTCATCGTGCTTTAGTAGCGTTTAGGGAGATTTTGATATTAGAAATGATTTATTAAATGGGTGGGTGGGGGTAGATTTATAAATGATATTAATAAATTAAATTATATCCAATAATTGAGCGCCAATTATTTTTAAAAATATTTGAATAGTTTAAATTTAAACCATTAAATTAGTGGTTAATTTGAACCCAAAGGTGAATGACAATGGTATTTTGGAGCCAGGTGAAAAGGCATTTTAGAGCCAATAGGTGGATAGAGGATTGTTATTACCATTTCCAATATTTTGAGGTTATTTTAGGCCTTTTTTCATTGTTAATATTTGGGTTCTTGTTATCTGTTAATTATTTGTTCATAATGTGAGCTATTTTTGCTATGTCTTGTCTTGCTCACACTAAGCTGTTGTGAGTTTTCAAAATTAAGAAAGCTCCCTTCTCTTTATCTTGTCTTAGTTTATGACCATACTCTTAGTTTCTTAAGTGAACTATGTGTTTATCTTCATTATGAATTAATTACTTTACAGTCTGTTTGTGAGCATTTGTGTTCCTATTCTAATTCTTTTATTTTTTTTCCATATGCTTGCTTTTCCTTTGCACTTCAGGTTGGTGGAAAACCCAAACATCTTTATCGAGTTGGCCTTTATCACTATTCGAGTTTTAGAAGCTGAAATAGCAAACTTGAAGCTATAATACAGGTCCAAAGATTAATACAGGTGCATGAAGAGCTGGATTAGGATGTTATTGAGTATACAATCCTATATACAGGGAAAAGAACTAAAGTACAGCTCATATACGGCAGTATATGAGTAGTGTATACACTGATTTTTGGACACAAAAATAGGCGAAAGCCCAAGAAAAGTTGCAGCAGGCCCAGCAGGTGTAAAAATGGACAAGGTCCATTATGGGTCATTTCGAGACTCGAGGCAGGTTATGAAGATTTGGAATTTGGCCCAAATTTGATACTCTCTTCCTTTTTACTTATATTGTATTGTTTTGACTTACTTTATTTATCCTATGATTTAATTTTAATTAAATTTCCAAGATAATAATTTCTCTTTATATTCAAAAAATATGAATTTTTATTTTATAGAAAATTACTTAGCTTTTATTTGATATTGGTCTTTATCAACACTTAAGTTATTTCCCTTTAGAAAAAGCCCCTTAGATCTTTTCACGCAAGATAATAATAATAATATAATAATAATAATATTAAAAATAATAATAATAATAATAATAATAATAATAAATAAAAAAAATAAATTTTTCTTTACTTAATAAAATTTTTTAAAGTTATTTGAAAAGTCATTTTACTCAAATCGCCGGTCAACCGCAGGTCAGCGGGCATTCCGAGGGCCTAACACCTTACATTGAACTTCGAACCTATTTTTCAAATTTATTTTATCTTATAAATCTTTTTGAAAAACGCAGAGTTTTTTTCTTGATCTTTACTATGAATTAAGTGGTGACTCTGTTTCTTTTGGAAATTCGATTTCTCTTAAATCATAAGTTTAAACGATTTTGTTGAAAACTTATTCATTTTTCTTTATATTTCTTTTTTCGAGTAAAACACCTATATTTTTTTTAGCTTTCTCCATGTTAGAAAAATCTAAAAACTGTAAAAGCTATTGCATTTTGAACTAAAAAAATTACAAAATGGGAAAAGAAAAACTCCATAAAAGCTTCAGGGTGGAGAAAATATTAGAACATTTGGGAGCTTATAAAGTAGAAGATTTATGGGTGGGAAGCTAAAGCGTGAAGCGGTATTTCATTTCCATTGATTTATTAAATGACAAAATAGTTGCTGAAAAGTGATACATTGTTGTTTTTGGAATAATATGACCACGTGATTTAGGAAGGACCTTGGAAATTGATCCCAAGAGGTAACCGCTTAATAGTGAGTGACACATGTTAGTTATAAATTCATTCTATAATTATTAGTTTTACCACTTTAAAAAGAGTAAAAAGTTAAATGTATTTTTTTTACTTTGTTTTATTGGTCAAATTGATTAAATGTTATATTATTCTATAATTTCTCCTTTGAATATTACTGAATTTAATAGGGTAATACTGTAATTTTAATTTGTATAGAGCTTAATAAATGTCTTTTTCATGAGTTTTTGAAATGATAATTGTGTCTAATTTTGGTCTCTCGATACATGCGTTTGCCGCGTCTAATTACAAGTATCGTATATATACATGATTCAAAATTAGGTGTAATTTATTCTAAATACATTGAATCCAAGTGTATTCCTCTTTCTCTTTATATATATTATTAATTACCATCGATTAGAATCTCTTCCTACCATATATAGTTAATTACACATTATATTTATATATTATTTTCTTTAATTGTATTTACCATGTTAAATAATTTGACATGCATCGTTTTCTTGTAATCTTCGATGGAGATAATATTCTTCATTCTAAAGGAATAAAAATGGAAAAATATATATGCAGATTGTTAAACTTGTCATTAAATTTCATTTTGACATTCCAACTCAACCTTGTTCCATTTTAACCCTTCAACTCAAATTTTTACGTTCCATTACCCAAGGTTTTTCTCTTATTCATATGATATCATAGCCTCTTCAATCTTTCTAAAGAATCAAAGAGCTTTCGTTGTTAATGGGTGACTATTACTTATACATTGTCGCCCGTCTTGTCACGCCTAGAGCCTACACCCTGGATGTGGACGACACTCGAAGACCATTTCTGGCCACCAAGCGAACCCTTGGCCTGACTAACTTAACTCAGTGAAAAACTAAACTCAACTTAAACAAGAATAAAACATATTTAAAAACAAATACTTCATAAATTAATCTGGCCAAAATGGCACTTAAGTCTCAGCAAGTAAAATTACTCCAAACTAAACTACTCACAGTCTTCAAAGCCTCTAAACTGACTGAAGAGGGATGTTTAAATAGACCTCACAATTTCTTGAAGCTAAACTAGTAAAGCAATGAAAAATATGTCCTCTGGAATGCAAAGAGACTCACCACTAACTCTGGAACTCAATCTGGATCAACGAAGCATTGCATGGTGATCCTTATTACCTGCTTCTGCATTATAAAACGATGCAGGTTAACTTGAATTAGTACATTGAATGGACGAGTATGAGAGTTGGAATGCTAAACACAACTACAAAGCTTGAAATGGAGTAAGCCTGAATTTACCTTGGCTCTACTTAACTAATAAGATAACAACTCAATATAAAGCAGTAATGACATATGCAATGTATATTTATGTAAAATTGATAAAATAGTGTATTTCTTAGTTCATTAAAGATAATAACGATAACAAACTCAGGTTTACTTTTTACTTATATATATGAAAGTAATATAGTTTCGGCGGGAATTTTCCTTACCGACAATCACAACTATGAGCCTAAGTGGTGATACAACGTCTTGCCCATGCTGCCAGAACTGTTCTATACTTTGTCGTTGCATAAAACATCCTCTACCTAGTGGATCCACTGGCTAACCTTAAGTGATCATCTAAAAAGTATGACACGTTAATACCCATGATGGATACATGGTTTAAATGGGGACTTGATTTATCTGAACTCTCATTCCCATATCAGTGCTCAATACTACTCCGAAAATGTAATTTAGCTCATAGTCTTAATAAAACTTCCTTCCTTTTTGTTGAGATAATTTACTGAACCCTTTAGCTTAAAAAACTCGTTTTGGAAACAATGTTCCCCTCTTTAGTTTAAAACTCTTTTGAAACTTCTTAGTTTCATTTTAACTTAAATGTAAAAACATTTATAAGTCTTTAGGGAATACTTAGTCCCCTTTATAACTTTAGAGGAATGACCTCAACTCTTGCTCTTACATAACTTGAAAATTTAACTCTTAGGGAATACTTAGTACCCTTATACCCTTTTATGAGTTTTTTGAGAAATGAAATCAACCTTTATTCTTTTCATTTACTCGAACTTGAGCCTTAAAACAAATTAAAAACGTTTAAGTAAGACTCTCAGAACTTTGAAAGCTTTACTCTTACTCACTTTACAACTTTAGACTTAACTTCTTACTCTCTTGACTTTGGATTTAACTTCCCTTTAATTTGGATAATGGATTCAAGGATCATGATCTCATGTTTATAGATGATTTCTTGATGTTTACATGTAATTTAGAGTGTTGGAATCAACTAGGAATGAAGGGTACATCACTTAGGAACTAGTACGAAAAGATAGGGAAAGAACGGGGTCTAGGGGTTATTGGCGCTCTGAGAGGTGTGGAGAGCCAGGGCCTATTGGACAGACACTCGTCGGGGGCGCTATGGATGGCACGCCGCGCCAGGGCCTGTCACTCAGAGCCTTCCTTGAGGCTCTCTGGCAGGCGCGGCGGCCCAAGGGGTGTCTGACAGGACCTCCGACTTTTATTGTTAGTTTTTCATATGTAAACCAACAAAAATCCCATGAATCCCTCCCTTCAAACAATTAGGATCCCTAACTAACTCATTACCCAATAGTTTAGACCCGAAAACAGTAAAAAAACATGAATCAAAACTACTAGAGATTCTACAATTCAATCAACAAGAACTTCACAACTTTTCATCGAGAACTTCCAGATTTTCATTCAAATAACTCTAAATTGTTGTATTGAATCAAGTTGTAAGGTGGGTGAAAGGAACCAACACTGAATGATCTCACATACATTGATAGAGATCACCCCCGACGAAATCCACACAATGATCTTGGCGTTCATGGACGATTCTTGGTCTTCATATTCTTTCTCATTTTCTCCCAAACTCTAAGCGTTCTTAATTATTGAAAAACTTATTTGGGACTTCTTTCACTCCAAATATAACCTTAAAAAAATTAGGAAATACTAGGGTGAAAAGACAACTTTGCCTTTACTAAAATTCGGATTGGACTTTTCTTAATCCAATAACCCAACTTCTGAAAGACATTTCTCACTCATACGACATCGGAGTTGTGCAAAATCAGCAGCGTTTGAAAGATCTTCTCAAGGTATTTCCAAACATATAAAGAACTCACCCAAACTTCTTTTGAGATGGAAGTTATGGCCGTTTGAAAATGACCAAAACTTGCTGGAAAATTTCCAGATTTCCTTACTTATTTTCAAAAATAATTATTCTTGGATTCTTAGATTATTCTTAGTTATTTGTAGTTATGAGATGTTAGACGTCTGTCCAATAATTATATTAGCAAAAGTTGGGTAACTACATATCTTTCTAGTGATATCTCTCATAATCGATTTTTATAGCACTATGCCACATTTTTTGTGATTTCTTTCCCATATCTGATTTCGTGTAGCACTGTACCATATTTTCAGTTATCTTAAGAGAATTATGGTAGGTAGAGATTGTAATTGATGGTGATTAGCATCCCCTCAAACTAATGGTGGTCAACCAACAGTAACACACTAGCTGAATGGTTGTAACCTGTTGTATTGTATTGTGTTGTTAGTTTAAATATAATATTATGTAATTAACTTTATATGGAATATGATTGTGAAATTTGAGTGTCAACTATGAAAACACTATAAAGAGTCTGAAGTCTGAAGTGTAAACCCATAAGGCTAAGAGTGCCTAAGACCTTAAGTGATATAAATGTAGTTAATTGAATTTCGTATCGGGTTATTAGGCACCCAATAAGAAATATGATCAAACCGAGACCCAAATTGTTAAGCCCATAAGAAGTTAATAGTAAACTAAAAACTCGAACTGTTAACCCATTAAGCCGAACCATTGACCCAATAACCAAATTATCGATTTGGATAATCAATTTTGCTTCGACCCTGAATATGAATTATTCTGTTTTTAAATACTGCTTGACATTAAAGGAAGGTTTCATCATAAACAAATTTAGGATACTCAAAATACAAAATTATCAGAAAGTGATTCATGATGGAATTTTTGGGTTTCCATTTTAAAATTGCTTTTTTTTTTTGTTAAAACAAATTTACCACTAGTGAGAGCGTCTAGCGGCCTTTTATTGAAAATAAAAAAATATCAATAGGGATAAGTCCAAGCAAGTGGGTCTAGGCCTTACCTTACTATTGCTAATGAGATAACAAGTCTGTACTAATTAACAAGCATGGAGAAAATAAAAATTAGAGAAAACTAGATATTCTATGATCATCACCAAGTTTATAATTCTCACTATGATGATATTACAAATGAGGATGCTTAAGTAATGCAAGAATATAAAAGCTAGGAATAAAGATGAGTTATCCAACTCAAACTTCAGTTGATATATGCATGAACTAAAAAAAGTTGTTTGCCCATTAGAAGTAATCTAAAGTATTTTCTTCTTCAAACTTTTGAAAAAATGATTGATAGTTCATCACTTCTTGTTGGATTTGTTGGATCTTGATAAAGTTGTTGTCACTGTCATATGATTTTGCTGTGCCAGTCGCACGGTAGGTGCCTTGGAACAAATTCCCCACTCACCTTACCATCCCAACTATGTTGTCTTCCATATGTCTTCTTTTTTGCATTTGCTGCTTCCACTTCTTTGTTGTCTAGGTGAAAGATCCCCATCCTTAGCCACCTTATCAAAGAATATATCCAACATATCACCTTCATCATCCAATAAGATATGTCACAACCCAAGTTAGGAAGTAAATCCTTATTATCTAAGATTACTTTTGTAGCACTCAAATTAGATAAAGTATCTAAGACTGCCATCGATTCATTTGTCTTACTTGTAGGCACAAATTTGAGTGCTTGAGGGATTTACTTACTCCAACTAGATGAAGGAGTATGATTCTCTACCTCAACTATATCTTCCCATCTCGAAGCACTCGTTTCCCCTTGTTTTTCCTTAGCTTCACTCAAATCGGTTGTAGCTATCTCTTGATTCGAAATAAACATGGCAGGTATATTTGGATGGATTTCTTTTCCACCTATATCCTCAGTTACAATGGACTCTTTTTCATGTGTCACAAGAGCTTGTTGACCAGCATGATCATCATGGCAATGTTCTTTAAACTTCCCCGTTTGCTCAATCGGTTTTCAATTCTTAAGTATTCCCTGATTCAGAATATAATTCAGCCGTACCGTGTAGCCTTCGTATTGTTCAAAATTCTCATCTTGCAACACATCAAACTGAGTACATTCAACGACACTATTACTTCTATCAAGCTCAACTTGTGTAGAATTGTTTTAATGGAAAATGTGATTATTTGAGGACTTAAAGACAACCATTTTTTATGTGACACCAAAGTCCATTGATTAATGGGTTGTTCTATGATAATGCTGCCTTGTATGTAATTATCTCAAACTACAGGGATAATAATTAGTTAATAAGGTAAAAATATGTAATTATGAAGTTTTTTCAACTTCATACTCCCTCTATCCATGTTAAGTAAATTATTGGGATTTGACATATTTTTTAAGAAATATATTTTAGAACATAACTAATTGAAATGCTATTTTCCACTATTGTTATTTATATCATTTTCAAACTATTCACCTATAAAATGTTAAAATAGTTAAGAACCTCGTTAAAAGAAGGATATATATGAATTGTCCCAAACAATTCTCTTAAGTTTCAAACTACTCATTTATTTTAAAATTCTAAAAAATCCACTCAATAAAGACAAAAATAATAAAAATATATCTTTTAACAAATTCTCATAAACTGGCCACAATGATTTTGTGTTAATGGTGTACGAATTAACGAGTTTAAGGATTTTTAAATTAGGTTTGCCTGCTAAATTTGAAAAATAATGTGTTAAATTTATTTTTAAAAAGATAGTGAGAATTCAGCTTTTCGAGGTCAAATTAAATTTCATCAAATACTAAGTTTTCATTTTTTAATTCGGTAAATCAATAATATATATCCTAAAACTGGGCATCTATGATTTGTCTAGGAAGAACGAGTCATTAATATGTGGAAAACTTTATCTAAATACAAATTGTATTTTACTGTAATCTCTCAATTTTTCTACCATTTAAGAAAAATACAATCATCTCATCTCAATATCTTTATCGGTCTCGGATATATCCCTCCCCTCTCGGATACATCACTTCCATTATGTAATGTATATTTACAATCAGTGAACTATGTATCCGCAGGTTTCCTGATGTATTTGATATCCTATAATTTTAAGAACTTTTTGTAATTTAAGAATCAATAGAGATGTGATGTAATTAACTCTTAACACTGTAAGATTTATGTAATATTTACAATATACCATACAACACTTCATTAAAATTATTTTAGATGGTCAATATGTTAATCATTACGGCCCATTTTGTCAAATAGTCCTCTACTTTGTTGACTTCTCTAAAACAGTGGTGACATTAACATCATCCTTATTAATGCGAACGATTGTTTCTTTCGCAAAAATAACTTTAAACCCCCTATAAATGTTAAAACTCCCAAATATAATTAACACATAAATGTTAAAAATCTTACAGGAGATCAGGAGCAAAAACACTTATAAAGGGATAATTAGATAGTGACATTTTTATAATTTTTAGACAAATGACATACATTGCTGATATTCACTCGCCGGTTACTCATCTCCTCTCTCACACGGTTATTAACACGTAATGTTTTGAATGAGTTGAAAATTTAATGCATTATTTAGTTTACTGGCCCGAACTTGTGCAAATTAATTTTAAACAAACTTATTATACATAGCCCCATTATAAGTTACATAGTGAAATACTTGCTTTTAATTTGTGATAGAAGAATTTCCTAACAATATACACAGAAAGTAAGGGATATCTAAAAATAGTTTAGGCCATTAAGTTACAATAATAAGTTCATATTTTTTTTCTTCAAATAATCTTTTACTACATTAAAAAACACTTGGAAAATAAGTTATTTATGAAAGATAGAGCACTCTTCAATCCATTTGTCTGAGTTCAAAATTATAAAACTATAGCAAACTCTAGTTAGATCAATTATTTAAATCAATTAAATTATAATTATATTTTTTTTCTAACTCAATTTCCATAAGGTTCGTACTTGCACAAGCTTGCCATCCTCTGATCTCGTTAACACAATTTTAAGATTTAACAAGAAATACAAATTCTAACTCGAAAGATAAACTTAGAAAAACTTAAAGTATTATACCAAATTCAGACATATAAAGAGAAAAACTAATCATCTAATTCTGTTGCCCAAGAGGATGCTCCAAAGAAGTCATATGCATCAATTGTCAGTTCACAAACAAAGAAAAGGCCATGCAAAATCTATGCACCAACCAATACTTCCCGAGTGGCTCCTCCGAAGGCTATAAAGCAGACGGTTGCTACAGTAGCACAAACTGCAGCTCCTGAAGCATCAAATCCTACTACCCCTAGTGGAATCGATGAACCTGAAGCTAATTATGCTGAAGATGAAGGTATAATATCTTGAAGCCTGTCTGAACTAAACTCATTACTTCCATCATGTGATGGACACATCTATATGTCAGAAAAAATTACATAGGAATGTTCGTATTTAATTTTTTTAGCAAATAAAGGAGCACAATAAGTAGATGTGTTTTGAGTTTGATCTAGATGTTGTATTATTTGATCTTCTTGCAATTGTCATGGTCATTCTGCTTCTGACTTTCTCATTGCAGACAGTCCCTTCAAGAGCACATTGTCATCTAATTTACTTAAATTTTAAATTTTAATTAGGATCGAAGTAAATCAGATGACTATGTACTCTTACTGGGACAGTAAGCAATAAGAAAGTCTAAAGAAGAATAAGCATAACAATGCTAGTAAATCAAATAACCCAACATCTATATCAAACTAAATCTACTTATTATGCTACTTCACTTGCTCAAAAATTAAATAGAACATGCTTATTTCATTTTCTTGTCACATATAGATGTGTCCATCACATAATGGAAGTAATGAGTATATTTTAGGCTAGTTTCAATGAAATTATACATTCATGTTTCGTATCATTAATTTAAGGTTCATTAATTCCGCCAGGGGCTGTAGTATTTGATGCTTCAAGAGCTGTAGTTTGTGCTTCTGCAGCAACCAACTGTTTTACAGCCTTTCTGGGAGACATTCTGGAAGTATTTGTGGGTACGTAGAATTTGGATGGCCCTTTCTTCTTTCTGAAGTGACGATTGATGCATATGACTTCTTTGGAGAATCCTCTTGGGCAACAGAATTAGCGGATTCTGTATTTGCTGGGTTCTGATCCTCGTTGAAACAAGATTCAGTTTCCATAAGAATCTATCTTCATCACCAACATTTCTCCCATCTTCCAAAGAGTCGTTGGGATTTTACTCAACATGTTGAACTTCTTCTACATGTGACCCAACTTGATTGAGATTTTGAGGATCAACGACATGAGTAGGTTTTGGATTCAATATGAATATAGTAAAAGATTTTAAGAGAAACCATGAACAACTACACTTATTGATTTAGAAAAGAGATCCAACTTGGATCAGGGGTCGGAACCTTTAACTACACACCCTCAGTTTGATTAATCTTTTGCCAGACTGTATCAATCTCATTTTCTTCTACATACCTAAAAATATCACTTAGAACAAAATAACCGTTGTGTTTTGGAGCACGGAAAAATGTCTAGCTGATTTCTTTTTTAACTTGCCTTCACCAAACCAATCACCCCATCCTTGAAAGATATCCTATGCATATGCAGTCTTCATTTCGACCTTGTATCCTTCTAGTCCAATAAACATATCAAAGTATTTATATTCCTCTCAAACATCAAGAAATGCAACAAGGTCTTAACTATGCATAATTTACCTATGAGCTAATTAAATTATTTTCATATTCTTTTTTAAATTACAAAAATCTCTTATAATTTATGGATTTTGAATACATTGCTAGACTTCCTGATACATCAATGGACTTTAGGATACATAGGTGAGGGATGTATCCTTGAGGGGAGGGATGTATCAGAGAGGGGATATGACATACAGAATACGTTAGCAGATATCCGGATACATAGATTAGTTGAGTGATGTACTATAGAGGGATCTGATGTATAAAAAAAAAGGAGAGTGATGTATTCGAGAAGAAATTTTGATTTTTAAAGTGATAGATAATTTTAAAAAATTTTCTAAAATAAGATGTGTTGTTTTAGGTTATTTATCCTTTTAGATTGTGAGATAGTATAGCAAAAACTTTGAAACTTGATTTTTTTTACTGATAAATCTGTTGTTTTGTCTCGAAAGCTCAATGGATAACGAGTCACGTTCCATCCTTCTTTACTTAAATACTAAACCTTTTTCACAATAGAGTTTGAGCTCGTGACGTGCTTGGACCTCATGTCCATGTTGTACTACCTTTGTTGTTTATACCAATGGAATTGAGGGCATAGTTCTCAAAACCAACATTCCAATACCACAAACCACAAATATGTTCTATGAAAGCACAACCTAAAAGTTGTTGCATCAAGATTTCAACCTTACTTTCAAGTTCAGATAAAAAGTATTTTTTGGTGTTAGTAAGAACTACTCCTCTACAACACTCAACTAAGTGCCCATTAACAACAAGTACACCTATTACCTACATATGCTATAGCCTATAGGAACATAATTTGTATTATCTTCTTTTATTTTGATAGGTAAATAAGATTAAACTTACAAAACAAATAGTGAAGTTTACAACTTCTATGAACCAATAATTCTTTTGTAAGTTAAATGTCTTATTTTATCACATTATTCCCGCTTAATCTTTATTTTTATTGTGGTTTTGCGCTAAGAGCTCAAGAGCTTGTCGTTATTATTGAATCTCACAACCGTTCTTTTATTATATTACGTCTTAAACACATATATCTAATTTTATGATAAAAATGTCAGTTTTGTTCCATTTGAAATACACACTAAGAGTTGTCTTGTCGATCACTAATAAACTCTTGTACGAAAAGTAAACACTAATTAGTTGCCTTTTATGTTATGGCACCGTCATCAATAATAACTCATCATTACTATTGAATTTGAGATTCACATTGCATCATTGTACCTTTCTAGAGTTCTAGTACAACAAAATATTGAATTTATTTGATACTATACTTGTGGCACCTCTCATGTATCAACAATTATTTCTTTCCAAAATAATGCATCAAGATGCAATATCTCAACAAGAACATGAGAAATATAATAAACTTTACAAAATCATTAATATGTTTTCCCACTCTAACTTTACATTCAATCAAATCAAAATTGAGTATCACAACATTTATTAACATACAATTAAAAAAACATAGATTCTATTTTTTTCTTTTCTTACTATTATGTAATACAACCTTAACAAAACACCCCTACACTTTCAAAGTATTTCATAATAGAGAGATAAGTTTTCATTATGTTTTGAAATTTTGTATGTAACATACAAATTAATAAATTAAAATGTCAAAAACTTCATCGCTTTATTTTTCAACAAAAACCATTTTTCTATGTAGGAAGATATTCACAACTGTGACACAATAATAATTTTCACATCTAGTATTATTTATATGTTTCAAGACGTTCAAAAGAATTAAGTCTAAATTTTGGATGCTCAAAACACACAAAGATATAACTTCTTAGCATGTTCAATTTCAACACAAATTTATGCATCAAAAGCAACCCAAATATGATTGCTTAGCCACTCAATAAAATTGTTACAAGTTAATAATCTCTAAAGCATTCGATCAAACAATAACCATTTAATAAAGCATTATGTCATCATATTAATATCATCTATCTCAGCTACTCTAAATATTGTAAAATATGTTATTTTTTAATTATGTCTACTCAATTATTTGTAATTTTGTTCTTCTCTCGTAAGCGTTTAAAATATTTATGTGTTTATTAGGGTTTGGGGTTCAACCTTGAAAAGTATTTCTATGTTATTGCTCGACTAAAAAAAATCATTTCTTGCTAAATGTAAGTTGTTTTATTTATATGTTAAGATTTGCTATCAACGGTTAGCTTTAAGGTATTCTGAGTTATAATTTTTGTTTCTTGCTATATCTAACAATTTATTGTTAATATAAATGTTATCCTCTTTAATTATGTGTATTTTTGTTCTTCTCGTAAGATTGCAGTATTTATGTGTTGATTAAAATTTAGGGGTTGGATTTTTAAAGGGTTTCTAAGTTATTTTTTGACTTAGAATTTTCATTTATTGATAAATAATTTTGTTAAATTTTATCTTACTCAAATAAGAGGTTTCAACTTCTAATCATATTTCCATAAGGATCATTGACTCGAATATTAAATCATATATACCACCTTACGTAATATCAATATTTTCCATATATGAGTTTAATTAGATGAATTTTTCCATTCTAAGAACGTTAGTAGTTCTAGAATCCCTAATATATATACATCATATTTTCTTCAACTTGGATGTAATGCACAAGTATACTTGGTACCATCCAAATCTAACATCCGATCTTTTACATATTAGTCACAACCCCACATGATTCACCTTAGAAATAACCACACAAATATATCATCTTCTTAGTCAAGTTTTTCCTTAGCAAAATATTTATTTCTCCAAATTTGAGAAATCTATTGGCTCAATTTTCCATACACAATATTAAAACTTTTGATATATAGTATTGTCACATACCTTCTTCATGAACACAAAGAAGTCCAATTATTCTCCTAGTTGAAAACCTACATTGAGTATGCTTGAAGTCGTCATTTGTCCCCCTTGTACATATCAGATTGTCCATTGTCTCTTGATTATTACTTTGTTCATTGGCCAGTGTTGATATCAACCCTATCAATTTTACCGGTTTAGTAGTATTTTTCAGAAGAAATAAAGTATATGAAATATTCTTAAAACTGTTGAAAAAATCTTACTGAAAAATATTTTATCATGAACATTTTAGGAAATTCTCATAGCTTGAAGTGTGTCTATAATTCTTCTACTGCCTAATGCAAGCAAAAAAAAACATGTATAGGGTGTAAAAAATTGGATTAAAAATCTATGTTCAATGTAATAAATCAATGGAAATAAAGTGACATTTACAATTTAACTTAGAATTGCAGTAAAGAAATGACTCATAATTAATGTATTTGTGTTATAAATAGACAGGGGTTAGGAAAAAGGCCAAACAAGACTATTTAGGTTATTTAAGTATCATTAGTAATATATTAGAATAATTAACGTATTAAATATTCATCAAAAGTTATAATTAAATGAACCTAGACACATGTATGAATATTTTTTTTGAGATCTAAAATAATTTTTTTTAACAGTTTTTACATAAAAAAAATATCTTTGAACAATAAATTAATAATCAGTAAGAATTTCTGTAATTTAAATAAATAGGAACAATCACAAGTTTTTTCGGATTTTTCATTCAGCACCACAAAATTAGAAGACTCCAGAGCATGCAATTCAGCTCTACATATAAGTCTCATTAACCACAACTGAGCTTCAGAGGCAAAAATGTCCAAGTTTTCAAAATTTTGAATTGTTGCTATTACTGGAGATGATTTAGGATTAGTGGATACAATATATCTAGTATAAATTACACCAAATTTTATATCACGAGATACATGTATATGAATATATTTGAACGCATCAAAATCTAATAAAATCTGTAGAATTTCAAATCAGAATGTATCTAAATGATTAACTCTTAAGCTAATGGAATTTCTATATTTTTTCTAATAATGTTTGGTTATATTGGACCTTTTTAAAAAAAATAACAAATCACAAAATAAATTTCAAGTTTGAAAGAGCAATTTTAATAAGTTTTTCAAGTGAATATTTTTCTAACTAACAAAGTTTCCACTTTTATTTTTATCTATACCTAGCTCGATTTCTAAATAGGGGTACTTTAATGTGATTCTTCATACTCTAGCACTCCCTCCTAAGACCACACATGCAAATTTGCACTCATACAACTCAAGTCACGAGGTTTTCCCTCACCATGCTTTATTATAATTGAAATGAGATAAGGCATAGATTCTCTTTCAATTTATCTATAAAATTCTAATACTCACTTGAATTGAGATAAGGCATAGATTCTCTTTGAATTTATCTAGAAAATTCTAATACTCACTTGAATTGAGATAAGTCATAGATTCTCTTAGAATTTATCTAGAAAATTCTAATACTCACTTGAATTATCATGTCGATCTATTATACATTCTAAATTACTCTAAAGTAAATTTATTCACTCCTAAAATTGAAATGACAAATGATAACCAAAAAAAAAAAGAAACACATGACTCAGGAAAATCTAAGTGTAAAAAAGCAATAAAAATGAAAATCCTCCTTACCCTCCACAACCATAAAGCATCACAATGACGATAGTCGATCTAGCGGTGTTGATCATTGTGGTTGTTTGTTAGTCGTTCAGATCTGAAAGTGCGGAACTCATTGGAAGGTTATCATAATCGTGAAAGAAGCTTCAAGCTCTCTAGAAAACCTGCAAAATAAATAAAAAATAAAACAAAAAAGGGATAAGGAAAAGGGGTCTCATTCGGTGTTTGTTGATAATTGATTTGAAGTTTTGGGTGGCTACTAGTTTGTCAAAAAAGAAGAGGGAACACCGTTGTGGAGGTAGGGTTATGGTGATGATGAGTTGGGTGTTCTTTGGCATAGAAGACAAAGAAAATTGCATTATGAGTTGAAAAACTGAATAAATAAAGTAAATGATATTTATTGATGAAAAATATAATTATTAAATAAATTAATAATTAAATTAGGAATTAATTAGTATAAAATATAAAATTAATAAAGAATATTATTATATAGAAAAAAGAATATAAAAGAATATAGTTTCTAATAACACATCAAATATTGTAATCTGATAATATGACATTTAATAAAATTGGGCCAAAAACAATCAAATGATATAACAAGTATATTTTGCCAAAAGACAAATTGAAATCAATATCGAAATCCATAAATAATATTTTTCACATCAATAGTGTGAAAGTGAATTTTTTTCACAAATTTTCATGTAGTAATTTTTCAGACACGTTTCGAATTCCATTCTATTTTCTAAGTAGATAATTACAACGGACATGAGTCATTTTCAGTCAGTTACTTCTTATTTAGACTCTAGATAAATAGTATTTTTTGATCAATTTCCTAAGTCCATTATTATTCACGTGACAAGGAGCTATTTCGTCATTAATATTTTGTCACGACCCAAATTTTCCAAGTCGTGATGGCACCTATGTTCCCAACCAATAGGTAAGCCAACCCAACATATTAACCCAACTAAACCAACAAATGAGTAAAAAAAGAGCAACGCTTAACAAGAATCTCCAACATTGAGTTCCTTATAAGTACGAAATGCGGAAGATAAAATATATCACCCCAAGAATTGGTGTCTTAAGCACAAGAGCTTCTAAAATTCGATGCAAGTCTGAAACTAAATGACATATCTAACATAAGGGATATCCTGTTTGAATACTAATAACAGAATAAATAAAAGATGGAGGGAGGTGTGGGCCACGGAACAGCCAAGCAGCTCACCACAAAGAGTGCAACAAGCGTAGTATGAGTACGAGATGTGCTTCTACTCGGAATCGAATCTGCACCACAAAGAGTGCAACAAGCGTAGTATGAGTACGAAACCACTTGTACCCAGTATTTCTCATTGACCGACAACGAAGAAGTAGTGACGGGAGTTATATAAGAAAATAAATTCTTAGATTGTACAAGTATATATATATATATATATATATATATATTACACTTACTATTTAAGTTTCATCAATAAAGGAAATCAACATTTAATATTTTCCAAACACCAAACGAAACATATAGTCATCAAGAATGAATGATGGGATGAAATGCAATGCAATATGATGCCATGTAATGATATGTCTCAGAATACCCAGTACTCACTCAACTGTATATACATGATACTCCTCGGAAATACATTGAGAGTTCATGACCCATGGGGGACTCGCGAGGTCCATATACCGACACGGACGATCTCCACGTATCTGTGCGGACGATCTCAATGCACTATCATAATATCAAACAATTTTCGCACGAACGGTCTCCACGTGCCCAAATTACAATCTTAACATCTCACCATCCCCAGCACATATGATCTCCACGTGCCAAACTTATACTCAGTCTCATATCTATGCATGTGCACAATATTGTTTCAATAGAGGGAATGATGATGCATCTCAATCAATCAATATGAATATAATACATAACCACCTCAATTATCTCAACTATACGGGTGAAATAAATAAAAAACAATCAAACAAGGAATTCAAGTCAATAATATATCAGCTAATGCCCATATGTTTTGGCATTCTCAAATTTCAACCAAAATTCTATAATAGAAATTTTCCGTTTTATAACACCGGTACTCGTACCAATGCCCGTCACACCATTGATACGAGACCACCTATTTTCCCCTTACCCCTTTGTCTATTTTTATTTTTAATCTTTAATTAGGAAAACGTCCGTCAACAAGTCTAACAAGTCTTAACATACCTTAGATGCCGAGCTTGTGCCACGAATCTTTTAAGATTTTTCCTTTCCTTTTCGCAAGGTTTCGGAACGTTCCCAATCTACCAATTTTTCAATATTCGTAAGTAAGCAATTTTTGTAGACATTCAAATTATATATGCCTATCATAGACGCTAACACTCACTCATTTTTTCCAACAAACTCCAAATCTTGATATATATTGGCATGCCAAATTTTTCATACTTGCTAAATTTCAAGCCAAGAACTTAACTCTAACATCTTTAAATGGACTAAAATTCAATGTTAGATCATATAAAATAACACCTAATAATTAATTACCAATCCCAATATATATTAAAAACTAGCATTTTAATATACGAATAAAAGACGAACCAACTTTCCACCCATTGGAAGAAGTGGAACGCCCCTCCCCCCCTTTTCACGTTTTTTTTTTTACAGAAACCCATTTGTAAACAAGTGCCAATTTTCTAGAATATTTATCAAATTCCAATCATTGGCAATCATTTACAATGATTGGCTCAATCTTATTCCTACCATTGTGAAACTAACAATATATATAATAAATTGTTTTAACAAAATCACAGAAAACATTAACCTGCAGCCATTCAACTATTCGACTTCGATCGATTTATATATATATATATATATATATATATATATAAATATATATATATATTTGAATACTAACCCAATTTCTAACAATGTAATATAATTTAGTAATCATCACCAACTTACCCATTATTTCTTATCACCCATTATCAATATAGCATAAAATAATAACATAATCCCAAGCACTCCGACAATATATTACTATATATAGAATTGAAAAGAACGAATATCTCATATCTTTACCTGATCAATGGCTATGATTTTTCTCCCTCTCGCTGGTCGCCTGTGGTAAGGTTTCCCCTCCCCACTTTTCGTTTCGCTTTTCTTCTAAATAAGAAATTATTAACCGTGAAACTCCACTAACCTATTATCTAATTATTTATTTAATAAAAGTTTCATCAATTGGGTACTCATAGTTATCTAATAGTTTAATAATACCCCTTTAAATTTTCAAAAAGGAGTCAAACTAGTCCTAGTTCTCAAAACGACCTAGCGGGTCGTTACATCACCTACCACTTAAACAAATGTTCTTCCTCGAACTGAAAAAGAAAAGAGCTAACGTGGACGCTCAAAAAGATGAGGATATTTACCCCTCATGTCTGCCTCTGTCTCCCATGTAGCCTCCTCCACTGGACGATGCTTCCACTAAACCTTTACTGAAGCAATCTCTTTGGACCTTAGCTTCCGAATTTGCCTATCCAAAATGGTGATCGGCTCTTCCTCGAAAGTCAAATTCTGATCAAGTAACACTGAATCCCATTGAATCACGTGATCACCACCCTGATGATACTTCTTAAGCATTGAAATATGAAATACAGGATGGCCACCTGACAACCCAGGTGGCAAAGCCAACTGATAGGCCACCTCACCAATACGCTCCACAACCTCGAAAGAACCAATGTACCTTCGACTCAACATTCCCTTCTTTCCAAATCTCATCACACCCTTCATGGGTGAAACCTTAAGTAGAACCCTCTCTCCAACCATAAACTCTAAATCACGAATCTTTCGATCTGCATAACTCTTTTGCCTACTCTCAGCCATGAGAAGTCTATCTTGGATCAACTTGACCTTGTCCAAGGACTCCCTCAACAAATCTGTACCCCATGGTCTAACCTCAAATGCATCAAACCAGCCAATTGGAGATCGGCATCTCCTGCCATACAGAGCCTCAAATGGTGCCATCTCAATGCTCGAGTGAAAACTATTATTGTAAGCAAACTCCGCTAGAGGCAAGAACTGGTCCTACTGACCACCAAAGTAAATCACACACGCCCGCAACATATCCTCGAGAACCTGAATAGTACGCTCAGATTGACCATCAGTCTGAGGGTGAAAGGCTGTACTAAGATCCACTCGAGTGCGCAACTCTTTCTGCATAGACCGCCAGAAATGAGAGGTAAATTGGGTGCCACGATAAAAAATAATAGATATAGGAACCCCATGCAAACGAACTATCTCTTGAATATAGATCTTGGCTAACTTCTCTGAGTTATAGGTAGTCTGAACTGGTACAAAGTGTGCAGACTTAGTCAGTCGATCCACGATGACCCATATAGCATCAAACTTACCCAAGGTACGGGGCAATCCTACCACAAAGTCCATAGCAATACGCTCCCACTTCCACTAAGGTATAGGCATCCTCTGTGTCACACCTCCAGGCTTTTGGTGTTCATACTTCACTTGCTGACAATTTAAACATCGAGATACAAAATCTACTATGTCCCTCTTCATACGACACCACCAATAGTGTTGCTTCAAGTCACGATACATCTTAGTAGCCCCCGGATGAATAGAGTACCTCGAACTATGGGCCTCCTCCATGATTAATCTAGTCAAATCACCTGTACGAGGATCACAGATACAACCTTTAATCCTCAAAACTCCTTCACTATCAAGAATTGCAGCCTTGGCTTGTCCTTTTAACACCTTGTCCCTAATCTTACATAAATCACCATCATCAAACTGTTGAGCCCGAATCTGCTCCAACAAGGATGACCTAGCCTCCATATAAGCCAACACCTTACTAGGTTCTGAAATATCAAGTCTCACAAAGCTATTGGCCAAGGATTGGACATCCCTAGCTAAAGGACGCTCGTCGACCTGTAACATGCATAGACTACCCATACTTACCACCTTTCGACTCAAGGCATCAGCTACAACATTTGCCTTGCTTGGATGATAAAGAATAGTCATGTCTTAGTCCTTATGCAACTCCAACCATCTCCGCTGCCTCAAATTCAGATCTCTCTGATTGAATATATATTGGAGGCTACGATGGTCCGTGAACACCTCTCAATGCATGCCATAAAGATAATGCCTCCAAATCATTAATGCAAACACAACAGCCGCCAACTCTAAATCATGAATAGGGTAGTTCTTCTCATGAACCTTTAACTGCCTCGAAGCATAAGCTATCACCCTTCCCTTATGCATCAACACACAACAAAGACCAACCCAAGAAGCATCACAATATACGACAAAACCCTTTCCCTCCACGGGTAGGGTCAAAATCGGAGCAGTAGTCAATAAAGTCTTGAGCTTTTGGAAACTAACCTCACATTCGTCAGACCACTGAAAAGTCACCTCCTTCTGTGTCAATCGAGTTAATGGAGATGCAATGAATGAGAAACCCTCAATAAACTGTCGATAATAACCTGCAAGGCCCAAGAAACTCCAAATCTCAGTAACTGAAGTAGGTCTGACCCAATCCCTAACCGCCTCAATCTTCTTAAGATCCACCATGATACCCTCCTTGGACACTACATGTCCCAATAATGCTACCGAACTAAGCCAAAACTCACACTTTGAAAACTTTGCATAAAGCTTCTTCTCCTTTAGAATCCCAAGAACAATCCTCAAATGATGCTCATGCTCCTCCTTAGTGCGTGAGTATATCAATATATCATCTATGAAGACAATAACAAAGGAATCTAAATACGGTCTGATCACTCCATTCATCAAGTCCATAAAAGCTGCTGGGGCATTAGTCAGTCCGAAAGACATCACCAAAAACTCGTAATGACCATAATGTGTTCGAAAAGCCGTCTTAGGGATAACCTCCGCCCTAACCTTCAACTGATGATAGCCAGATCTCAAGTCAATTTTGGAGAAAACTGAAGCACCCTGCAACTGATCAAATAAATCATCAATACGAGGTATCGGATACTTATTTCTGATGGTTACCTTGTTCAACTGCCGGTAGTCAATACACATACGCATAGATCCATCTTTCTTCTTCACAAATAACACTGGAGCACCCTAAGGAGATACACTTGGTCTAATAAAACCTTTGCTAAACAAATCCTGCAGCTGCTCCTTCAACTCTTTCAACTCAGCTGGTGCCAAACGATAAGGAGGAATGGAAATAGGCCGAGTGCCTGGCTCCACATTAATACGAAAATCAATATCTCGATCTGTTGGAAGACCTGGCAAATCGGTCGGAAATACTTCTGAAAATTCACTCACTACTGGAATAGACTCAAGCATAGGAGTCTCAATACTAGTATCTCGAATGTGGGACAAGTACGCCAAACATCCTATCTGTACCAACTGATGAGCCTTAAGGAATGATATCACACCCTTAGAAGGATGACTAAGAGTACCTCTCCATTCTACTATAGGAATTCCAGGCATAGCTAAAGTGATGGTCT
This sequence comes from Solanum lycopersicum, assembly GCF_036512215.1. Classification (NCBI taxonomy): domain Eukaryota; kingdom Viridiplantae; phylum Streptophyta; class Magnoliopsida; order Solanales; family Solanaceae; genus Solanum; species Solanum lycopersicum. The sequence goes on along the minus strand of NC_090801.1, from coordinate 42,248,121 downwards.
TGGCATGACAATTTAAAATTGCGTGGTAAGAAGATAACCAATCCATACCAAGAATCACATCAAAATCTATCATATCTAAGATCTTTAAATCTGCATGAGTGTCATACCCCATCCAAGTAGCAGTACATAAACGATACACTTTATCTACAACTACCGAATCCCCGACAGGAGTAGAAACACGTATCGGCAAATCAAGAGACTCACACAATATATCTAGACTAGGAGCAAAATATGTGGACACATAAGAATAAGTAGAGCCTGGATCAAATAATACAGTAGCTGGTCGATGACAAACCGGAATAATACCTGTGATAACAGCATCTGAGGCTTCACCCTTTGTCCTACCTGGAAAAGCATAACAACGAGAACGACCTCCATCAGATTGTGAACCTCCACGACCACCACCTCGACAAGAAGGAGAACCACCTCTACCTGAATGAGAACCACCTCTACCATTCTGTGCACCACCCCTAGCTGGAGGTTGTGCAGCCCTGGAAGTCGAAACCTGAGAACCTTGATGTAAGCCACCACGTCTTGTCCTAGGGCAGTCTCTCACCAAGTGTCCCATATCACCACACACAAAGCAATCCCTACGACCCAAATTTTCCAAGTCGTGATGGCACCTATGTTACCAACCAATAGGTAAGCCAACCCAATATATTAACCCAACTAAACCAACAAATGAGTAAAAAAAAGACCAACGCTTAGCAAGAATCTCCAACATTGAGTTCCTTATAAGTACGAAATGCGGAAGATAAAATATATCACCCCAAGAATTGGTGTCTTAAGTACAAGAGCTTCTAAAATTCGATGCAAGTCTGAAACTAAATGACAAATCTAACATAAGGGATATCCTGTTTAAATACAAAAAACAGAATAAATAAAAGATAGAGGGAGGTATGGGCCACGGAACAGCCAAGCAGCTCACCACAACTCCAAGCTCGGACTCAAATTGCTCCACGAGATGTGCTTCTACTCGGAATCGAATCTGCACCACAAAGAGTGCAACAAGCGTAGTATGAGTGCGAAACCACGTGTACCTAGTATGTCTCATTGATCGACAACGAAGAAGTAGTGACGAGAGTTATATTTGAAAATAAATTCTTAGATTGTACAAGTATATATATATATATATATATATATTACACTTACTATTTAAGTTTCATCAATAAAGGAAATCAACACTTAATATTTTCCAAACACCAAACGAAACATATAGTCATCAAGAATGAATGATGGGATGAAATGCAATGCAATATGATGTCATGTAATGATATGTCTCAGAATACCCAGTACTCACTCAATCTTATATACATGATACTCCTCGGAAATACATCGAGAATTCATGACCTATGGGGGACTCGCGAGGTCCATATACCGACACGGACGATCTCCACGTGTCTGTGCGGACGATCTCAACGCACTATCATAATATCAAACAATTTTCGCATGGACGGTCTCCACGTGCCCAAATTACAATCTTAACATCTCACCATCCCCAGAACGGACGATATCCACGTGCCCAACTTATACTCAGTCTCATCTCTATGCATGTGCACAATATTGTTTCAATAGAGGGAATGATGATGCATCTCAATCAATCAATATGAATATAATACATAACCACCTCAATTATCTCAACTATACGGGTGAAATAAATAAAACACAATCACACAAGGAATTCAACTCAATAATATATCAGCTAATGCCCATATGCTTTGGCATTCTCAAATTTCAACCCACATTCTATAATAGAAATTTTCCATTTTATAACACCGGTACTCGTACCAATGCCCGTCACACCATTGATACGAGACCACCATATTTTTTCCTTACCCCTTTGTCTATTTTTATTTTTAATCTTTAATTAGGAAAACGTCCTTCAACAAGTCTAACAAGTCTTAACATACCTTAGATGCCGAGCTTGTGCCACGAATCTTTTAAGATTTTTCCTTTCCTTTTCGCAAGGTTTCGGAAAGTTTCCAATCTACCAATTTTGCAATATTCGTAAGTAAGCAATTTTTGTAGACATTCAAATTATATATGTCTATCATAGACGCTAACACTCACTCATTTTTTTCAACAAACTCCAAATCTTGATATATATTGGCATGCCAAATTTTTCATACTTGCTAAATTTCAAGCCAAGAACTTAACTCTAACCTCTTCAAATGGACTAAAATTCAATGTTAGATCATATAAAATAACACCTAATAATTAATTACCAATCCCAATATATATTAAAAATTAGCATTTTAATATACGAATAAAACACGAACAAACTTCCCACCCATTGGCAGAAGTGGAACGCCCCCCCCCCCCTTTTCACGTTTTTTTTTACAGAAACCCATTTGTAAACAAGTGCCAATTTTCTAGAATATTTATCAAATTCCAATCATTGGAAATCATTGACAATGATTGGCTCAATCTTATTCCTACCATTCTGAAACTAACAATATATATAATAAATTCTTTTGACAAAATCACAGAAAACATTAACCTGCAGCCATTCAACTATTCGACTTCGATCGATTTATATATATATATATATATATATATATATATATATATATATATATATATATTTTTGAATACTAACCCAATTGCTAACAATGTAATATAATTTAGTAATCATCACCAACTTACCCATTATTTCTTATCACCCATTATCAATATAGCATAAAATAATAACATAATCCCAAGCTCTCCGACAATATATTACTATATATAGAATTGAAAAGAACGAATATCTCATATCTTTACCTGAACAATGGCTATGATGTTCTCCCTCTCGCTAGTCGCCTATGGTAAGGTTTCCCCTCCCCACTTTTCGTTTCCCTTTTCTTCTAAATAAGAAATTATTAACCGTGAAACTCCACTAACCTATTATCTAATTATTTATTTAATAAAAGGTTCATCAATTGGGTACTCATAGTTATCTAATAGTTTAAAAATATCCCTTTAAATTTTCAAAAGGAGTCAAACTAGTCCTAGTTCTCAAAACGACCTAGCGGGTCGTTACATATTTATACCCACGGAAATAAAAAATATCTTCACGTTTTTCCCACTATCACACCAGGATTATATTATGAACACCAACACTTAATTTAATATCCTCAATAAGTTTGTAACATTGAAATTATCAGTAGCAAAGTTTATAATGACCTTATTTTATCGTCTTCTATTTATAATATTTTCAAATTAAATAAGCAAAATGATCCAATGTTCAATAACTACCTATACATATATTTTAATTTATTATTATACGTGTCGATAATATTATTATGCGCATTGACATAATATCATTACATTATTGATCTCCAAAACAGAAGAAAGAATAACTTAAAAACTGTAACCAACAAATGAGAAAAGACACTTTGATTAAACCTAATACAAATAGAACTAATTCTTTTATAAAAAATTAGTAATTTTCCGAAAAGAACGAAAATTTAAAAATGACAGAAACTCCTAGGAATAAAATCATCACTTTAATATTCAAGAATCAATCAAAACACTGATATTTTTAAAAAAAATTGAAATATAACTCAAATAACTGTATACTTTTTAATTCCGAACCACAAAGGTTAATAGATATATTTATTACTCTCTGCAGTGTGATTTAACTAAGATTAAAGTGATTTTGTAGGTACATATAGTAGATGTGAACCCCCTTTCGCTACTTCATGTGTATATTTGTTAGATTTTAAACCCCTTTATTAAAAATTCTGGCTCCGCACTACTTCGTGGAGTCTATATGAAGAAAAAAAATCAACAATTATCTTAAATATTAAACTGTTCATTTATTTAAAACTATAAGAAATCTTTAAAAAGTCATTAATATAAGGAGTTAAATAATCTGGTAATATGACATTTAATAAAATTTGCCCAAAAACAATTTGATGATACAAGATTTAATAAAATTTGCCAAAAGAACTTTGAAATCAACATCGAAATACATAAATAATATTTTTCACAGTTGTAGTGTGAAAGTGAACTTTTCGCAAATTTTCATGTAGTGATTTTTCAAATATGTATCAAGTTCTATTCCGTTTTCCAGTAGATAATTACAACAGACTGGTGTCATTTTCAGTTGGTTACTTCTTATTTAGATTCTAGCTAAATTGTATTTTTGGATCAATTTCCCAAGTCCCTTCTTAAATCACCTGACAAGGAACTATTTCATCTTTAAAACATACACCCACGAAAATAAAAAAACCTCTTTCCATTTTTCCACTTTCGCACCTGAATTATATTATGTACACCAACAATTAACTTAATATCCTCAATAAGTTTATTACATTGAACTGATGATTACCAAAGTTTGTAATGATCTTATTTCATCGTATTCTATTTCATAAAATATTTTTTAAAAGTAAGAAGTACAATGATCAATTGTTCAATATCTACCTATACATATATTTTAAGTTATTATTATACGCGTTGACACAATATCATAACATTAGTGATCTCCAAAAAAGAAGAAAGAAAAACGAAAAAAATGTAGATGACAAACAAATCAGAAAAGAAGTTTTAATTAAGCCTAATACAGTTAATAATTTTCAGAAAATAATAGAAAACTAAATGACAAGATTGTAAGAATAAATCATTACTTTGATATTCAAAAATCAATCAAAACAATGATATTTTTTTTAAACTGAAAAATATAATTCAAATAACCGTATACTTTTTAACTCCGAAGCACAGTGGTTAATAGATATATTTATTACTCTTTGCAGTGTGATTTAAATATGATTAAAGTAATTTTTAGGTACATATAGTAGATGTTGAACCCGCTTTCGCTATTTCCTGTGTATATTTTTTTAGATTTTGATTGCTTTTATTAAAAGTTCTGGCTCCGCTACTACTTCCTCGAGTCTATATGAATAAAAAAATCATCAAATAATCGTAAATTTTAAACAATTCGTTTATTTTTAACTATGAAAAAAATAAAAAATATTCATTACTACAGGGAGTTAAAATAATCTCATAATGTGACATTTAATAAAAATTTCCCAAAAAACAATTAGATGATACAAGATTTAGTAAATTTTTCCCCCAAAAAAACTTTGAAATCAAGATCGAAATGCATAAATAATATTTTTCACATCTTTAGTGTCAAAGTGAAAGCTTTTCGCAATTTTTCATGTAGTGATTTTTCAGACACGTGAAGTTCCATTCTATTTCTCAGTAGATAATTACAAAGAATCGGTGTCATTTTCAGTTGGTTACTTCTTATTCATACTTTAGCTAAATTGTATTTTTGGATCAATTTCTCAAGTCCCTTCTTAAATCATGTAACAAGAAGCTATTTTGTCATTAAAACTTACACCCACAGAAATAAAAAACACCTTCACGTTATTTTCACACACACATGGATTATATTATGAATACCAGCTCTTAACTAAATATCCTCAATAGGCTTATAACATTGAATTGGTCATTAGCAAGGTTTTTCATGACCTTATTTCATCGTATTCTATTTCATAATATTTCTCAATAGAAATAAGAAGATTGATCAATTATTCAATATCTACCAATATATATATTTGAAGTTATTATTATACGCGTCGATAATGTTATTTTATGCGTTGATACAATATCATCACATTAGTGATTCCGAAAACAGAAGAAGAATAACTTAAAAATGTAGATAACAAGAAAATTAGGAAAGAAGCTTTAATTAAGCCTAATACAGATAGTATTTTCAAGAAAAGAAGAACGGAAATTTTAAAATGACAGAAACTCATAGGAATAAAATCATTAATTTAATATTCAAGAATCAATCAAAACACTGATATTTTTTTAAAAACTTAAAAATATAACTCAAATAACCGTATACCTTTTTACTCCGAACCACAAAGGTTAATATATATATTTATTACTCTCTGCAGCGTGATTTAAATATGATTAAAGTAATCTTTTAGGTACATATAGTAGATGTTGAACCCCTTTCGCTATTTCATATTTTTTCAGGTTTTGGATGCTTTTATTAAAAGTTCTGATTCCGCCATTACTTCCTCGAGTCTATACGAAGAAAAAAAATTAAACAAAAATCTTAAATTTTAAACAATTCATTTATTTTTAAATATGTAAAATTTTTAAAAAAATCCATTAATACAGGGAGTTAATATAATATGATAATATGACATTTAATAAAATTTCCCCAACAAACAATCAGAGGATACAACATTTAATAAATTTTGCCCAAAAAAAACTTTGAAATCAACATCGTAATGCATAAATAATATTTTTTCACATCGTTAGTGTCGAAGTGAAAACTTTTCGCAAATTTTCATATAGTGATTTTTCAGACACGTGTCAAGCTCCATTCTGTTTCTCAGTAGGTAATTACAACAGTCTGGTGTCATTTTCAGTTTGTTACTTCTTATTTAGTCTTTAGCTAAATTATATTTTTGGATCAATTTCTCAAGTCCCTTCTTAAATCATGTGAAAAGGAGCTATCTCGTCATTAAAACTTAAACCCACAGAAATAAAAAATCTCTTCACGTTTTTTCACTTTTACACTCATGAATTATATTATGAATACCAACTCTTAACTAAATATCCTCAATAGGATTATAACATTGAACTGTTCATTAGCAAATTTGTAATGATCTTATTTCACCGTATTCTATTTCATAATTTTTTTAGCAAAGTTCAATATCTACCTCTACATGTCTATCTACCTATATATATATATATATATATATATATATATATATATATATATATATATATATATATTTGAAGTTATTATTATACGCGTTGATAATATTATTATACGTGTTGATACAATATCATCACATTAGTGATCCCAAAAATAATAGAAAGAATAACTTAAAAATGTACATAAAAAACAAAGTAGAAAAGAAGCTTTACTTATGTCTAATACAGATAGTAATTTCAAGAAAACAAGAACGAATTTTAAAATGACAGAAACTCGTAGGAATAAAATCATTATTTTCATATTCAAAAATCAATCAAAACACTGATACTTTTTTTTAACAGATAAATTACATGCATACACACGTTTTCTTTTCATAATTTTCATTATTCCCTACTAGTTTTAAAAATTTTCGAACTCCCATATTTTACTCTCTAACCCCCAAGGTTACATAAATCATAGATCCCTAAACCAATGTTTATTTCTTCCTTATTTCTTTCCACAAATCTCTCTCTATTTTAAGTAACACAATCTTAAAAATTATTTTCTCAATCAAGTTTAAAATACTATATTTCGCTATTTGATATATACTATTGAATTACCGAATTAAAAATGAGAACTTAGTATTTGATGAAATAAATTTAACCTCGAAAAGATGAATTATCACTATTTTTAAAAAAATATAACAGCAAAATATGTATGTTACCAAAAAAATATATACTAACTCACTAATACATATCTTAAATTAGAAACATATCTACATGAAATGAATAATTATGTGATGATAAACTTCTACAATGTAAATTAGAAAAAAGTAATAGTATTTTTTTTATTTAGTAATATTTAATATAATATTTGTAAATTTTTTATAGTTAGTTAATTATATTGTCATTGAAATTTTATATATATATAAATATATATATATATATATACATATATATATATATATATATATATATATATATTAATGTTTCTACTATTTAAAAACATCCACAAAAAAAGGAAGAAAAAAGTTGGATCTACCATAGCATGACCATCACTATTAAAGATACATATTTTTAATATATCTCGTTTATTTTGAGTCTTAAATTACTCTTTGTTAGTGTTATCATTGATCTGATATATCACTGCCGCAAAAACGTTTGTTTTATGTAATGTATAATGTTGATATTAATATTTTGATACATAACTCTAATGCTCTTGAATTTTTGATTAGTGTATATCACGTTTAATATAAATATATTTGATATATAAACTTTGTTTATTTATCACACACACCAAAAAGAGGCTCTTTTTAAACAAATACATGTATATTGTATTTTTTTTAAAATTTCAAAATATAGTATTTCTCAAAAAAATAAAATACATAAATATAGTTTATCATACACAGTATTTTTTGTTATGATACGTAAATTCATATTTATACTAAATAATACATAACTATTACCAAACAATAATGTATATCTCAAAATAATTACTATAATGTATATATTTTATTTTTAAAATATAGTATATCTCAAACAAAATAAGAGACATAAACAATAATGTATCATACACTATTTTTTAGTTATGATATGTAAATTCAAATTTATACTAAATGTGTCTGATACATAACAATTATCGAACATAATGTATAAATCTCAAACTTAAAATCTTATGGGCAACACTTACTTATTTAATGTATCTTGTAGAAATACAAGATTTATCAAATTTTGAATCAAAAGGATCTTCATGATCTAAAACAAAATAAGATATATAAATAATAATGTATTATGCACTAATTATTTTTTGTTATGATACGTAAATTTGAATTTATAATAAATGTATCACATACATAACAATTACCAAATAATTATGTATCGATCTCAAACCTAAAATCTTATGGGCAAAACTCTCTTATTTAGTGTACCTAGTGGAAATACAACACCTTATCAATTTAAATTGAAAGGATCTTCATGATGTATCTTCTCAAAAAATTTGATAATTTTTAATCAAAATTGAAAGAATCTTCAATTAACTAGGAGAATAATTATGAATTTCAAAATTGACTGAAGGTTTCTCCTAGCATTCATCAGTAAAAGTGAATTTCATACTTCCATAGAGGTTTTTTATCCTATTAAGTTTATTTAGTTTGTAATTAAATATCTTTCTAATTTTTTTAATTTTTTCTAACATGGAGAGAGAAATTCAATAACTTTCTTATTTTTTTAGTTTTTGCTCACATGGAGAGAGCTAATTATAAAGACAAAGGAAAAAGGATTGTAGAGGATGTAAGTGTAGAGCTAACGTTAGGGATGAGTGACTTTGGGGCTTCTTCAAAAAAATCAAAGATATCGAACCGTTCTTTGTCAGTAGTTAACAGTTAGCATTCTTATAATAACAGTAATACATATGTGAATTATTTTCAATTTTTCAGTGATCAGGCGTGCTTTGTTGCCTATGGAGACTGAGGCCGAGTGGAGGCAACGGAATAATCCGTTTTCAATTATGAAGTCATATTCATTGGCGATGGAGACTTAAATGGAGTACTGGAGGTAAAGGAATTATCCATTTTCTGTTATTAGGATGTACTCATTGCCGCCGATGGATACTGAAATGGAGTAGAGGCAACAAAATTATCCACTTTCTGTGTTAACAAGAGGTCTTCGTTGCCGGTGGAGTCTGAAGTAGAGTAATTGAGGCAAAGAAATGATCCATTTTCTGTTACTAGGACGTCTTCGTTTCCGATGGATACTGAAATCGAGTGGAGGCAAAAGTTGGAGGCTGAAATGGATTGGAGGCGAAGAATGGAGACTGAAATCGAGTGGAGGCGTAGAATGAATACTGAAATGGAGTGGAGGCAATGTAATAATTCATTTCCAATTATGAAGACAACTACATTATCGCTAGTGGAGACTGAGATGGAGTGGAGGCAAATCAATGATCCATTTTGTGTTATGTGGACATCTCCCATGCCTCCAATGGAGACTTAAATGGAATGGAGGCAAATGAGGGATCCATTTTGTGTTAACAGGATGGCATCACTGCCACCAATAAAGACTGAGGAGGAGTGGATGCAATGGAGGAAAAGTGAAGGTAGTTTGTCTTTGTCATGGTAATTTTCTGACTCTAGCTGAATTTGTCAAACATGTTGGCGGAGATGATGTTGACAAATGGTGATGCATAGCATAACAAAACAAGCGAGATGCCTAAAAAAGCTTTATCATCTTAGATAGGAGGAACTTAGTCTTGTACATTAACAAGGAAAGATGAAATAACAACGACGTAAAAGCTATGCCTTTATTAAGATAATAAAGCGTTTTCCACATCATCTCCACCAGCATGTTTGACAAATTCAGCTGGGGTCAGAAAATTATCATGACAAAGACAAACTATCTTCACTTTGTCTATGTTCTCACACGAGTAAAAAAATTCTTCATTTTTCGTTCTTTTTGGTCCTTAACCTTTTGTGTAGACATTAACCATATTGTTGAGCACGAAGTTTCTGAAATTCTCTGAAGCAATATTTTTCTCTGAATACGCAAGTGATTTCTATTCAATTAAAGATGATTTCACATCGATAATTAATGGTAGAATTATAAATTCTTTCCCACTTCAATTTTGGTACAAATTAAAATTGAATAAATATCTATGTAAATCAATTCGTAAAATCTTGATACCTTAAGTAGGACGTTGTTGGGCTTCAACCTTCGCTACACTTGAAGCAACACATCCTTGCGATCCACCAACATGGAAACATCAATGATTATTTCATTAGTTATTCAGAAAAAATGATTCATTTTTTTCGAGAGAACATCAAAATTACCAGTCAATTAAAGCCCTGAATTTTCATTCGCTATATTACTTGAAGTTCCTATTGTTGACACCCAATTTTGGACCTCCATATATCAATTAACTTTTGAGCTTAATTAATTTCGAATGATTTAAAATAATTAGCTATATAAAATCTTAAATATTTTTCAAGTAATTTTAGAGTAATTTTAGTAGCTTTTATAATTTTTAAATAGTAAATATGTTTTTATGTAATTAGTTTATTTTATAAATATTTGAAAATAATCCTAAAAAAGTTCTTAATTTTGATAAGTATTTTATAGCATTAGTTTAATTTAAATTATGGTTAATTTTAAAAATCAACTAGTTTATGATTGAATTAATTATTTTATTTTTTAAGATTTAGAAGCTCCTAAATTGATTATATTAATCTTTTCAGGCGTGTCATTAGGTGGTTTCTATTTTCAAGTAATGAAAATCAGCTTGTCACACACATATATAACTTTATTTCATTTTTCTTTTATTGTAGCTATTTCTTCTTTTTGCTTCAAGTAAGTTAGCTTGATCCTTTATATTACAAGTTGGCATCTCTAGCTCTCCGGATGAGCGGGTTTTTTTTCTAGCTCTAGTGTGCATTATGCTATCTCTATTTTGTTTATATTTGGGATTTTGTTATCTGATAATTGTTTGTTCATAATGTAAGCTACTTTTGCAATGCCTTGTCTTAGTTGTTAATTATCTCACTTTTTTGTTGTGAGTTTTTTCAAAAATAAGAAAGCTCCCTTCTCTTTATCTGGTCTTACTTTATGACCATACACTTAGCTTCTCAAATGAACTATGTGTTTATCTTCACTATGAATTAATTACTTTACAATATGTTTCTTAGCATTTGTGTTCCTATTTTAATTCTTTTTTCCCCATATATTTGCATTTCCTTTGCACTTCAGGTGGGTGGAAACCCAAAAATTATTTATTGAATTAGCCTTCATGTCACGACCCAAAGCAAGCCGCGAGTGGCACCCACACTTATCCTACTATGTGAGCGAACCAACCAATATAAACCCCAACATTTCAACCATAAATAACATAATATAATGCGGAAGACTTAAACTCATTCATGAAGATCGATTAAATAACTTCTAAAAACTCACTACTTATTATTCCCAAAATCTTGAAGTCATCATCACAAGAACATCTATCCTCAAATTACTAATTCTAAGAGTATCTAGAAAGCTAGAATAAATAAAAAGCTAGTTCATGCGGGAACTTAAAGGCATCAAGACATGAAGAAGAAGATCCAGTCCAAGCTAGAAGCTTTAGCTCACCGTGAAATCTGGTGTGATGAAGACTGGCTAGAGTTGCGGTTGAGTTGAAGATGACGGTACGTTTGCTGCACTCCACAAATAACAAAGAAAACAATTACAAGTAGGGGTCAGTACAACCACAAGTACTGAGTAGATATCATTGGCCAACTCAAAATAGAAAACAGTATATATCAGATAATAACATAAAATCAATTGTATTCCTCAACAGGTGAAAGCAACAAGTTCACAAATCATATGTAACCACATCAAACACACCTATGAGAACTCAAGTCTCCATACAAAACTCATTTGGGATATAGGTTCTTTTCATTCGAATTTATTAACATAATTTCAAGATTCATTATCTTTATTTCTCTTGTGTCGGTACGTGACACTCCGCTCCCCTACTATTATGTGCCGGAACGTGACACTCCGATCCCCTAATTCTACGTGTCGATTCGTGACACCCGATCTCTTAATTCTACGTGTCGGTTCGTGACACCCGATCCCCTAATTCTACGTATCGGTTCGTGACACCCGATCCCCTAATTCTACATGTCGGTTCGTGACACCCGATCCCCTAATCTCATTCTATTAATTCATCAAGCCTTCTTTTATACCAAGGCATCATCAATCTCATTACTTTAGTTCATCAAGCCTTCTTTTATACCAAGGCATCATCAATCTCATTACTTTAGTTCATCAAGCCTTCTTTTATACCAAGGCATCATCAATCTCATTACTTTAGTTCATCAAGCCTTTTTTTATACCAAGGCATCATTTTTAACAAGGTAAATTTAGGATTAGAGATTCAATAGACTCATCATGCTTATTCATCACAACTGTATAATCACATCATGTAAGCACACAATTAAGCATATAGAAGGTTTTATAATACTACCCAACACATATCATTCGCTATTAAGAGTCTACTACGAATAGCATAAAAACCATAACCTAACTCCACCGAAGATTCGTGATCAAGCAAGAAATTTCCCAAAGCATTGTTTCCTCTTCGTTTCCCTCTTCTCTCGATCGTTCTCTTTCCCTCTCCATGTTCTTTCTATTTTTCTTATTCAAACCCTCTTTCTTTTACCCTAATTAACATATAATGAAGTATAAAAGATGATGAATTAACCCATTAATTAATTCAAGGTTATATCCTTTAACCCTCAAGTAGTTAAATTATTAACATTAACCCACTAAATTTATAACTATAGCAGGAATAGTCAAAAATGTCCCTTAAAACATTTAAAGAAATCCGACTCAGCCTGGGATTACGCAGCCTGTGATGGCCCGTCGTGCCTGCGACGGTTTGTCCTGCTGCTTCCGTCACAAAAATCAGAGACTAAGTTTCACTAAAGGATCTGTGACGGTTCATCCTGCCATTCCGTCATGAAGTTCAGAGAGTCGATTTCAATACCCAAATTTCAGAATTCTAAGTGTTTTGGAACGAGACCCCCTCGACGGTCTGTCGTGCCCATGACGGTCCGTCGTGGGATCCGTTAATCAAGACAGTTTTTTCCAAAATAAAATCTGCTGCTCAAAACGACTAAACAGGTAGTTACAATAGATACCAATTTACCCATCGTTCATCCTCGAACGATCATTAGAAGAAAAACAAGGGCAAAAAGGAGTACCTGAATCTGTAAACATGTGTGGGTATCTTTCTTGCATATATGCCTCCTTCTCCCAAGTGGCTTCTTCAACTGGTCGATTCTTCCATTGATTTTTGATGGATGCAATCTCCCTGACCTCAGCTTGCGGACTTCTTTATCTAAAATAGCAACAGGCTCCTCCACATAAGACAAATTCTCATCAAGCATAACTGAATCCCAACGAATAATGTAGTTTCCATCCCCATGGTATCTTTTCAACATAGACACATGAAATACCGGATGCACTCCTGACAGTCCTGGGGGCAAGGCTAATTCATAAGCCACCTCCCCTACTCGCTTATGTACTTCGAATGGTCCATATACCTTGGGCTTAGCTTACCTCTTTTCCCAAACCGCATCATCCCCTTCATGGGATAAACCTTCAACAAGACTTGCTCACCCTCCATGAACTCCAAGTCTCTAACCTTTCGATCTTCATGTTCTTTTTGCCTGCTTTGAGCCGCTAAGAGCTTTTCTTGAATAGATTTCACCTTCTCTAATGGATCCCTCACAAGATCAGTACCCCAAGGTCTAACCTCAAATGCATCAGACCAACTAATGGGAGACCTACATCTCCTCCCATACAATGCTTCTAAAGGAGCCATACCAATACTTGAGTGATAGCTATTATTGTATGGAAACTCCGCTAAGGGTAAGAAGTTATCCCAATGACCCCCAAATTCTATCACACATGCACGAAACATATCTTTCAACACCTGAATTGTTCGCTCAGGCTGACCATCGGTCTGAGGGTAAAATACAGTACTAAGGTCCAACCTAGTACCTAATTCAGCATGCAATGTTCTCCAAAACATAGAAGTAAACTGCGTACCTCTATCTGATATGATGAAAAGTGGAACTCCATGCAATTGAACAATTTCTGAGATGTAAATTTTGGCTAACTTCTCTGCATTATAAGTCACCTTGATCGGAATGAAATGAGCAGACTTAGTTAATCTGTCCACAATTACCCAAATAGAGTCAAACTTCCCCAAAGTCTTTGGAAGACCAACCACGAAGTCCATTGCAATTCTCTCCCACTTCTATTCAGGAATGGGCATTCTCTGAAGTGTTCCTCCGGGCCTCTGGTGCGCATACTTTACTTGCTGACAATTTGGACATTTGACAACAAAATCAACAATGTCGTGCTTCATCCTAATCCACCAAAAGTGTTGCTTTAGGTCACGGTACATCTTGGTTGCACCAGGATGTATAGAATATCTGGAACTATGAGCCTCTGTAAGAATAGTGTGGATCAAATCATCAACACGGGGCACACATACCCTTCCCTTAATCCTCAAAACACCTTCCTCATCCATTATTGCTTCTTTAGCCTCTCCTCGCGACACCATATCCCGAATTCAGCTTAATTTCTCATAATCAAACTGTTTCCCCTTGATCTTGTCAAGAAAAGAAGATCTCATCTCCACACTGGCCAAAAATCCTCCCTTCTCATATACTTCTAACCTCATAAAGTCGTTAGCCAGAGTCTGAACCTCTCTAGCCAATGGGCGTCTAGAAACTTGTAAGTGGGCTAAACTACCCATGCTCCCTGCTTTTCTACTTAAGGCGTCTGCGACAACATTAGCTTTTCTCGGATGGTACAAGATAGTGATGTCATAATCCTTTAGTAGTTCCATCCGCCTTCTCTATCTTAAATTCAAATCTTTCTGAGTAAAGACATACTGTAGGCTACGATGATCCGTGTAGACTTCACACTTAACTCCATATAGATAGTGCCTCCATTGCTTTAATGCAAACACTACGGCAGCCAACTCCAAATCATGGGTTGGATAATTACGTTCGTGCACCTTTAATTGCCTCGAAGCATAAGCAATTACATTCTTCTCTTGCATTAGTATTGCACCCAAGCCCGAATAGAATGCATCATAATAGACAATGAAATTCTTACCTTCCACTGGCAGGGTAAGGATTGGTGCGGTAGTCAACAAAGTCTTGAGCTTCTGAAAGCTTTCTTCACACTCGTCCGACCATACAAATGGAACATTCTTTTTAGTCAAGCTTGTCAATTGGGAAGCAATAGAAGAGAACCCCTTGACAAATCGGCGGTAGTAGCTAGCTAAACAAACAAAGCTCCTTACTTCTGACACATTAGTAGGTCTTACCCAATTCCTCACTGTATCAATCTTAGATGGATCCAACATCACTCCATCCTTAGAAACTACGTGCCCTAAGAAGGACACTGAATCTTGCCAAAACTCACACTTAGAGAATTTGTCATAAAGCTTTCTCTCCCTCAACATTTCCAACACAATTCTCAAGTGCTCCTCATGTTCTTTCTTGCTCTTTGAGTATACCAGTATATCATCAATGAATACAATGACAAAGAGATCCAGATATGGCTTAAAAATCCCATTCATCAAGCTCATGAAAGCAGCAGGGGCATTCGTAAGCCCAAAAGACATTACTAAGAACTCATAATGCCAATACCTGGTCCAAAAAGCAGTCTTGGGCACATCTGCTGCCCGTATTTTCAATTGATGATAACCAGATCTCAAGTAAATTTTTGAGAAGGTACAAGCGCCTTGTAAGTGATCGAACAAATCATCAATGCGAGGAAGAGGATACTTGTTCTTAACCGTTACCTTATTCAGTTTTCTGTAGTCTATGCACCCGAAAGCTTCCATCCTTCTTCTTCACAAACAAAACAGGAGCACCCCAAGGGGATGCACTTGGTCTAATGAAGCCTTTGCTCAACAACTCTTGAAGTTGGGCCTTTAACTCCCTTAACTTAGCGGGAGCCATTCTATAAGGGGGTATAGAAATGGGGCGAGTACCCGGTTCAAGATCGATGCAGAAGTCAATATCTCTATCCGGTGGCATACCAGGAAGGTCTGCAGGAAACACATCTAGAAACTCGCGGACTATCGAAACTGACTCAATTGAAGGTACTTGGGTAGTATCATCCCGGAGGTGTGCCAAGAAAGCTAAACAACCCTTACTAACCATTCTCTTAGCACAAAGAAAGGAGACGATACGAACCGGATTGGAAGTGTAGTCACCCTCCCACACTAACGGATCTATCCCAAGCTTGGCTAACGTCACAGTTTTAGCATTACAATCCAAGTTTGCAAAATTTAGAGAGAGCCAAGTCATACCAAGAATTACATCGAAGTCAACCATTTCTAAGATAACCAAGTCTACATGAGTATTGCTCCCCACAAAAGTCACAAGACAAGACCTATACACCTTTTCAACTATCACAGACTCACCCACCGGAGTAGAAACACGAATAGGCATGTCAAGCAATGCACAATGTAAATTAAGACCATTAGAAAATGCGAAAGACACGTATGAAAATGTAGAGCCAGGGTCAAATAATAAAGAAGCCATACAATCACAAACCAAAAGATTACCTGTGATAACAACATCTGATGTCTCCGCTTCTGACCGCTCGGGGAAAGCGTAACAATGGGCCCTATCACCTGCTTGCCCGTTGCCCCCACCATGTTGTGCTGTAGTTGTTTTAGTTTGCCCGTTACCTCGGTCATTTTGGTGACCACCATTACCTTAGACACCACGTCTTCCAGAAAAACGGCCTCTACCATGACCACCTGTACCTCTAGTATTGGGGGTCTATAACTCTGTTTTGGACAATTCATCCTAATATGTCAAGTCTCCGCACATCCATAACACTCTCTGGAGTAAAGCATAGGTCTCTCAGAAAGTGTTGACCGGTCTGAGGTGGACCCCCAACTACAGTCTGTAGTGAAGACTGAATTGGTCGGTCTAAGTAACCTCCTAAACCTTGTCCTCTAGAGTAAGAAAAATTAAACTCACCTCCCTTTCGAAACCTTTTTGATGTCGATGCCATGGTGAAGTCATCTGGCTTCACTCCTTCCACCTCCATCACGAAGTCTACCACTTCTTGAAAGGATTTTGCCGTAGCCGCTACCTCTAAGGCTGAAATCCGCAATTCTGACCTCAACCCCTTCACAAAACGGTGAATCCGCTCTTGGGGACTGAAACAAAGTTGGGTGGCATACCTGGATAATGCACGAAACTTAGCCTCATATGCAGTAACCGACATCCTACCTTGCTCTAGGCTCAAGAACTCATCTCTTTTCCTATCCCTCAAAGTCCGGGGGATATATTTCTCCATAAACAAGCTAGAGAATGATGCCCAAGTCATAGGTGGTGCCTCTGTTTGTTGACACTCAACATGTCACCGCCACCACATTTTGGCGTTCCCTTGAAACTGATAAGTCACAATCTCAACACCAAACCGTTCTACTATACCCATCTTGTGTAGTAGCTCATGATAGTCAACCAGAAAATCATAGACATCCTCAGATTCAGCACCCTTGAAGAATGAAGGTTTCAATTTCAAGAACTTACTGAAGAGTTCATGCTGATAATTTGTCATTATAGGCCCTGTAGTCAGACGAGGAAACGTGCCTATTTCCAATGAGGCATCCATGCGGGGAGCCACAGTAGCTGCATGTTGTACCTCCGGAACCTGAGGTGCTGGTGCAGAAAACACTAGAGGTGTCTGGACCTGATCAGATAACCCGCTAAGATAAGCAAGAACCTGAATGATCATATCTGGGGTAGGTTTGGGTGGCAATCCCTCATTCTGTACTTGTTCATTCTCCCCTTCCTCACCCTCTCTTACCACATCCTCAGTCGGTAGAGGAGTCACCACCCTAGTACCAGATGGGCTAGGTGCTTGTCCTCTTCCTCTAGAGGACGTCCTCCCACGACCTCTTCCACGGCCTCTTGCCACTACTCCTCTTCGAGCTACAGCCCCAGTGGCTGGCTTAGAGGCTTCTTGTCTTGCCGGTGTTGGTGTTGGCCAAGTCATTGCTCTAGTTCTAACCAGCTACGAAATAGAGTGAAGATAGTCAGATACCAATATGTATCACCTAGATACCAATTGGACCCAAGTAATAGCACGAAAGAAAGAAAGAAATAATGGAATTTTCCTAAAGTCTTATAGCTTCTCAAAGAAAAGTAAAGGCGTCCCCCTACCGTTCCTTAAGACTCTACTAGACTCGTTCTTGTGTGATGAGACCAACGAACCTAATGCTCTGATACCAAGTTTGTCACGACCCAAAGCGGGCCGCGAGTGGCACCAACACTTATCCTACTATGTGAGATAACCAACCAATCTAAACCCCAACATTTCAACCATAAATAACATAATATAATGTGAAAGACTGAAACTCGTTCATGAAAATCGATTAAATAACTTCTAAAAACTCACTACTTATTATTCCCAAAATCTGGAAGTCATCATCATAAGATTATCTATCCTCAAATTACTAATTCTAAGAGTATCTAGAAAGCTAGACTAAATAAAAAGCTAGTCCATGCCGGAACTTCAAAGCATCAAGACATGAAGAAGAAGATCCAGTCCAAGCTAGAAGCTTTTGCTTACCCTGAAATCTGGTGTGACGAAAACTGGCTAGAGTTGCGGTTGAGTTGAAGATGACGGTACGTTTGCTGCACTCCACAAATAACAAAGAAAACAATCACAAGTAGGGGTCAGTACAACCACAAGTAATGAGTAGATATCATCGGCCAACTCAAAATAGAAAACAATATGTATAATATAATAACATAAAATCAATCATATTCCTCAACAGGTGAAAGCAACAAGTTCACATATCATGTGTAACCACATCAAACACACCTATGAGAACTCAAGTCTCCACACCATACTCATTTGGGATATAGGTTCTTCTCATTCGAATTTATTAACATAATTTCAAGATTCATTATCTTTATTCCTCTTGTGTCGGTAAGTGACACTCCGCTCCCCTACTACTATGTGCCGGAACGTGACACTCCGATCCCCTAATTCTACGTGTCGGTTTGTGACACCCGATCCCTTAATTCTACGTTTCGGTTCGTGACACCCAATCCCCTAATTCTATGTGTCGGTTCGTAACACCCGATCCCCTAATTCTACGTATCGGTTCGTGACACCCGATCCCCTAATTCTACGTGTCGGTTCGTGACACCCGATCCCCTAATTCTACGTGTCGATTCGTGACACCCGATCCCCTAATTCTACGTGTCGGTTCGTAACACCCGATCCCCTAATCTCATTCTATTAATTCATCAAGCCTTCTTTTATACCAAGGCATCATCAATCTCATTACTTTAGTTCATCAAGCCTTCTTTTATACCAAGGCATCATCAATCTCATTACTTTAGTTCATCAAGCCTTCTTTTATACCAAGGCATCATCATTAACAAGGTAAATTTAGGATTAGAGATTCAATAGACTCATCATGCTTATTCATCACAACTATATAATCACATCATGTAAGCACACAATTAAGCATATAGAAGGTTTTATAATACTACCCAACACATATCATTCGCTATTAAGAGTCTACTACGAATAGCATAAAAACCATAAACTACCTCCACCGAAGATTCGTGATCAAGCAAGCAATTTCCCAAAGCTTTGTTTCCTCTTCGTTTCCCTCTTCTCTCGATCGTTCTCTTTCCCTCTCCTTGTTCTTTCTACTTTTCTTATTGAAACTCTCTTTCTTTTACCCTAATTAACATATAATTAAGTATAAAAGATGATGAATTAACCCATTAATTAATTCAAGGTTATCTCCTTTAACCCTCAAGTAGTTAAATTATTAACATTAACCCACTAAATTTATAATTATAGCAGGAATAGTCCAAAACATCCCTTAAAACATTTAAAGAAATCCGACTCAGCCTGGGATTACGCAGCCTGTGACGGCCCGTCGTGCCTGCGACGGTCCGTCCTGCTGCTTCCGTCACAAAGTTCAGAGACTAAGTTTTACTAAAGGATCTATGATGGCCCGTCACGCCTGTGACGGTCCATCCTGCCATTCCGTCACGAAGTTCAGAGAGTCGATTTCAGTACCCAAATTTCAAAATTCTAACTGTTTTTGAACGAGACCCCCTCGACGGTTCGTCGTGCCCATGACGGTCCATCGTGGGATCCGTCGACCAAGACAGTTTTCCACAGATAAAATCTGCTGCTCAAATTGACTAAACAGGTCGTTACACTTCATCACTATTCGAGTTTTGGAAGCTGAAATACCGAAATGGAAGCTAGAATACAGGTCCAACGACTAAAAAATAAAACTACTATCCAAATATTAATAAATCATAATATTATATACTCACAAGTCGTTATTATAATACAACATTCATTTAACCAACAATTCTTATCATATAGCTGCATCTCATTCACAATCCATCACGAACTCTTATTACCATCATATTCAGCTGGCTCATTTCATCACCACGATGTCAACCATTTCACCAACATGACACCTTAAATCTAGTTATACTAATAAAAATCAAACTAACTCAATCTCATGTGCACTTTCTTATTAAAATCTTCAATTATCTTCACACAAGCATATCCTTTGAGACTTCTTTTATCCATAAGCTTATCATTCTGATATATATTCATTCCGTTGGACATTAAAATGAAATCAGCGGTCCTTATTTTGAACCTTCCTGATACACTTCTCAACTTAGCACATTAATATCGTATCAACTATATACCACTAAAAATTTCCTTAAAATACAATTCCTAACTCATTCGTCTTTAGTAACAAACTTGTTGGTTTCTCAAATATGAATGTGACATTTAACCTTGTTAGACAAGCATGTGATACAAAAGATAACTCCTTATGTAGTTAGTATTCACGCTTAACAATCAACGTATACGTTTTCATATACCACTAGTACCATATCATGAAAGTCTATTAAATTCACCATCAAAACACATCATACCTACCGACACATCATACCTACTGAGAAGATCATATTCAAATAGATCACACATTTCTACCCATCAAATAACTGTAAAACATATTATCAAATTAGTTCCGCATCTAGCCCAAGCTATATGTATCCTTTCGTAGGGCAGGTCCATAACAAAAGATATACACTCCGTACTTCTAACCGAGTATCTATCAGTACCATTAACTTTTGAGCTTAATTAATTTCAAACGATTTAAAATAATTAGCTTTATGAAATCTAAAGTTTTTTTCAAGTTATTTTAGAGTAATTTTAGTAGATTTTATAATTTTTAAATAGTAAATATGTTTTTATGTAATTAGTTTATTTTATAAATATTTGTAAATAATCCTAAAAAAGATTAGTTTATTTTATAAATATTTGAAAATAATCCTAAAAAAGATTTTAATTTTGGTAAGTATTTTATAACATTAGTTTAATTTAAATTATGGTTAATTTTAAAAATTAACTGGTTTATGATTGAATTAATTATTTTATTTTTTAAGATTGAGAAGCTCCTAAATTGATTATATTAATTCATCTTATTTAGATTTTAACTGAATTTAAAAATTAAATTCTATTTGGCTAAATTAATAATCATTTAGCTAATCAATATCAAAGGACCAAATTATGGGCCTTTATAAAAGCAATTTTTTCAGCAGCCCACTCTTTTGTTCTCAATTCCAGGCCCATTTACTTATCCCCAAAAGAAATTACCAAATGATAGAGCAACAACAATTCTCTTTGTGGAGGTTTCTTCGTCCAATTTCATTTGCTACTCGGGAAAAGGTAATGTCTACTCCTTTGTTTATTTTTTATTATGTGATGAGTTTGTCTCTGTTAGGTTTTCTTTGGCTTCATTCTCACTCGGGTCGAATGTGAATGGCCATGGTTAATTATCTTTATTGGTGGAATTATTGGTTGATCATTGTGTTATTCCTTGATTAGATGTTCGAATCAGTTTGTAATTGTTTAAGTTTATCTTTCCTGTTGTTTCGAATCACATGTTCATCTTGCTTTGATTCTTATGCCTAACGTGTTCTTAAGCATTAGCTCCATTGATGTCATTTGTTTGTTGTTAGATCCTTTGGATAAATTTTGTTTCTTGGAAGCTAAGTATGTCTCCGTTTTTCTTTGTTCGAAATCGTTTAAAGTTCATTTGGTCCAACTATGTGTCGTTAGGTTGTTTCTATTTTCAAGTAAAGAAAATCATCTTGTTCCATGTATATAATAATTTTATTTCATTTTTCTTGTACTAGCATGCCTTTTCTCTTTATATAAAGTTATGTTAACCACTAATCGTTTGTTTGCCATAATGTGAGCTGCCCTTATAATTTATGGATAATTATCGGTGGCCCCATAAAGTTGGCATCAACTTTTACATGGACACTCTAAGTAAGATTTGTTCATTTTTAGAACCTCATGTCAAACCTCATTGTATCATTTCTCTTTATATTAAAAAAATATGAATATTTATTTTATACAAAATTACTTAGCTTTTATTGATATTGGTCTTTATCAACACTTAAGTTATTTCCCTTTAGAAAAATCCCCTTAGATCTTTTTCAGTTAAGATGATGATAATAATAATAATAATAATAATAATAATAATAATAATAATAATAATAATAATAATAATAACAATAATAATAATAATAATAATAAGTAAATAACAATAAAAAAAATTTCTTTAATTAATTAAGATTTTGAAAGTTATTTGAAAAGTCATTTTACTCAAATCGCCGATCAACCGCAGGTAAGCGGGCATCTTGAGGGCCTAACACCTTCATTGAACTTCGAACCTATTTTTCAAATTAATATTATCTGTTTAAAATCTTTTTGAAAAACACAGAGTTTTTTCTTTATCTTTACTAAAAAATTAAGTGGTGACTCTGTACTTTTTGGAGATTCGATTTCTCTTAAATCATAAGTTTAATCGATTTTGTCGAAAACTTAGTCATTTTTATTTATATTTTATTTTTTTTAGTAAAACACCTATATTTTCTTTAACTTTCTCCATGTTAGAAAAATCTAAAAATTGTAAAAGCTATTGCATTTTGAACTAAAAAATAAAATAAAATGGGAAAAGAAAAACTCCATAAAAGCTTAAGGGTGAAGAAAATATAAGGCCATTTGGGAGCTTATAAAGGAGAAGATTTATGGGTGGGAAGGTATAGAAAGCGTGAAGCGGTATTTCATTTTCATTGATTTATTAAATGACAAAAAAGTTGTTGAAAAGGGATACATGGTTGTTTTTGAAATAATATGACCACATGATTTAGGAAGGACCTTGGAAATTGATACCAAGAGGTAACAACTTAATAGTCAGTGACACATGACAGTTATAAATTCATTCTATAATTATTGTTTTTACCATTTTAAAAAGAGTAAAAAGTTAAATGTATTTTTTTACTTTGTTTTGTTGGTCAAATTGATTAAATGTTATATTAATCTATACTTTCTCCTTTTAATATTACTGAATTTAATAGGGTAATACTGTAAATTTAATTTGTATAGAGCTTAATAAATGTCTTTTTCATGAGTTTTTGAAATTATAATTGTGTATAATTTCGGTCTCTCGATACATGTATTTGCCGCGTCTAGTTACATGTATCTCATATATACATGATTCAAAATTAGGTATAATTTATTCTAAATACATTGAATCTAAGTGTATTCCTCTCTCTTTTTATATATTATTAATTACCATCGATTAGAATCTCTACCTACCATATATAGTATATTACACATTATATTAGTACATTATTTTCTTTAATTGTATTTACCATGTTAAATAATTTGACATGCATAGTTTTCTTGTAATCTTCTAAGGAGATAATATTTTTCATTCTAAAGGAATATAAATGGCCAAACATACATGCAGATCCTTAAACTTGTCATTAAATATTATTTTGACATTCCAACTCAACCTTGTTCCATTTTAACCCTTCAACTCCAATTTTTACGTTCCATTACTCAAGGTTTTTCTCTTGTTCATATGATATCATAGCCTCTTTCATCTTTCCAAAGAATCAAAGAGCTTCCGTTGTAAATGGGTGACTATTACTCATACATTGTCGCCCATCTTGTCACGCCTGGAGCCTACACCCTTGATGTGGCCGACACTCGAAGACCATTTTTGGCCCCCAAGAAAACCCTCCGCCTGACTTACTTAACTCAGTGAAAATTAAACTCAACTTAAACAACAATAAAACATATTTAAAAATAAATACTTCATAGATTAATCTGGCCAAAATGGCACTTAAGTCTCAGCAAGTAAAATAACTCCAAACTGAACTACTCACAGTCTTCAAAGCCTCTAAACTGACTGAAGAGGGATGTTGGGATAGACCTCACAATATCCAAAAGCTAAACTAGTAAAGCAATGAAAAAGATGTCCTCTGGAATGCAAAGAGACTCACCACTAACTCTGGAACTCAATCTTGATCAACGAAGCGTTGTATGCTGATCCTGATTACCTGCTTCTACATTATAAAATGATGCTGGTCAACTGGCATTAGTATATTGAATGTACAAATATGCGAGTTGGGTGCTAAACACAACTATAAAAGTTTAAATGGAGTAAGCATGAATTTTGTAACGACCTGTTAGTCGTTTTGAGCAGTAGAGTTTATTTCTGGTAAAAACTGTCTGAGTCGACGGATCCCACGACGGACCGTCATGGGCACGACAGACTGTCGAGGGTGTGCCGTTCCAAAACACTTACAATTCTGAAAAATTGGGTGCTGAGAACAACTCTCTGAACTTCGCGACGACATGGCAGGACGGACCGTTGTGGGCACGACGGACCCTCACAGGCCCTTTAGTAAAATTCAGTCTCTGAACTCTGTGACGACTCAGCAGGACAGACCGTCGCTGGCACGACGGCCCGTCACAGACTGCGTAACCCAGACTGGGTTGGCTTTCTATTAAAAGTTTTAAGGGGCGTTTTGGACTATTCCTGCTTATAATTATAAAGTTAGTGGGTGAATGTTTATAATTCAATTACTTGGGGGTTAAAGGAAATAACCTTGAATTAATTAGTGGGTTACTTTGATCAATTTTTATACTTAATTATATGGTAATTAGGGTAAAAGAAGAAGAGTTTGAATAAGGAAAAATCAGAAAAAGAGAACAAGAGGGAGAACGATCGAGAGAAGAGGGAGAAACGAAAAAGAAAGCAAAGGTTTTGGGGGATAGCTTGCTTGATCAGGAATTCCTCAGTGGAGGTAGGTTATGGTTTATGCTATTCCGTAGTAAAATCTTAATAGCGAATGATATGTATTGGGTAGTATTGTAAACCTTTCTATATGCTTAATTGTGTGCTTGCATGATGTGATTATATAATTGTGATAAAATAAGCATGATGAGGCTGTTGAATCTTAAACCTTTAAAAACCTCTTTGTTAATGATGATGCCTTGGTATAAAAGAAGGCTTGATGAACTAAAAGAATCAGGTTAGGGGATCGGGTGTCACGTTCCGGCACCAGGATAGTATAAATGGATCGGGTGTCACGTTCCAGCACCAGGATAGTATTAATGGATCGAGTGTTACGTTCCCACACCAGGATAGTATTAATGGATCGGGTGTCACGTTTCGGCACCAGGATAATATAAATGGATCGGGTGTCACGTTCCGGCACCAGGATAGTATTAATGGATTGGGTGTCACGTACCGGCACGAGGATAGTATATATGGATCGGAGTGTCACGTTCTGACACTAGGATAGTAGATGGATCAGAGTGTCACGTTCCGACACCAGGATTAGTAAAGAGAATGAATCTTGAAATATGTTAATATACTCAATCTAAAGAACCTGTTTCCCAAAAAGAGTATGATGTGGAGGCTTGAGTCTTGATAGATGTGTTTTGTGATGTTGTAAATGATTCTTATACTTGTTGCTATCACCTGTTAAGAATATTAGTTGATTTTATGTTATTATCTAAAATATATTGCTTTCTATTTTGAGTTGGCCGATGATATCTATTCAGTACTCGTGTTTTGTACTGACCCCAACTTGTATGATTTTCTCTTTGTTATTTGTGGAGTGCAGCAAACGTACCGTCGTCTTGAACTCAACAGCAACTCTAGCCAGTCTTCACCACGTCAGATTTATGGGTGAGCTATTGTTCCTAGCTCGGAATGGATTCTCTCTCATTCATGTCTTGATGTCCTTGAAGTTCGGACATGGACTATCTCTTGCATTTGTTTTAGTTTCTTAGATACTCTTAGATTTAGTGATTTGAGGATAGATGTTCTTGTGATGATGACTTCTAGATTTTGGGGATAATGATAAGTTTTGAGTTTTAGAAGTTAATTATTGATTTCGTCAATGAGTTTTAAGTCTTCCGCATTATATTCTGTTTACTATGCTTGAAATATTGGGGATTAGATGGGTTGGTTCGCTCACATAATAGGATAAGAGTGGGTGCCACTTGCGACCCGTTATGGGTCATGATAAACATGGTATCAGAGCATTAGGTTCGTTGGTCTCATCAGACAAGAACGAGTCTAGTAGAGTCTTAAGGAACGGTAGGGGGACGCCTTTACTTTTCTTTGAGAGGCTACAAGACTATAGGAAAATTCCATTATTTTTTTCTTTCGTGCTATTACTTGGGTCCAATTGTTATCTAGGTGATACAAATTGGTATCTGACCATCTTCACTCTATTTTACAGATGGTTAGAACTAGAGCAACAACTGGGCCAACACCAACACCGGCAAGACAAGATGCGTTTGAGCCAGCCACTGAGGCTGTAGTTCGAAGAGGAGTAGTGACAACAGGCCGTGGAAGAGGTCGTGGGAGGACGTCCTCTAGAGGAAGAGGACAAGCACGTAGCCCATCTGGTACTTGGGCGGTGAATCCTCCACCGACTGAGGAAGTGGTAAGAGACGGAGAGGATGGGGAAAATGAGCAAGTGCAGAATGAGGAATTACAACCCCAACCTACCCCAGAGATGATCAATCAGGTTCTTGCCTATCTTAGCGGATTATCTGATCAAGGCCTGACACCTCCACTGTTTTCTGTACCAGCACCCCAGGTTCCGAAAGTACGACACGACGCTGCTGAGGCTCCCCGCATGGATGCCTCATTGGAAATAGGCATGTTTCCTCATTTGACTACAGGGCCTATAATGACAAGCGATCAACATGAAATTTTCAGTAAGTTCTTGAAATTGAAACCTCCAGTCTTCAAGGGTGCTGAATTCGAGGATGCCTACGATTTTCTGGTTGATTTTCATGAGTTACTACATAAAATGGGCATAGTGGAACGATTTGGCGTTGAGTTTGTAACCTATTAGTTTCAGGGAAATGCCAAAATGTGGTGGCGGTCACATGTTGAGTGTCAACCCACACAGGCACCACCTATGACTTGGGCGTCATTCTCTAGCTTATTTATGGAGAAGTATATCCCTCGGACCTTTAGGGATAGGAGGAGAGATGAGTTCTTGAGCCTAGAGTAAGGCAAGATGTCGCTGACTACGTATGAGGCTAAGTTCCGTGCATTATCCAGGTATGCCACCCAACTTTGCTTCAGTCCACAAAAGCGGATTCGCCGTTTTGTGAAGGGGTTGAGGTCAGATTTGTGGATTTCAGCCTTACAGGTAGCGGCTACAGCAAAATCCTTTCAGGAAGTGGTAGACTTCGTGATAAAGTTGGAGGGAGTGAAGCCAGATGACTTCACCATGGCATAGACATCTAAAAGGTTTCGTAAGGGAGGTGAGTTTAATGGTTCTTACTCCAGAGGGCAGGGTTCAGGAGGTTATCCAGCCCGACCTATTCAGTCTTCACTGCAGACTGTAGTTGGGGGTCCACCGCAGACCGGTCAACACTTCTCTTAGTTTGGAGGTTATCCCCAGACTCCGTCATTCTGACAGAGACCTATGCTTGAACCCAGAGAGTGTTATGGATGTGGGGAAATTGGACATATTAAGAGATATTATCCAAAACAGGGTTACAGACCCCCAATAGTCAGAGGTAGAGGTGGTCATGGAAGAGACCGTTATTGGGAGGACGTGGTGGCCGAGGTAATGGTGGTCATCAAAACGGCCAGGGTGACGGACAAATGGGAACTACTGCAGCGCAACCTGGTAGAGGCAACGGGCAGACAGGTTGTAGGGCCCATTGTTATTCTTTCCCTGCGAGATCTGAAGCGGAGACATCGATGATGTCATCACAGGTAATCTTTTTGTTTGTGATTGCATGGCTTTTGTATTATTTGATCCTGCATCCAAATTATTATATGTATCTTCCTCATATGCTACTGGTCTTAATTTACATTGTGAATTGCTTGACATGCCTATTCGTGTTTCTACTCCGGTGGGTGAGTCTGTGATAGTCGAAAAGGTGTATAGGTCTTGTCTTGTGACTTTTATGCAGAGCAATACTCATGTAGACTTGGTTATCTTAGAAATGGTTGATTTCGATGTAATTCTGGGTATGACTTGGCTTTCTCCAAATTTCGCAATCTAAGATTGTAATGCTAAAACTGTAACGTTGGCCAAGCCTGGGACAGATCCGTTAGTGTGGGAGGGTGACTACACTTCCACTCCAGTTCGTATCATCTCCTTCCTTCATGCTAAGAGAATGGTTAGAAAGTGTTGTTTAGCTTTCTTGGCACACCTCAGGGATGATACTATCCAAGTTCCTTCGATTGAGTCAGTTTCAATAGTCCGTGAGTTTCTGGATGTGTTTCCTGCAGACCTTCCTGGTATGCCACCGGATAGGGATATCTACTTTTGCATTGATCTGGAGCCGGGTACTCGCCCCATTTCCATACCCCCTTATAGGATGGCTCCCGCTGAGTTACAAGAGTTAAAGGCCCAACTTCTAGAGTTGTTAGGAAAAGGCTTTATTAGACCAAGTGCATCCCCTTGGGGTGCTCCTGTTTTGTTTGTGAAGAAGAAGGATGGAAGTTTTCGGATGTGCGTTGACTATAGACAACTAAATAAGGTAACTGTTAAGAACAAGTGTCCTCTTCCTCGCATCGATGATTTGTTCGATCATTTACAAGGTGCTTGTACCTTCTCAAAAATCGATTTAAGATCTGGTTATCATCAATTGAAAATACGGGCAACGGATGTGCCTAAGACTGCTTTTCGGACCAGGTATGGGCATTATGAGTTCTTAGTAATGTCTTTTGGGCTTATGAATGCCCCTGCTGCTTTCATGAGCTTGATGAACGGGATTTTCAACCCATATCTGGATCTCTTTGTCATTGTATTCATTGATGACATACTGGTATACTCGAAGAGCAATAAAGAACATGAGGAGCACTTGAGAATGGTATTGGAAATGTTGAGGGAGAAAAAGCTTTATGCCAAATTCTCTAAGTGTGAGTTTTGGCTAGATTCAGTGTCCTTCTTTGGGCACGTGGTTTCTAAGGATGGAGTGATGGTGGATCCTTCTATGATAGAAACGGTGAGAAATTGGGTAAGACCTACTAATGTGTCAGAAATAAGGAGCTTTGTTGGTTTAGCCAGCTACTACCGTCGATTTGTCAAGGGATTCTCTTCTATTGCTTCCCAATTGACGAACTTGACTAAGAAGAATGTTCCATTTGTATGGTCGGATTAATGTGAAGAAAGCTTTCAGAAACTCAAGACCTTGCTGACTACTGCACCTATCCTACCTTGCCTGTAGAGGGTAAGAACTTCATTTTTTATTGTGATGCATCCTCTTCTGGTTTGGGTGCAGTGCTAATGCAAGAGAAGAATGTAATTGCTTATGCTTCGAGGCAATTCAAGGTGCATGAACGTAACTATCCGACCCACGATTTGGAATTGGTCGCAGTTGTGTTTGCATTAAAGCAATGGAGACATTATCTATATGGGGTCAAGTGTGAAGTCTATACGGATCATCATAGCCTACAGTATGTCTTTACTTAGAGGGATTTGAATTTGAGACAGAGGAGGTGGATGGAACTACTGAAGGATTATAGTGTTACCATCTTGTATCACCCAGGAAATGCTAATGTTGTGGCAGACGCCTTAAGTAGAAAAGTAGGGAGCATGGGTAGTTTAGCCCACTTACAAGTT
This sequence comes from Solanum lycopersicum, assembly GCF_036512215.1. Classification (NCBI taxonomy): domain Eukaryota; kingdom Viridiplantae; phylum Streptophyta; class Magnoliopsida; order Solanales; family Solanaceae; genus Solanum; species Solanum lycopersicum. The sequence goes on along the minus strand of NC_090801.1, from coordinate 42,217,918 downwards.
TCTAGACGCCCATTGGCTAGAGAGGTTCAGACTCTGGCTAACGACTTCATGAGGTTAGAGGTAAATGAGAAGGGAGGATTTTTGTCAAGTGTGGAGGAGAGATCTTCTTTTCTTGACAAGATTAAGGGAAAACAGTTCACTGATGAGAAACTGATCCGGTTTCGAGATAAGGTATTGCGAGGAGAGGCTAAAGAAGCAAAAATCGATGAGGAACATGTTTTGAGAATTAAGGGAAGAGTATGTGTACCCCGCGTCGATGATTTGATTCACACTATTCTCACAGAGGCTCATAGCTCAAGGTATTCTATACATCCTGGTGCAACCAAGATGTATCGTGACCTAAAGCAACATTTTTGGTGGAGTAGGATGAAGCGTGACATTGTGGATTTTATTGCTCAATGCCCAAATTGTCAGCAGGTAAAGTATGAACACCAGAGGCCTGGAGGGAAACTTCAGAGAATGCCCATTCCTGAATGGAAGTGGGACAGAATTGCAATGGACTTTGTTGTTGGTCTTCCAAAGACAATGGGAAAGTATGACTCTATTTGAGTAATTGTCGACAGATTAACTAAGTCTGCTCACTTTATTCCGGTTAAGGTGACTTACAATGCAGAGAAGTTAGCCAAGCTTTACATCTCAGAAATTGTTCGATTGCACGGAGTTCCACTTTCCATTATATCAGATAGAGGTACGCAGTTTACTTCTAAATTTTGGAAAACATTGCATGCCTAGTAAGGTACTAGGTTGGATCTTAGTACTGCATTTCACCCTCAGACTGATGGTCAATCTGAGCGAACGATTCAAGTTTTAGAGGATATGCTTCGTGCCTGTGTGATAGAGTTTGGTGGTCATTGGGATAAGTTCTTACCCGTAGCAGAGTTCTCATACAACAATAGCTATCACTCAAGTATTGATATGGCCCCATTTGAGGCACTGTATGGGAGAAGATGTAGGTCTCCCATTGGGTGGTTTGATGCATTTGAGGTTAGACCTTGGGGTACTGACCTTCTGAGGGAATCGTTAGATAAAGTGAAATGCATTCAAGAAAAGCTTTTAGCAGCTCAAAGTAGGCAGAAAGAATATGTAGATCGAAAGGTTAGAGACTTGGAGTTTATATAGGGTGTACAAGTCTTACTGAAGGTTTCACCCATGAAAGGGGTGATGCGGTTTGGCAAGCGAGGTAAGCTTAGTCCGAGATATATTGTTCAATTTGAAGTTCTGAAGCGCGTGGGGGAGGTAGCTTATTAATTAGCCTTGACCCCGGGACTGTCAGGAGTGCACCCGGTATTTCATGTGTCTATGTTGAAAAGATACCATGGGGATGGAAACTACATCATTTGTTGGGATTCAGTTCTTGTTTATGAGAATTTGTCTTATGAGGAGGAGCCTGTTGCTATATTAGATAGAGAAGTCCGCAAGTTGAGGTCAAGGGATATTGCATCTGTCAAAGTTCAATGGAAGAATCGGTCAGTTGAAGAGTCCACTTGGGAGAAGGAGGTTGACATGCAAGAAAAATACCCACACCTGTTTACAGATTCAGGTACTCCTTTTCGCCCTTGTTTTTCTTCTTGTGATCGTTCGGGAACGAATGATGGGTAAATTGGTATCTATTGTAACGACCTGTTAGTCGTTTTGAGCAGTAGAGTCTATTTCTGGTAAAAACTGTCTGGGTCGACGGATCCCATGACTGACCGTCATGGGCACGACGGACCGTCGAGGGTGTGTCGTTCCAAAACACTTTGAATACTGAAAAATTGGGTGTTGAAAACAACTCTCTGAACTTCGCGACGACATGGCAGGACGGACCGTCTTGGGCACGACGGACCGTCACATGCGCTTTAGTAAAATTAAGTCTCTAAACTCTGTGACGACTCAGCAAGACGGACCGTCACAGGCACGACGGCCCGTCACAGACTGCATAACCCTGACTGGGTCGGATTTCTGTTAAAAGTTTTAAAGGGCGCTTTGGACTATTCCTGCTTATAATTATAAAGTTAGTGGGTGAATGTTAATAATTCAATTACTTGGGGGTTAAAGGAGATAACCTTGAATTAATTAGTGGGTTACATTGGTCATCTTTTATACTTAATTATATGGTAATTAGGGTAAAAGAAGAAGAGTTTGAATAAGGAAAAATCAGAAAAAGAGAAAGAGAGGGAGAAAGATCGAGAGAAGAGGAGAAACAAAGAAGAAAGCAAAGGTTTTGGGGGATAGCTTGCTTGATCACGAATTCTTCGGTGGAGGTAGGTTATGGTTTATGATATTCCGTAGTAAACTCTTAATAGCGAATGATATGTATTGGGTAGTATTGTAAACCCTTCTATATGCTTAATTGTGTGCTTGCATGATGTGATTATATAATTGTGATAAAATAAGCATGATGAGGCTGCTGAATCTTGAACCTTTAAAAACCTCTTTGTTAATGATGATGCCTTGGTATAAAAGAAGGCTTCATGAACTAAAAGAATGAGGTTAGGGGATCGAGTGTCACGTTCTGGCACCAAGATAGTATAAATAGATCGGGTGTCATGTTTCGGCACCAGGATAGTATTAATGGATCGGGTGTCACGTTCCAGCACAAGGATAGTATTCACGGATCGGGTGTCACGTTCCGGCACTAGGATAGTATAAATGGATCGGGTGTCACGTTCCGGCACCAAGATAGTATTAATGGATCGGGTGTCACGTTCTGGCACCATGATAGTATATATGGATTGGAGTGTCACGTTCCGACACCAGGATAGTAGATGGATCGGAGTGTCACTTTCCGACACCAGGATTAGAAAAGAGAATGAATCTTGAAATATGTTAATATACTCAATGTAAAGAACCTGTTTCCCAAAAAGAGTATGATGTGGAGGCTTGAGTCCTCATAGATGTGTTTGGTGACGTTGTAAATGATTCTTATACTTGTTGCTATCACCTGTTAAGAATATTAGTTGATTTTATGTTATTATCTGAAATATATTGCTTTCTATTTTGAGTTGGCCGATTATATCTACTCAGTACTCGTGTTTCGTACTGACCCCTACTTGTATGTTTTTCTCTTTGTTATTTGTGGAGTGCAGCAAATGTACCATCATCTTCAACTCAACAGCAACTCTAGCCAGTTTTCACCACGTCAGATTTAAGGGTGATCTATTGTTCCTAGCTCGGACTGGATTCTCTCTCATTCATGTCTTGATGTCCTTGAAGTTTAGACATGGACTATCTCTTGTATTTGTTTTAGTTTCTTAGATACTCTTAGATTAAGTGATTTGAGGATAGATGTTCTTGTGATGATGACTTCCATATTTTGGGGATAACGATAAGTTTTGAGTTTTAGAAGTTAATTATTGATTTCGTTAATGAGTTTTAAGTCTTCCGCATTATATTCTGTTTACTATGGTTGAAATGTTGGGGTTTATATGGGTTGGTTTGCTCACATAGTAGGATAAGAGTGGGTGCCACTCGCGACCCGTTATGGGTCGTGACAAATTTACCTTGGCTCTACTTAACTAATAAGATAACAACTCAATATAAAGCAGTAACGACATATGCAATGTATATTTATGTAAAATGGATAAAATAGTGTATTTGTTAGTTCATGAAAGTTATAATAATAACAAACTCAGCTTTACTTCTATATGAAAGTAATATAGTTCCGACGGGAATTTCCCTAACCGATAACCACCACTATGAGCCTAAGCGGTGATAAAACGTCTTGCCCACGCTGGCAGAACTGTTCTATACTTTGTCGTTGCATAAAAAATCCTCTACCTAGTGGATCAATTGGCTAACCTTATGTGATCATCTAAAAAGTATGACACGTTAATACCCATGATGGTAACATGGTTTACATGGGAAATTGATTTATCTGAACTCTCATTCCGACATCAGTGCTTAATACTACTCCGATAATATAATTTAGCTCATAGTTTTAATAAAACTTCCTTCCTTTTGGTTGAGATAATTTACTGAACCCTTTAGCTTAAAAAGCTCCTTTTGGAAACAATGTTCCCCTCTTTAGTTTTAAACTCTTTTGAAACTTCTTAGTTTCCTTTTAACATAAATGTAAAAACATTTATCAGCCTTTTGGGAATACTTAGTCCCCTTTATAACATTAGAGGAATGACCTCAACTCTTGCACTTACTTAACTTGAAAATTTAACTCTTAGGGAACACTTAGTTCTCCTATACCTTTTTATACCTTTTTGAGAAAAGAACTCACCCTTACTCTTTTCATTTAATCGATCTTCAGCCTTAAAACAAATTAAAAATGTTTAAGTAAGGCTCTAAGAACTTTGAAAACTTTACTCTTACTCACTTTATAACTTTAGACTTAACTTCTTACTTTCTTGACTTTGGCTATAACTTCCCTTGAATTTGGATTATGGATTCAAGGATCATGATCTCATGTTAATGGATAATTTTATGATGTTTAGATGTAATATAGACTGCTGGAATCAACTAGGAATGAAGGCTACATCACTTAGGAAATAGTACAAAAAGATAGGGAAAGAACGGGGTCTGCAGGGGTTATTGGCGCTCTGAGAGGTGTGGAGAGCCAGGGCCTATTGGACAGACCCTTGTCGGGGGCGCTATGGCTGGCGCGCTGCGCCAGGGCCTGTCAGACAGATCCTTTCTTGAGGCTCTCTGGCAGGCGCGGCGCCCAAAGGGGTGTCTGTCGGGACCTCCTACTTTTATTCTTCGTTTTTCATATGTAAACCTCCCAAACTCCCATGAATCCCTCGACAAATACTTAGGATCCCTAATTAACTCATTACCCAATAGTTTAGACCCGAAAATAGTACAGAAACCTAAATCAAAACTACTAGAGATTCTACAATTAAATCAACATGAACTTCACAATTATTTATCAAGAACTTCAAGATTTTCATTCAAATAACTCTAAATTGTTATATTGAATCAAGTTGTAGGGTGGGTGAAAGGAACCAACACTAATTGATCTTACATACCATGATAGAGGTCACCCCCGACGAAATCCACGCAATGATCTTGGCGTTCATGGACGATTCTTGGTCTTCATATTCTTTTCTCATTTTCTTCCAAACCCTAAGCATTCTTAAATATTGACAAACTTATTTGGGACTTGTTTTCACCCCTAATATAACCTTAAAAAAATTAGGAAATACTAGGGTGAAAAGACAACTTTGCCTTAACTAAAATTCGGATTGGACTTTACTCAGTCCAATAACCCAACTTCTGAAAGACATTTCTCCCTCATAAGACATCAGATTTGTGCAAACTCGGCAGTGTTGGAAATATCTTCTCAAGGTATTTCCAACCATATAAAGAACTCAGCCAAACTTCTTGTGAGATGGAAGTTATGGCCGTTTGAAAATTACCAAAACTCGCTAGAAATTTTCGAGATTTCCTTACTTGTTTTTAAAAATACTTATTCTTGTCTTCTTAGCTTATTATTAGTTAATTCTAGTTACGAGATGTTAGACGTCTATCCAACAATTATATAAGCAAAAGTTGGGTAACTACGTATCTTTCTGGTGATACTCTCTCATAATCGTTTTATAGCACCATGCCAAATTTTTAGTGATTTCTTTCCCATATCTAATTTCATGTAGCATTGTACCATATTTTTAGTTATTTTAAGAGAACTATGGTAGGTAGAGATTGTAATTGATGGTGATTAGCATCCCCTCAAACTAATGGTGGTCAACCAACAGTAACACACTATTTAAATCGTTGTAGCCTGTTGTATTGTATTGTATTGTTAGCTTAAATATAATATTACGTAATTAACTTTATATGGAATATGATTGTGAAATTTGAGTGTCAACTATGAAGTCAGTATAAAGAGTCTAAAGTGTAAACCCTAAAGGCTAAGAGTTCCTATGACCTTAAGTGATATAAATGCAATTAATTGAATTTCGTATCGGGTTATTAGGCACCCAATAAGAAATATGATCAAACCGAGACCCGAATAGATAAGTCCATAAAAATTTTTGTAGTAAACTGAAACTCGAACTGTTAACCCATTAACCCGAACCATTGACCCAATAACCAAATTATCGATTTGGATAATCAATTTTGCTTTGACCCTGAATATGAATTATTATGTTTTTAAATACCTCTTGACATTAAAGGCAAGTTTCATCATTAACAAATTTAGGATACTCAAAATACAAAATTATTAGAAAGTGATTCATGACGGGATTTTTGGGTTTGCATTTTAAAATTGACTTTTTTTTGTTAAAACAAATTTACCACTAGTGAGAGTGTCTAGCGGCCTTTTATTGAATAAATAATATCAATAGGGATAAGTCCAAGCAAGTGGGTCTAGGCCTTACCTTACTATTGCTAATGAGATAACTAGTCTGTACTAATTAACAAGCATGGAGAAAATAAGAACTCGAGAAAACTAGATATTCTATGATCATCACCAAGTTTATAATTCTTACTATGATGATATTACAAATGAGGATGCTTAGGTAATGCTAGAATATAAAAGTTAGAAATAAAGATGAGTTATCCAACTCAAACTTCAGTTGATATATGTATGAGCTAAAAAAAATAAAATGGACCTGGTGGATTGATTTCTTTTTGTAACGACCTGTTTAGTCGTTTTGAGCAGCAGATTTTATTTCTGAAAAAATAGGCTAAGGCGACGGACCCCACGACGGATCGTCATGGGAACGATGGACCGTCACAGGGTCTCGTTTCAAAACACTAGGAAATTGTGAAATTGGGTACTGAAAATCAACTCTCTGAACTTCGTGACGGAATGGCAGGACGGACCGTCACAGGCGTGACAGACCGTCACAGACTCTTTGGTGGAAATTAAGTCTCTGAACCTTCCGACGACCTGCAGGACGGACCGTCGCTGGCACGACGGGCCATCACAGGTTGCGTAATCCCATTCTGGGTCGGATTTCTTTACACGTTTTAAGGGAAGTTTTAGACTATTCCTATCTTAATTATAAAGTTAGAGGGTTAAGGTTAACAAGTCTAATTACTTGGGAGTTAAAAGAGGTAACCTTAAGTTAATTGGTGGGTTATTATTGCCATCTTTCATTCTTAATTATATACTAATTAGGGTAAAAGAGAGATGGTTTGAATAAGAAAATAGAAAGAACAAAGAGAAAGAGGGAGAATCGAACGAGAAGAGGAAAACACAAGGCTTTGGGAAATTCTTGCTTGATCACTAGTCTTTGGTAGAGGTATGTTATGGTTTCTCTTACGATATTCGTAGTAAACTCTTAATAGCGAATGATATGTATCGATAATATTGTAAACCCTTCTATGAGCTTAATTTTATGCTTGCATGAATGTAATTATATAATTGTGATTATATAAGCATGATGAAGTTATTGAATCCCAAATCTTGCAAAACCCTAATCTCTTTGTTAATGATGAGGCCTTGGTATAAAAAAAGGCGTGATGAACTAAAATAATGAGATTGATGATGCCTTGGTAAGAAAGAAGGCTTGATGAATTGATAGAAGGAGATTAGGAGATCGGGTGTCAGGAACGGACACGTAGATTTAGGGGATCGGGTGTCACGAACCGACACGTAGATTTAGGGGATCGGGTGTCACGAACCGACACGTAGATTTAAGGGGTCGGAGTGTCACGTACCGACACAAGAGAAATAAAGATAATGAATCTTGAAAGATGTTAATATACTCAATCTAATGAACATAATTCCCAAATGAGTATGGTATTGAGGCTTGAGTCCTCATGTGTGCACTTGACGGTAATTGTTAATGATATAGTACTTGTTGTTGCTACATGTTGAGTATCATAGTTGATTTTATGATATTACTTGGTATATATTGATTTCTATTTTGAGTTGGCCGATGATATCTACTCAGTACCCGTGTTTTGTACTGACCCCTACTTTTATGTTTTCTTCTTGTTTATTTGTGGAGTGCAGCAAACGTGCCGTCATCTTCGACTCAACAGTAACTCTAGCCAAGTCTTCGTTACTCCGGACATCAGGGTGAGCTAAGGCTACTAGCTTGGACTGGATTTTTCTCTTCATGTCTTGATGCCTTGAAGTTTCCGGCATGGACTAGCTTTTATGTATTTTTAGCTTCTTAGAAACTCTTAGATTTTGCAATTTGAAGTAGATGTTCTTGTGATGATGACTTCCAGATTTTGGGAAATAATAGTTATTGAATTGGTTTTTATTAATGAGTTTAAGTCTTCCACATTACTTTATGTTGATATTACATTGAAATGTTAAGGTTTAGATTGGTTGGTTCGCTCACATAGGAGGGTAAGTGTGGGTGTCAGTCGCGGGTCGGTTTTGGGTCGTGACAAACTTGGTATCAGAGCATTAGGTTCGTTGGTCTCATCACACAAGAACGAGTCTAGTAGAGTATTAAGGAACGGTAGGGGGACGCCTTTACTTTTCTTTAAGAGGCTATAAGACTTTAGGAAAATTCCATTCTTTCTTTCTTTCGTGCGATTACTTGGGTCCAATTGGTATCTAGGTGATACAAATTGGTATCTGACCATCTTCACTCTATTTCACAGATGTTTAGAACTAGAGCAACCACTGCGCCAACATAAACATCGGCAAGACAAGAAGCGTCTGAGCCAGCCACTGAGGCTGTAGCTCGAGGAAGAGTAGCGGCAAGAGGCCGTGGTAGAGGTCGTGGGATGACGTCCTCTAGAGGAAGAGGACGAGCACCTAGCCCATCTGATACTAGGGCAGTGACTCCTCCACCGACTAAAGAAGTAGTAAGAGAGGGTGAGGATGGGGAAACTGAACAAATACAGAATGAGGAATTGCCTCCCCATCCTACCCCAGAGATGATCAATCAGGTTCTTCCTTATCTTAGTGGGTTATCTGATCAAGGTCAAACACCTCTAGTGTTTTGTGCACCAGCACCTCAGGGTCCGGAGGTACAACATGCGGCTACTGCGGCTCCCCGCATGGATGTTCCATTGGAAATAGGCACGTTTCCTCGTCTGACTACAGGGCCTATAATGACAAATGATCAGCATGAACTTTTTAGTAAGTTCTTGAAATTGAAACCTCCAGTCTTCAAGGGTGCTGAATCTGAGGATGCTTACGATTTTCTGGTTGACTGTCATGAGCTACTACACAAGATGGGTATATTAGAACGGTTTGGTGTTGAGTTCGTGAGTTATCAGTTTCAAGGGAACGCCAAAATGTGGTGGCGGTCACATGTTGAGTGTCAACCAATAGAGGTACCACCTATGACTTGGGCCTCATTCTCTAGCTTGTTTATGGAGAACTATATCCCCCGCACATTGAGGGATAGGAAAAGGGATGAGTTCTTGAGCGGATTCGTCGTTTTGTGAAGGGGTTGAGGTCAGAGTTGCGGATTTCAGCCTTACAGGTAGCGGCTACGGCAAAATCCTTCCAAGAAGTGGTAGATTTCGTGGTAGAGGTGGAAGGAGTGAAGCCAGATGAATTCACCATGGCATCGACATCAAAAAGGTTTCGAAAGGGAGGTGAGTTTAATGACTCTTCCTCTAGAGGACAGGGTTCAGGAGGTTACTCAGTTCGACCAATTCAATCTTCGCTACAGACTGTAGTTGGGGGTCCACCTCAGACCGGTAAACACTTCTCTGAGAGACCTATGCTTGACTCCAGAGAGTGTTATGGGTGTGGGAGACTGGACATATTAGGAGAAATTTTCCAAAAAAGAGTTATAGACCCCCAATGGCTAGAGGTAGAGGTGGTCATGGTAGAGGCCGTTATTCTGGAGGACGTGGTGGTCGAGGTAATGGTGGTCACCAAAATGGTCGAGGTGATGGGCAAACTGGAGCCACTACATCACAACATGGTAGGGGCAATGGACAGACAAACGATAGGGCCCATTGTTACGCTTTCCCTGGGCGGTCTGAAGCGGAGGCATCTGATGCTGTCATCACAGGTAATCTTCTGGTTTGTGATTGCATGGCTTCTGTATTGTTTGATCGTGGATCCACATTTTCTTATGTATCCTCCTAATTTGCTAATGGTCTAAATTTACATTGTGAATTACTTGATATGCCTATTCGTGTTTCTACTCCGGTGGGTGAGTCTGTGGTAGTTGAAAAGGTATATAGGTCTTGCTTGGTGAACTTTGTGGGGAGCAACACTTATGTAGATTTGGTTATCTTAGAAATGGATGATTTTGATGTAATTATGGTTATGACTTGGCTTTTTCCGCAATTTGCGATCTTAAATTGTAATGCTAAAACGGTGACGTAAGCCAAGCCAGGGACAGATCCGTTAGTGTGGGATGGTGACTAAACTTCCAATCCGGTCGTATCATCTCCTTTCTTCGTGCTAAGAAAATGGTTAGTAAAGGGTATTTAGCTTTCTTGGCACATCTCAAGGATGACACTACCCAAGTACCTTCGACTGAGTCGGTTTCAGTGGTCCGTGAGTTTCTGGATGTGTTCCCTGCAGACCTTTCTTGTATGCCACCGGATAGGGATATTGACTTCTGTATTGATCTTGAACCGGGTACTCGCCCCATTTCTATACCCCCTTATAGAATGGATCCCACGGAGTTAAGAGAGTTAAAAGCCCAACTTCAAGAGTTGTTGAGCAAAGGCTTCATTAGACCAAGTGCATCTCCTTGGGGTGCTCCGGTTTTGTTTGTGAAGAAGAAGGATGGGAGTTTTCGGATGTGCATAGACTACCGGCAGTTGAACAAGGTAACCATAAAGAACAAGTATCCTCTTCCTCGCATTGATGACTTGTTCGATCAGTTACAAGGTGCTTGTGTCTTCTCTAAGATTGACTTGAGATCCGATTATCATCAATTTAAAATACGGGCAACGGATGTGCCAAAGACTTCTTTTAGAACCAGGTATGGGCATTACGAATTTGTAGTGATGTCTTTTGGTCTTACGAATGCCCCTGCTGCGTTCATGAGTTTGATGAACAGGATTTTTAAGCCATATTTGGATCTCTTTGTAATCGTATTTATTGATGATATACTGATATACTCTAAAAGTAAGGAGGAAAATGAGGAGCATTTGAGAATGGTATTGGAAATGTTGAGGGAGAAAAAGCTTTATGCCAAGTTCTCTAAGTGTGAGTTTTGGCGAGATGCAGTGTCCTTCTTGGGGCACGTGGTTTCTAAGGATGGAGTGATGGTGGATCCTTCTAAGATTGAGACAGTGAAGAATTGGGTAAGACCTACTAATGTGTCAGAAATAAGGAGCTTTGTTGGGTTAGCTAGCTACTACCGCCGATTTGTCAAGGGATTCTCTTCTATTGCTTCCCAACTAACGATGAGTGTGAGGAAAGCTTTCAGAAACACAAGACTCTGTTTACTACTGCACCAATTCTCACGTTGCCAGTGGAAGGTAAGAATTTCATTGTCTATTGTGATGCATCCTATTCGGGTTTGGGTGCAGTGCTAATGCAAGAGAAGAATGTGATTGCTTATGCTTCAAGACAATTAAAAGTGCATGAACGTAACTATCCAACTCATGACTTGGAATTGGTCGCGGTAGTGTTTGCATTAAAGCAATGGAGACACTATTTATATGGGGTTAAGTGTAAGGTCTATACGGATCATCGTAGCCTACAGTATGTCTTTACTCAGAAAGATTTGAACTTGAGACAGAGGAGATGGATGGAACTACTGAAGGACTACGATATCACTATTTTATATCATCCGGGAAAGGCTAATGTTGTGGCAGACGCCTTAAGTAGAAAGGCAGGGAGCATGGGAAGTCTAGCTCACTTGCAAGCTTCTAGACTCCCATTGGCTAAAGAAGTTCAGATTCTGGCTAACGACCTTGTGAGATTAGAAGTAAATTAGAAGGGAGGATTTTTAGCTTGTGTGGAGGCAAGATCTTCCTTCCTTGACAAGATTAAGGGAAAGCAGTTTAATGATGAAAAATTGATCCGGATCCGAGATAAAGTGTTGCAAGAAGAGGCTAAACAAGCGACAATCGATGAGGAAGGTGTTTTGAGGATTAAGGGAAGGGTATGTGTACCCCGCGTCGACGATTTGATCAACACAATTCTGACAGAGGCTCATAGTTCAAGGTATTCGATACATCCAGGTGCAACCAAGATGTACCGTGACCTAAAGCAACACTTTTGATGGAGTAGAATGAAGCGTGATATTGTGAATTTTATTGCCAAATGTCCAAACTGTCAACAAGAAAAGTATGAACACCAAAGGCCCGGAGGAACACTTCAGAGAATGCCCATTCCTGAATGGAAGTGGGAAAGGATTGCAATGGATTTCGTGGTTGGTCTTCCAAAGACATTGGGAAAGTTTGATTCTATTTGGGTAATTGTTAATAGGTAAACTAAGTCTGCTCACTTCATTCCGGTCAAGGTGACTTACAATGCAGAGAAGTTAGCAAATCTTTACATCTCGGAAGTGGTGCGATTGCATGGGGTTCCACTTTCCATTATATCAGATAGAGGTACACAGTTTACTTCTATGTTTTGGAAAACATTGCATGCGGAATTGGGTACTAGGTTAGACCTTAGTACTGCGTTCCATCCTCAAACCGATAGTCAGTCTGAGCGAACGATTCAAGTGTTGGAGGATATGCTTCGTGCATGTGTGATAGAATTTGGTGGTCAGTGGGATAGCTTCTTACCCTTAGCAGAGTTCTCCTACAACAATAGCTATCACTCAAGCATTGATATGGCCCCATTTGAGGCACTATATGGGAGAAGATGTAGGTCTCCCATTGGGTGGTTTGATGCATTTGAAGTTAGACCTTGGGGTACTGACCTTCTGACGGAATCGTTAGATAAAGTGAAATCTATTCAAGAAAAGCTTCTAGCGGCGCAAAGTAGACAGAAGGAGTACGCAGATCGGAAGGTTAGAGACTTGGAGTTTATGGAGGTTGAACAAGTCTTGTTGATGGTTTCGCCAATGAAAGGGGTGATGCGGTTTGGTAAGCGAGGAAAACTTAGCCCAAGGTATATTGGTCCATTTGAAGTACTTAAGCGAGTAGGGGAGGTGGCTTATGAGTTAGCCTTGCCTCCAGGGCTGTCCGGAGTGCATCCGGTATTCCATGTGTCGATGTTGAAAAGATACCATGGGGATGGAAACTACACTATCCGTTGGGATTCAGTGTTGCTTGATGAGAATTTGTCTTATGAGGAGGAACCTGTTGCCATTCTAGATAGAGAAATTCGCAAGTTGAGATCAAGGGAGATTGCATCCATCAAAGTTCAATGGAAGAATCGACCCGTTGAAGAAGCCACTTAGGAGAAGGAGGCAGATATGCGAGAAAGATACCCACATCTGTTTACAGATTCAGGTACTCCTTTTCACCCTTGTTTTCCTTCTTGTGATCGTTTGGGGACGAACGATGGGTAAATTGGTATCTATTGTAACGACCTGGTTAGTCGATTTGAGAAGCAGATTTTATTTCTGGAAAAACACGCTGAGGCGACGGACCCCACGACGGACCGTCACAGGGTCTCGTTTCAAAACACTTGGAAATTCTGAAATTGGGTACTGAAAATCGACTCTCTGAACTTCGTGACGGAATGGCAGGACGGACCGTCACAGGCGTGACTGACCGTCACAGACTCTTTGGTGGAAATTGAGTCTCTGAACCTTGCGACGACCTGCAGGACGGACCGTAGCTGGCATGACGGGCCGTCACAGGTTGCGTAATCCCAGTCTGGGTAGGATTTCTTTACACGTTTTAAGGGACGTTTTGGACTATTCCTACTTTAATTATAAAGTTAGAGGGTTAAGGTTAATAAGTCTAATTACTTGGGGGTTAAAAGAGGTAACATTAAGTTAATTGGTGGGTTATTATTGCCATCTTTCATTCTTAAATATATACTAATTAGGGTTAAAAAAAGAGGGTTTGAATAAGAAAATAGAAAGAACAAAGAGAAAGAGGGAGAATCGAACGAGAAGAGGAAAACACAAGGCTTTGGGAAATTCTTGCTTGATCACTAGTCTTCGGTGGAGGTAGGTTATGGTTTCTCTTACGATATTCGTAGTAAACTCTTAATAGCGAATGATATGTATCGATAATATTGTAAACTCTGCTATTTGCTTAATTGTATGCTTGCATGAATGTAATTATATAATTGTGATTATATAAGCATGATGAAGTTATTGAATACCAAATCTTGCAAAACCCTAATCTCTTTGTTAATGATGAGGCCTTGGTATAAAAGAAGGCGTGATGAACTAAAATAATGAGATTGATGATGCCTTGATAAGAAAGAAGGCTTGATGAATTGATAGAAGGAGATTAGGGGATCGGGTGTCACGAACCGACACGTAGATTTGAGCGATCGGGTGTCATGAACTGACACGTAGATTTAGGGGATCGGGTGTCACGAACCGACACGTAGATTTAGGGGATCGGGTGTCACGAACCGACACGTAGATTTAGGGGATCGGGTGTCACGAACCAACACGTAGATTTAGGGGATCGGAGTGTCACATACCGACACAAGAGAAATAAAGATATTGAATCTTGAAAGATGTTAATATACTCAATCTAATGAACATAATTGCCAAATGAGTATGGTATTGAGGCTTGAGTCCTCATATGTGCACTTGACGGTAATTGTTAATGATATAGTACTTGCTGTTGCTACATGTTGAGTATCATAGTTGATTTTATGATATTACTCGGTATATATTAATTTCTATTTTGAGTTGGCCGATGATATCTACTGAGTACCCGTGTTTTGTACTGACCCCTACTTTTATGTTTTCTTCTTGTTTATTTGTGGAGTGCAGAAAATGTGCCGTCATCTTCGACTCAACAGTAACTCTAGCCAAGTCTTCATTACTCCAGACATCAGGGTGAGCTAATGCTTCTAGCTTGGACTGGATCTTTCTCTTCATGTCTTGATGCCTTGAAGTTTCCGGCATGGACTAGCTTTTATGTATTTTTAGCTTCTTAGAAACTCTTAGATTTAGCAATTTGAAGTAGATGTTCTTGTGATGATGACTTCCAGATTTTGGGAAATAATAGTTATTGAATTGGTTTTTATTAATTAGTTTAAGTCTTCCGCATTACTTTATGTTGATATTACATTGAAATGTTAAGGTTTAGATTGGTTGGTTCGCTCATATAGGAGGGTAAGTGTGGGTGCCAATCTCGGCTCGATTTTGGGTCGTGACACTTTTCCACCTATATCCTCAGTTACAATGGACTCTTTTTCATGTGTCACAAGAGCATGTCGATCAGTATGATCATCATGGCAATGTTCTTTCAACTTCCCCATTTGCTCAATCGGTTTTTCAAGTCTTAAGTATTCCCAGATTCAGCACATAATTCAGCCATACCGTGTAGCCTTCGTACTGTTCAAAATTCTCATCTTGCAACACATCAAACTGAGTATATTCAACGACATTGTTACTTCTATCAAGCTCAACTAGTGTAGAATTGTTTTGGTGGAACATGTGATTATTTGAGGACTTAAAGGCAACTATTTTTTATGTGAGACCAAAGTCCATTCATTACTGGGTTATTCTGTGATAATGGTCCCTTTTTTGGCTTCTTCTTGTCGTGATTTAATAACCTCAACTGCATTACGCGAACCCAACTCGCCATTGTTCACAAATCTAGACGATAACTGCCATGTAGCAACTTGTGATGTAACGATAAACTCCCTAGAGTTATTATTTGCATTATTTTGTGCCTCAACGTCATTATGTGTAGGAGTGGAAGAACACATTGCAGCCGCACCAAGTTGCTCGTTTATGTTACTAGTAAGCGTTCCAAGTAAAACATACAACTTCTGTATCTTTTTTATTTCCAGATGTTGCTGTAAGAAGCACAAGACCTGGTGCATTAACTCTTTCTTGACTTGTTTTTGTAGCGTGTTTCTCCTTGTTAAGTTTATCCACAATGTTTTTTTCCAGCATTGATGTTAGAGGAATTGGGTAATGTTACCTCCTTTCCAGTTTATTGAAGAGAAAAAACTCTCTTTTTCTAATCCAAAATTGATCGCAAATCTCCTTCAAACTTTTCTCCGTTAATTTTTGGTTCATCGATCAGTGCACCTTCAATGTCCATAGTCAGTCCATATTCTTCGTCCTTGTGACCTTGATTTTTACATGTTGTGCAGTACATGTGCAATTTTTCATAGGCAATTTTTTGCAACACCTCCTCAACGACACCTGTCTTCTCATCTATAAAACCATTCTAACTCTATCCGGAAGAGATGATCATAGATTAACCTCAACCTTTACCGTAGCTGCACTAGGACTTGACTTACTAGTTGTTGCCTTATCAACTTGTAGGGGTGTACCAGCGGCTGATGCTAGTGAAAACAGGGCTTGACGAGCAAAGCAATTGGTATCTCCTCTTTTGGATTAAACCATGGTGTCCAATGTTGAGTTCGACATTGTTATTGATTACTCACACCTTTTTCTTTTAATGTGATGAATAATATTACCCTAGAATACACCTCCACGAAGTTTTCCCCGTTCGATAATCTCATTAAAACATGATGATGATCCAGTAGTCCCAAATTGCAATCTTATTTGATTTCGAAGTGTCATGTAAAAACCTTTCTGAGATCAATCATATCAGGTCTCCCATAAGAGAATTTAGGAACAAGAGTATATTGCAAGTTCTCTTCTTGGACATACAATTCCAAATCCGAAAAGCTTAAACTCACTGTTGGTTCGCCATGAACATATGTCACAGGTTTTATGTTTATTGGAAGTTTTCCATCAGATTTTTGAATGCAAGTTGATGGATTAGGAATAGTTGCATGACTAGGTTTTTCTGGTCTCTCTTTCTCGGCTTGAGGCTGTGGAGAATCTGTTTTTGCCATGGAGGCCTAAAACTCCATAAAATTGCCATACACATTCATAATTACATCTATTTTTTGAATAAGGGATCAAGAAATTATGAAATTCACATCACAATTAAAGAAGAGGATCAAATATGTCAATCAATTCATCCCCAAAACCTAAACCACATATGTAAATTTACCCGTAATCCCAAAATTACATTGGGGCTCAAAAACCTAGAAAAGTCATCGGTATATTTGTCCATCAAAAATAGCAACCCAATATAACGTAGCTAATAATATATGTATTACTATATAATTGATAGATTAACTTAGAAAATTCTAAAGCGGTTAACAATAAACCCTAACACACATAAAGAAAAAATCAAAATTTAGCTTTTTATGGTGTATTTTTTTAGTGATTCAAGCTATGCTTCAGACTTGGCTATAAGATCGTGTACTTGGAGATTGCATAAGTTTAAAATTGACATTTCTGATTTAATCAGTATTCACTTTGTCTATGAGAATTTTTTAAAGTATTATTAATGATATTTTTATAATATTTAGATGAGGCGAGATAGATGATATAGGTTGGTTATATTCACTTCACACATTACTCATTTCCTCTCTCACATGTTGATAAACAAGTAAAATGTTTTGGAAAAATGATATGGAATTTAATTAATTAGTTTACAGGCCCAAAATTGCTCAAATTAATTGTTTTATAAAAAAAAACTTATTATACATAACCATATTAGTTACATAGTGAAATTCTTGCTTCGAAATTATGATAGAAGAATTTCCTAACAATATATACAGAAAATTAGGGATAACTATAAATAGTTTAGACCATCAAGTAATGATAATAGGTTCATATTTTTTCTAAAAATTCTATTACTACATCAAAAATCACGCAAAAAATAGGAGCAAACGCAACAAATAAAATTTTAATCGCTTCATTTTATTTATGAAAGATAGAGCACTCATCAATCCGTTGTCATGAACTCGAAATTACAAAACTATGACAAATTTTATTTGAGTCAATTATATAAATTAAATTATAATTAGTTTTTTAGTAACTCATTTTCCATAAGGTCCGAATTGCATAGGCTTGTCCTCTCCTTAACACATAATTATCAGATTTAATAAGAAATATAAATTCTAACTCGAAAAATAAAATTAGAAAAGCTTAAAGCAGTAGATACCAAATCCTAGCACATAAACAAAACAACAAATATCAGGTGTTTCAATACCTATTTTCAAAATGTAGCAAAAAATGAAAATCTCTAGTTGAAAAATAACTTAGAAACCCTTTAATAGCGGCTAGTTGCTTCTAATTAAATCTCAAATAAGCACCGCATAGCCTAAAAAACAAGCAGAATAACCAACACATAACCTTAATAAATCTTTGATGGTTTGGACTAACAATAAAACGAAAGATCAAATAACAATGATATCAAAGCTAATGCCTTTTTAGGCAATAAAATGAAAGATCACATAATAATGATATCAAAGCTAATGCCTTTTTAGGAAATAAGACAAGAGATCAAGCAACAATGATATCAAAGCTAATGCCTTTTTGGGCAATAGCCATTGAACTTTTTCAGTACAAAAAAAAAACAAAAGGAAAGATCACATAAGAACCATATTAAAGCATTAGTCCACTCTTCAGTAGTCAAGAATTATGTTTATATGCTTAAAAGGTTTTCAACGTCAACGTCACCTCCACCACCATGTTTGACAAATTCAGTTGGGGAACACAAACTATCTTCATTGTAGACGAGTATAACAAGTATCCTTTTGTCTTCTTTCCATTTGGTCCGTCATAGAAAATAGAAGGCATCTTGTATAAGAATATTCTCAGCTTCTCTCTAACATCTTTCGCACTTTTCCATAACAACATTCATTATTTCTCATTAGTAGTTTCGAGAAACTTGAAAAAGCTAATTGATACAATTTTTCGTGAGTTTACGCAATTCTTTTTATTTGAGTAAATAAAGAGTGTTTCAACAAAATAATTAAAAGGAAGAAAATTTTTTATGCATCGATTAAGTAGTTATTGGGTTTCAAGCTCAGTCAAACTTGAAGCAACACTTTCTTGTAACCCACCTGAAAACAACAAAGAAGAATTTCCAGTAGTTATTAACGATGAACGATTCAATATCTTCAATTTTTTCAGAGTTAACACCCAAATTACCATTCAATGAACGCCCTAAATTCAACCTCAAAGTCCTTGAATTTTCTCTATTTTCTTCAGTTTTGTCCATGTTAGCAAAATCTAAAAAATGAGAGAGTTATTAAATTTCAAGCTAAAAAAATTATAAAATGGATTGAGACAAACTCAATAAAAGTTTCACGGTGGAGAAACCATTAGACCATTTTTGGGAGATTATAAAGGAAAATTTCAGGATACAAAGGCTGAAAAATGTGAAGGGGTATTTCATTTCCGTGGGTTAAGTGAAATGAAAAAAATATCCCACTAGGATGAGAAAACATGTGAAAGACTCTCGTACGAATAGCATGACCCATATTTTTTATTTTTTATGTTTCTTCCTTTTTTTTGGGTTACTTTTTTATTTGTTCTTTTTTGTCGTAAATTTATTTTTATAACCCTTTTTTTACCACTTATAAAATAGGAAAAGGTTAATTAAATGTAATTTTCTGCTTTATTTTATTGGAAAATTTATTGAATGTTATATTATCTGATTATTTTTACTTTTGGCATTATTAACTTGAATTACATAAAAAAAACATCGCTCTTACTAGATAAGAATATAAATATGTGCCTTTTTGTTGGTTCTTAAAACAAAGTTATCACTCCTGCAAAATTTTGGTCCCAATATACATTTATTTCGGTCAAATGAGGTTTGAAATTAGTTGTAAATATCCAAGTATATTGCTATGTCTCTGACTCTCTCACATGCCTATTTTCCTACATGTAATGCATTTGATAAAAAAAATTACATATATCTAGTGTATCTAATTTGAAATATGATATGAAACTATTAACTAGTGAGACAATATGTAATTATCTCAAACTACAGGTATAATAATTAGTTAATAAGGTAAAAATATGTAATTACGAAGTTTTTTCAACTTCATACTCCCTCTATCCATGTTAAGTTAATTATTGGGATATGACATATTTTTTAAGAAAAATGTTTTAGTACATAACTAATTGAAATGCTATTTTCCACTATTGTTCTTTATATCATTTTCAGACTATTCTCCTATAAAATGTTAAATAGTTAAGAAGCTCATTAAATGAAGGATATATATGAATTGTCCCAACAATTCTCTTAAGTTTCAAACAACTTATTTATTTTAAAATTCTCAAAAATTCACTCAATAAAGACAGAAATAATAAATATATACCTTTTAACGAATTCTCATAAACTGGCCACAATGATTTTGTGTTAATGATGTAGGAATTAATGACTTTAAGGATTTTTTAATTAGGTTTGCTTGCTAAATTTGAAAAATAATGTGTTAAATTTATTTTTAAAAAGATAGTGAGAATTCATCTTTTCGAGGTTAAATTAGATTTCATCAAATACTAAGTTTTCATTTTTAATTCGGTAATTCAATTATATATATGCTAAAACTGGGAATCTAAGCTTTGTCCTGGAAGAATGAGTCATTAATATGTGGAAAGCTTTATCAAAATACACATTTTATTTTACTATAATTTCTAAAATTTTCTACCATTTAAGAAAAATACAATCATCTCATCTCAATATCTTTATCCTCTCTCGGATATATCCCTCCCCTCTCGGATACATCACTTCCATTAAGTAATGTATATTCACAATCAGTGAACTATGTATCCGCAGGTTTCCTGATGTATTTGCTATCCTATAATTTTAAGAAAAAGTTTGTAATTTAAGAATCAATAGAGATGTGATGTAATTAGCTCTTAACACTGTAAAATTTATGTAATATTTACAATATACAATAAAACACTTCATTAAAATTATTGTAGATGGTCAATATGTTAATCATTGTGGCACATTTTGTGAAATAGTCCGCTACTTTGTTGACTTCTCAAAAATAACGGTGACATTAACATCATTCTTATTAATGCGAACGATCGTTTCTTTCGGAAAAATAACTTTAGACCCCCTATAAAAGTTAAAACTCCAAAATATAATTAACACATAAATGTTGAAAATCATACATGAGATCAGGAACAAAAACACTTATAAAGGGATAATTAGACAGTGACATTTTTATAATTTTTAGACAAATGTCATACATTGTTGATATTCACTCGCCGGTTACTCATCTCCTCTCTCACACATCGATGAACACGTAATGTTTTAAATGAGTTGAAAATTTAATGAATTACTTAGTTTACTGGCCCGAACTTGTGCAAATTAATTTTAAACAAACTTATTATACATAGCCCCATTACAAGTTACATATTGAATACTTGCTTTGAATTTGTGATAGAAGAATTTCCTAACAATATATACAGAAAGTAAGGGATATCTAAAAATAGTTTAGGCTATTAAGTTACAATAATAAGTTCATTATTTTTTCTTCAAATAATCTTTTGCCACATTCAAAAACACTTAGAGTTATTTATGAAACATAGAGCACTCATCATTCCATTTTTGTGAGTTCAAAATTATAGAACTATTGCAAACTCTATTTATATCAATTATTTAAATCAATTAAATTATAATTATCTTTTTTTTTCTAATTCAGTTTCCATAAGGTTCGTACTTGCACAAGCTTGCCATCCTCTTATCTCGTTAACACAATTTTCAGATTTAACAAGAAATAGAAATTCTAAATCGACAGATAAACTTAGAAATACTTAAAGTAGTATACCAAATTCAGACATATAAAGAGAACAGCTAATCAGCTAATTCTGTTGCCCAGGAGGATACTCCAAAGAAGTCATAGGCATGAACTGTCAGTTCACAAACAAAGAAAGGGCCAACCAAACTCTACGCACCCACCAATACTTCAAGAATGGCTCCTCCGAAGGTTGCAAAGCAGACGGTTGCTGCAGTAGCACAAACTGCAGCTCCTGAAGCATCAAATCCCACTATACCTAGTGGAATCGATGTACCTTAAGCTAATTATGCTGAAGATGAAGGTATAATATCTTGAAGTCTGACTGAAATAAACTCATTACTTCCATCTTGTGATGGACACATCTATATGACCGAAAAAATGGCATAGGAATGTTCGCATTTAATTTTTTTAGCAAAAAAAGGAGCACAATAAGTAGATATGTTTTGAGTTTGATCTAGATGTTGTATTATTTGATCTGCTTGCAATTGTCATGTTCATTCTGCTTCTGACTTTCTCATTGCTGAAAGTCCCCGCAAGATCACATAATCATCTAATTTACTTAAATTTTAAATTTTAATTAAAATCAAAGTACATCAGATGATTATGTACTCTTACTGGGACCGTAAAGAATAAGTAAGTCTAAAGAAGAATAAGCATAACAATGCTAGTAAATCAAATAACCCAACATCTAGATCCAACCACATCTACTTATTATGCTACGTTATTTGCTCAAAAATTAAATAGAACATGCGTATTTCATTTTTTTGTCACATATAGTGGTGTCCATCACATAATGGAAGTAATGAGTACATTTCAGGCTAGTTTCAAAGAATTTATACATTCATGTTCCATATCATTAGTTTCAGGTTCATTAATTCCGACAGGGGCTGTAGTATTTGATGCTGCAAGAGCTGCAGTTTGTGCCACTGCAGCAACCAACTGTTTTACAGCCTTTTGAGGAGACATTCTGAAAGTATTTGTGGGTACCTAGAATTTGGATGGCCCTTTCTTCTTTCTGAAGTGACGATTGATGCATATGACTTCTTTGGAGAATCCTCTTGGGCTACAGAATTAGCGGATTCTGTATTTGCTGGGTTCTGATCCTTGTTGAAACGAGATTCAATTTCCACAACAATCTATCTTTCATCACCAACATGTCTCCCATCTTCCAAAGAGTCGTTGGGCTTTTACTCAAAATGTTGAACTTCTTCTACATGTGACCCAACTTGATTGAGATTTCGAGGATCAACGACATGAGTAGGTTTTGGATTCAGCATGGAGATAGTAAAAGATTTTAAGAGAAACCAAGAACAACTTCACTTATTGATTTAGAAAAGAGATCCAACATGGATCAAGGTCGGAACCTCTAACTACACACCCTCAGATTGATTAACCTTTTGCGAGACTGTATCAATCTCATTTTCTTCTACATACCTAAAAACATCACTTACAACAAAATAACCGTTGTGTTTTGGAGCAAGGAAAAATGTCTAGCCGAATTTCCTTTTTTAACTTGCCTTCACCCAAACAATCACCCCATCCTTAAAGGAATCCTATGCATATGCAGTCTTTATTTCGACCTTGTAGTCCTTCTAGTCCAATGAACATATCAAAGTATTGATATTCCTCTCAAACATCAAGAAAAGCAATAAGGTCTTTAATATGCATAGAAAAGTATTGATATTCCTCTCAAACATCAAGAAAAGCAATAAGGTCTTAAATATGCATAATTTACCTATGAGCTTATTAAATTATTTTAATATTCTTTTTAAATTACAAAAATCTCTTATAAATTTATCAATTTCGAATACATTACAAGACTTTCTGATACATCAATGGACTTTTGGATACATAGGTGAGGGATGTATCCGTGAGAGGAGGGATGTATCAGAGAGTGGATATGACATACACATAACATTAGCAGATATCCGGATACATAGATTAGTTGAGTGATGTACTATAGAGGGGTCTGATGTATAAAAAAAAAAAGGAGAGTGATGTATTCGAGAAGAAATTTTGATTTTAAGTGATAGATAATTTTAAAAAAATTTCTAAAATAAGATGTGTTGTTTTAGGCTATTTGTCCTTTTAGATTGTGAGATAGTATAGTCAAAACTTCGAAACTTGTTTTTTATTACTGATAAATCTGTTGTTTTGTCTCGAAAGCTCAATGGATAACGAGTCACGTTACATCCTTCTTTACTTAAATACTAATCCTTTTTCACAATAGAGTTTGAGCTTGTGACGTGCTTGTACCTCAGTCTATTTAAAGTTATTATTATATGCGTTGATAATATTATTATACGTGTTGATACAATATCATCACATTAGTGATCCCAAAAATAATAGAAAGAATAACTTAAAAATGTACATGAAAAACAAAGTAGAAAACAAGCTTTACATAAGCCTAATACCGATAGTAATTTCAAGAAAAGAAGAACGATTTTAAAATGACAGAAACTCGTAGGAATAAAATCATTATTTTGATATTCAAAATCAATCAAAACACTGATACTTTTTTTTGAAAAGATAAATTACATGAATACACACTTTTTCTTTTCATAATTCTCATTATTCCCTACTAGTTTTAAAAATTTTAGAACTCCCATATTTTACTCTCTAACCCCCAAGGTTACATAAATCATAGATCCCTAAACCAATGTTTATTTCTTCCTTATTTCATTCCACAAATCTCTCTCTATTTTAAGTAACACAATCTTAAAATTATTTTCTCAATCAAGTTTAAAATATTATATTTCGCTATTTAATATATACTATTGAATTACCGGATTAAAAATGAGAACTTAGTATTTGATGAAATTCAATTTATCCTCGAAAAGATAAATTATCACTATTTTTAAAAAATATAACAGCAAAATATATATGTTACCAAAAAAATATATACTAACTCACTAATACATATCTTAAATTAGAAACATATCAAAGTGAAATGAATAATTATGTGATGATAAGCTTCTACAATGTAAATTAGAAAAAATTAATAGTATTTTTTTATTTAGTAATATTTAGTATAATATTTATAATTTTTTTATAAATCTGTTGTTTTGTCTCGAAAGCTCAATGGATAACGAGTCACGTTCCATCCTTCTTTACTTACATACTAAACCTTTTTCACAATAGAGTTTGAGCTTGTGACGTGCTTGTAGCTCAGTCTATTTAAAGTTATTATTATATGCGTTGATAATATTATTATACGTGTTGATACAATATCATCACATTAGTGATCCCAAAAATAATAGAAAGAATAACTTAAAAATGTACATGAAAAACAAAGTAGAAAACAAGCTTTACTTAAACCTAATACAGATAGTAATTTCAAGAAAAGAAGAACGATTTTAAAAGGACAGAAACTCGTAGGAATAAAATCATTATTTTGATATTCAAAAATCAATCAAAACACTGATACTTTTTTTTTAAAAGATAAATTACATGCATACACACTTTTTCTTTTCATAATTCTCATTATTCCCTACTAGTTTTAAAAATTTTAGAACTCCCATATTTTACTCTCTAACCCCCAAGGTTACATAAATCATAGATCCCTAAACTAATGTTTATTTCTTCCTTATTTCATTCCACAAATCTCTCTCTATTTTAAGTAACACAATCTTAAAAATTATTTTCTCAATCAAGTTTAAAATATTATATTTCGCTATTTCATATATACTATTGAATTACCGGATTAAAAATGAGAACTTAGTATTTGATGAAATTCAATTTACCCTCGAAAAGATGAATTATCACTATTTTTAAAAAATATAACAGCAAAATATATATGTTACCAAAAAAATATATACTAACTCACTAATACATATCCTAAATTAGAAACATATCTAAGTGAAATGAATAATTATGTGATGATAAACTTCTACAATGTAAATTAGAAAAAAGAAATAGTATTTTTTTATTTAGTAATATTTATAAATTTTTTATAAATCTGTTGTTTTGTCTCGAAAGCTCAATGGATAACGAGTCACGTTCCATCCTTCTTTACTTAAATACTAAACCTTTTTCACAATAGAGTTTGAGCTTGTGACATGCTTGTACCTCAGTCTATTTAATGTTATTATTATATGCGTTGATAATATTATTATAGGTGTTGATACAATATCATCACATTAGTGATCCCAAAAATAATAGAAAGAATAACTTAAAAATATACATGAAAAACAAAGTAGAAAACAAGCTTTACTTAAGCCTAATATAGATAGTAATTTCAAGAAAAGAAGAACGATTTTAAAATGACAGAAACTCATAGGAATAAAATCATTATTTTGATATTCAAAAATCAATCAAAACACTGATACTTTTTTTTAAAAAAAAAAGATAAATTACATGCATACACAGTTTTTCTTTTCCTAATTCTCATTATTCCCTACTAGTTTTAAAAATTTTAGAACTCCCATATTTTACTCTCTAACCCCCGAGGTTACATAAATCATAGATCCGTAAACCAATGTTTATTTCTTCCTTATTTCATTCCACAAATCTCTCTCTATTTTAAGTAACACAATCTTAAAAAATATTTTCTCAATCAAGTTTTAAATATTATATTTCGCTATTTAATATATACTATTGAATTACCGGATTTAAAATGAGAACTTAGTATTTGATGAAATTCAATTTGTCCTCGAAAAGATGAATTATCACTATTTTTAAAAAATATAACAGCAAAATATATATGTTATCAAAAAAATATATACTAACTCACTAATACATATCTTAAATTAGAAACATATCTAAGTGAAATGGATAATTATGTGATGATAAACTTCTACAATGTAAATTAGAAAAAAGTAATAGTATTTTTTTATTTAGTAATATTTAGTATAATATTTTTAAATTTTTTATAGTTAGTTAATTATATTGTATAATGACCCAGAAGGTCATTTTTGGAAATTTTAAATATTAGTGTAACTTGAGTTAATTTATTTATGATTGATTGTAAATAATGGAATTAATAGATAGTTTTGGACTAAAGTGATCTTTTATTTAAGATCCTATACTATTAGGGTAATGTATTAAAAAATAAGTTAGTGTATTTGTCAGTTTTTAATAAACTATTAATTGATAAAATAAGGGGAGGCAGAAACCTACCTAAGCCGACGCACACGAGAGGTTTTCTTTGATCTTCAGGTAACAATCCATGGTACTTTGACGTAATTATTTTTAATTTGTCAATTATGTGTGATAAATGGGATATGATATGAATTCAAGATCTGGGTTTATTGAGAAATTAAGGCACCTTTTTAGTGCAATTTGAGCCACCCGTAAACGGTGATAGTTGAAGGCCATCTGAAGGCTATTATTAGTAGCATTAGAGAAACAATGAAATTGTATAAAACATTAAATTAAGTGCTAAAACTATTGAGTGAAAAAAATTAGTAGTTATAATTTTTCGTGGCTAACTGGTACGTTAATGTTTCTGGGAAACTAGGAGAAACAATGGGGAATATTTGAATTGGCCATAATGAGCCAATGATTGGTCATAATGAGCCAATCATTGGCCATATTGTTAAACAGAAGAACAAAAATAAGTAATAATAATAGGGGTTCATTAGCACTATTCCAATTAAACTAGTAGTGCAAAGTTTCATTTTACTGTGAATCTAATTTTGATAGGTAGGCATGGGTAATTAAATATTATATGTATGGTGTTGACTGAATGTCATTTGAATTATGATAGTGGAAAAAAAATAATAGAAATTTAATCCTAGGCTTGAAACTTGAAAAAAAAAATTATGATAGAGGAAATTTTAATTGACATCAAGAATTACAAACTTGATTATAAATTTGGTGAATTTTTAAGTCAAGGTTAAACACAAATAAATAAATAAATGTGGGTATTGTTAGTACCGAAATCTTATAGTGAATATATTTACTTGAATAGGTTGCATCGATTCGAAAGTTCAACGAAAAGGGAAGGCTCAAGTCCCAGACTGATTATTCGATTGACTAAGGCAAGTGGATTTCTAAACTCTTGTTAAGCGTACGAAATTCGTGTATTTCCTTGTGTGATGTTGAGAATGATTTGGAGACTTGTTGTTTAATTGTTGGTGTTGTATTTCTTGTCGTAAATTGTGCTTTGTTATCAAATGGTTATCCTCTCCTTTTCATTTGAGCATGTCATTTGCATTGTATATGAGACATGGTTGTGGTAAGAGGATGATGTACTATTTTCGAGGGTCGTATCGCGCGCCGCGATGAATATTATATTTCGAGGGACGTATCGCGCGCCGCGAAGGTTACTATTTTATCGAGGGTCGTGTCGTGCGCCGCGACAGATGCATGGACAGATATGTCCCCCATGGGTCCCGGACTGAGAGACAGCGGGTGTGTATCGTTAAGAAAGACATGCATCACGATATTTGACACTGCATCTCATGGCATTGCACATTTTTATTATTGATGAACTTGAACATGTGTTTTTGCTGATCTTGTGATTGTTTCTCTGTGAAGCTTGTGATTGTTGAATATTGAGTTGTTATTGAGAATGTGTAAACTGATAGAGCGTGGTTATTGATTGGTGTGTTTGGTAAACTGTTAGGCTGTAGCGTGGATGTTTACATAGGACGTAAGGAGTACCCGTATTTTGTTCACTTAACTTGTGTTTAGAGGTTTGTTTGTTGGGTACCGCATGGTTTGGTACTCACCCCTTGCTTCTACAAATTTTTTGTAGGTTACGAGCCCGGATTTTTGTGATATCTTCCATTCTCTTCGTTTCCGAGGCATCTTGTGGAGGATTGTGAGGTAGCTGCTTGTCATCTCAACGAACTTCCCTACTCCAGTTTATGACTTTGTTTTTACTTGAAAGACAACTTCATGTTAGACTTCTATTTTATTTCAATTCTAATATTTACATTAGAGGCTTGTGGACGTGACAACCTGATTTTGGGGATTGGATTAATATGACATGGTTTCATAATAGGAATTGTTGTTGGATTGTCATTTACTTCCGCACTTTGTTAGATATTGGGGTTTAGGCTGACTTGTCTTGGTGGGGTATGGCGAGTGCTATCACACCCATTTTCTTGGTCGTGACAAAATGGTATCAGAGCCCCAGGTTCATAGGTCTCACGTGTATAAAAGCCGAGTCTATGTAGAGTCTCAAGGATCAGTACGGAGACGTCTATACTCATCTCTGAGAGGCTATAAAGATTACTAGGAAACTTCCTTTTGTTCATTCTTTCTCATCGTGTGTAGTTACCTTCGTTAGTACTGAGTTGTTGTATACTCTTTTGACAGATGACGAGGACTAGAACTAATGTGACTGGTGGTAGAGGGGAGGCACTTCCCGAGGCAGTTGTTGAGGCCCCAGCTAGGGGTAAGGGTAGATCTCGAGCTAGAGGTCGTGCTAGTAGTACGACAGTAGCCAGAGGTCGTGGACGTGGAGCAGCACCAGTGAGAGGTCTTGCTAGAGAGGTCTCTACCGAACCTCAGATTGATGACAGAGAGGACCAGGTTCCTCCAGATCCCGTAGTCACACCTTTGCTTCAGGATATGCTATTGAGGGTGTTAAGAGTGTTAGAGGGCTTTTCTCAGGGTGGTGGTGCAACTACCACACCACATGACTCCCGTACTAGAAAGGGGGCTCAGACCCAAGAGCAGCAACAAGATCCAGCTGTTCAAGATGCGGTGGGGCAACTACCAGTAGATTCCGCGGTTCATAATGATGTTGCACCAGCAATTGGGGGTCAAGTTGCATCGACTGTTGTTTTGACAGAGGATGAGCAGCGTAGGTATGAGAGATTTCGAAAGATGGACCCACCTCAGTTTCAGGGTGGGAAGAGCGAGGACGCTCATGAGTTTCTAACTACATGCCGAGAGTTACTATAGGTGGTTGGATTAGCTGAGTCACATGGGGTTTGATATGCTACACTCCAGCTTCGTGGACCAGCGAGAGACTGTTGGAGGACTTATTCGGGATGTTTGCCAGTTGGATCTCCTCCAGTGACTTGGGAGCAGTTTGCGGTAGCATTCCAAGATCGTTTTATCCCATGGAGCGTGAGAGAGGAGAGTCGCTTGAGGTTTGAGAGACTGAGCCAGGATGGTTTATCGGTTACAGAGTATGAGGCGCGTTTTTGCCAGTTGTCTAGGCATGCGTTTGCCATTATTCCAAATGTGAAAGAGAGGATCCGCAGATTTGTGAGGGGATTGACTTTCTCTATCAGGTCAGCTGTGTTTAGGACATCTAGGGAGGGGACTTCTTTCCATTCTATTGTGAGCGCCGCCAAAGAGGCGGAATTAATGGAAAGAGAGGAGTTTGGGGACCCTAAAAGAGCTCGTATATCAGGTCAGTTTCATGGTGCCTCATCTGGAGGTAGGGGATCACAGAGAGTGAGTGGTTCTTTTCAACAGCGGGGACCTATTCATGCATCTATGCCGACATCTGAGGGTGGCCAGACATCTAGGAGTTCTTATAGCCCGGGTCAGAGCTCGTACGGTTCACAGCAGCGACCTACAGGGCGCGGAAATTTTAGTGGGTTTTCAGGGTCCACACAACAGTTCCCAGGTCAGAGATTTTGTTTTACTTATGGAGATCCCAATCATCTAATGCGGCAGTGTACTACACAAAGGGGTCGTGGTGGGCCTCGACCTAATTCTTCATTCCAAACTAGACCACCAGCACCACAGGGTAGAGGTCGTGCAGAGTTCAGTGAGGTAGAGGTGATAGAGTTTCTAGTAGTGTGTTGCAGCTCAGCAGAGTGGGGGTAGAGGTATCACCCAGGATGGAGGTGGACGAGGAGGCCACTGCTATGCTTTCCCCGGGAGACCCGAGGCGGAGACCTCCGATGCTGTTATTACAGGTATCATCCCAGTATGCCATCGACCTGCGTCTGTGTTATTTGATCTAGGTTCTACATTCTCTTATGTGTCTACGTATTTTGCTGCTAAATTTGATATGATACGTGATAGCATGACTGTACCTATTCTTGTTTCTACACCCGTGGGTAAGCCCTTAGTGGTGGATCGAGTATATCGATCCTGTCTTATTTCATTGGCTGGGTATGACACTTGGGTAGACTTAATCATTCTGGGGATGGTAGACTTTGATGTTATCTTGGGTATGGATTGGCTTTCTCCTTATCATGTTGTCCTTGATTGTAATGCCAAGACTTTGACTTTAGCAATGCCTGGTATTCCGAAGGTTGAGTGGAAGAGTGCTAGTGGTTCTTATCCTAACAAGGTCATCTCTTTTATCCGTGCTCAGAAATTGGTGGAGAGGGGGTATTTTTCTTACTTAGCGTTTATTCGGGATACTAGTGTTGAACCACTTTCCATGGACTCTGTTCCCGTGGTTCAGGAGTTTCTCGATGAATTTCCTTCTGATCTTCCAGGTGTTCCTCCCGATAGGGATATCGATTTTGCTATTGATTTGGAGCCGGGCACTAAGCCTATTTCTATACCTCCATATCGTATGGCCCCAGCAGAGTTGAAAGAATTGAAGGATCAGTTGCAAGATTTATTGAGTAAGGGTTTTATTCGCCCTAGTGTATCACCTTGGGGTGCCCCTGTATTGTTTGTGAAGAAGAAGGATGGGACTATGAGAATGTGTATTGATTACAAACAGTTGAACAAGGTAACAGTTAAGAATAAGTATCCTCTTCCGCGTATTGATCACTTATTTGATCAGTTACAGGGAGCATCATTGTTCTCTAAGATTGATTTGAGGTCTGGGTATCATCAGTTGAAGATTAGGGCATCAGATATCCCTAAGACAGCTTTTCGGACCCGGTATGGGCATTATGAGTTTCTAGTGATGTCCTTCGGATTGACTAATGCCCCTGCAGCATTCATGGAGTTGATGAATGGGGTGTTTCGACCATACCTTGATTCTTTTGTGATTGTTTTCATCGATGACATCTTTGTTTACTCTAAGACTGAGGAGGACCATGTCCGACACCTGTGAATTGTACTTCACAGGTTGAGAGAAGAGAAGTTGTATGCCAAGTTCTCAAAGTGTGAGTTCTGGCTTACTTCTGTGACATTCTTGGGACACGTGGTGTCCAATGAGGGTATTAGAGTAGATCCGGCCAAGATTGAGGCAGTTAGAGGCTGGATGCGACCTACTTCACCTACTGAGATTAGGAGTTTTGTGGGATTGGCAGGCTATTATCGAGTGATTTGTTCAGAGTTTCTCTACTATTGCAGCTCCATTGACTATATTGACTCGACAAGATGTGAGTTTTCAGTGGTCTGATGAGTGTGAGGAGAGCTTTCAAAAGCTCAAGACTTTGTTGACTTCTGCTCCTGTGTTGACTCTACCTGAGGAAGGTGTAGACTTTACTGTGTATTGTGATGCTTCAGGAGTTCGTTTGGGTGGTGTGTTGATGCAGAAGGGGAAAGTGATTGCTTATGCTTCTAGGCAAATGAAATCCATGAGAAAAACTACCCTACTCATGATTTGGAGTTGGCGGCTGTGGTATTTGTACTTAAGTTATGGCGTCATTATTTGTATAGGGTGCATTGGGAGATCTTCACTGATCATCGGAGTCTTCAATATATCTTTAGCCAGAGGGATTTGAACTTGAGGCAACGGAGATGGCTTGAGTTGCTGAAGGACTATGATGTGACCATTCTGTATCATCTAGGAAAGGCCAATGTTGTGGCCGATGCTCTGAGTAGGAAGACTCCTAGCATGGGGAGTCTTGCAGCGCTTAGTATTATGGAGAGACCATTGGCTAGAGATGTGCAGATATTAGCTAACAGTCTTTTCCTCTTGCAGATTTCAGAAAAAAGTGATGGGATGATTGCTTTTATTGAGGCTCGGTCTTCTTTAGTCGAGCAAATTCGTGCACACTAATTTGATGATGAAAAATTATGTCTCATTCGAGACAAAGTATTGAGAGGGGAAGCTAAGGAGGCTGTCATTGATTCTGATGGTGTCTTGCGGATCGGAGGCAAAATTTGTGTGCCCAGGACAGGCGATTTGATTACATTGATTCTTGAGGAGGCCCATTGTACTCGGTATTCCATCCATCCGGGAGAGGCGAAGATGTATCATGATCTGAGTCAGCATTACTGGTGGTGTGGGATGAAGAGAGATATTTCAGACTTTGTTTCTAGGTGTTTGACTTGCCAGCAGGTCAAATGTGAGCACCAGCGGCCCGGGGGTGTATCTCAGAGGATGCCTATTCCTACTTGGAAGTGGGAGCGGATTACTATGAACTTTGTTGTGGGTTTGCCTACCACAGTGGGCTGTTATGACTCTATTTGGGTTGTTGTTGATAGGCTGACCAAGTCTGCCCGCTTCATCCCGGTTCAGGTAAAGTATACAGCAGAAAAGTTAGCCGAACTATATATCAGTCAGATTGTGCGACTACATGGAGTTCCTCTTTCTATCATATCAGATAGAGGTTCACTATTTACTTCTCACTTCTGGAAGGCATTACAACATGGTCTGGGTACTCAGTTAGATATGAGTACGGCATTTCACCCTCAGACAAATGGTCAATCTGAGCGGACCATCCAGGTATTCGAAGATATGCTTCGAGCGTGTGTGATCGATTTTGGTGCAAGATGGGATCGACATTTACCCTTAGAGAAGTTTACCTATAATAACAGTTATCACTCTAGTATCCAAATGGCCCCATTTGAGGCATTGTATGGTAGACGGTGTAGATCTCCTATTGGTTGGTTTGATTCCGCGGAGATGGACTCTTTGGATATTGACTTGCTTAGAGATGCTATGAAGCAAGTTCGTATGATTCAGTATAGATTATTGACAGCATAGAGTCGACAAAAGAGTTATGCAGACCGGAGAGTTAGAGCCTTGGTGTTTATGGAGGGTGATCATGTTTGGCTTCGAGTATCACCCATGAAGGGTGTGATGAGGTTTGGAAAGAAGGGCAAGCTTAGCCCTAGGTTCATTGGACCTTTTGAGATTTCGAGCCGAGTGGGAGAGGTGGCCTATAAGCTGGCCTTGCCACCTAGTTTGTGGGCAGTTCATCCTGTTTTCCATGTCTCTATGCTTCGGAAGTATATTCCGGATGAATCTCATGTGATTTCACTCGATTCTGTGGAGCTGGGTCCAGACTTGACATTTGAGGAGGAGCCTATAGCTATTATGGATATGCAAATTCGAAAGCTTAGGACCAAAGAGATTGCTTCAGTGAAGGTGCAATGGAAGCACTGATCAGTGGGAGAGGCAACTTGGGAGACAGAGTCTGACATGCGTGCCAGATATCCTCAACTTTTTGAAGCATCTGGTACTTTCTTTTACTTTATGTTCCAGGATGAACATGATTTTTAGTGGTGGATAATGTAATGACCCGGAAGGTCATTTTTGGAAATTTTAAATATTAGTGTAACTTAAGTTAATTTATTTATGATTGATTGTAAATAATGGAATTAATAGATAGTTTTGGACTAAAGTGATGTTTTATTTAAGATCCTATACTATTAGGGTCATGTATTAAAAAAATAAGTTAGTGTATTTTGTCAGTTTTTAATAAACTATTAATTGATAAAATAAGGGGAGGCAGAAACCTACCTAAGCCGACGCACACGAGAGGTTTTCTTTGATCTTCAGGTAACAATCCATGGTACTTTGACGTAATTATTTTTAATTTGTCAATTATGTGTGATAAATGGGATATGATATGAATTCAAGATCTGGGTTTATTGAGAAATTAAGGCACCTTTTTAGTGCAATTTGAGCCAGCCGTAAAGGTGATAGTTGAAGGCCATCTGAAGGCTATTATTCGTAGCATTAGAGAAAAAATGAAATTGTATAAAACAATAAATTAAGTGCTAAAATTATTGAGTGAAAAAAATTAGTAGTTATAATTTTTCGTGGCTAACTGGTACGTTAATGTTTTTGGGAAACTAAGAGAAAGAATGGGGAATATTTGAATTGGCCATAATGAGCCAATGATTGGTCATAATGAGCCAATCATTGGCCATAATGAGCCATTCATTGGCTAGAAAAAAAATAAAAAAAAAATTGTTAAACAGAAGAACAAAAATAAGTAATAATAATAGGGGTTCATTAGCACTATTCCAATTAAACTAGTAGTGCAAAGTTTCATTTTACTGTGAAACTAATTTTGATAGGTAGGCATGGGTAATTAAATATTATATGTATGGTGTTGACTGAATGTTATTCGAATTATGATAGTGGAAAAGAAATAATAGAAATTTAATCCTAGGCTTGAAACTTGAAAAAAAAAATTATGATAGAGCAAATTTTAATTGACATCAAGAATTACAAAATTGATTATAAATTTGGTGAATTTTTAAGTCAAGGTTAAACACAAATAAATAAATAAATGTGGGTATTGTTAGTACCGAAATCTTATAGTGAATATATATACTTGAATAGGTTGCATCGATTCGGAAGTTCAACGAAAAGGGAAGGCTCAAGTCCCAGACTGATTATTCGATTGACTAAGGCCAGTGGATTTCTAAACTCTTGTTAAGCGTACGAAATTCGTGTATTTTCTTGTGTAATGTTGAGAATGATTTGGAGACTTGTTGTTTAATTGTTGGTGTTGTATTTTTTGTTGTAAATTGTGTTTTGTTATCAAATGGTTATCCTCTCCTTTTCATTTGAGCATGTCATTTGCATTGTATCTGAGACATGGTTGTGGTAAGAGGATGATGTACTATTTTCGAGGGTCGTATCGCGCGCCGCGATGGATATTATATTTCGAGGGACGTATCGCGCGCCGCGAAGGTTACTATTTTATCGAGGGTCGTGTCGTGCGCCGCGACAGATGCATGGATAGATATGTCCCCCATGGGTCCCGGACTGAGAGACAGCGGGTGTGTATCGTTAAGAAAGACATGCATCACGATATTTGACATTGCATCTCATGGCATTGCACATTTTTATTATTGATGAACTTGAACATGTGTTTTTGCTGATCTTGTGATTGTTTCTCTGTGAAGCTTGTGACTGTTGATATTGAGTTGTTATTGAGAATGTGTAAACTGATAGAGCGTGGTTATTGATTGGTGTTCTTGGTAAACTGTTAGGCTGTAGCGTGGAGGTTTAGATAGGGCGTAAGGAGTACCCGTATTTTGTTCACTTAACTTGTGTTTAGAGGTTTGCTTGTTGGGTACCGCGTGGTTTGGTACTCACCCCTTGCTTCTACAATTTTTTGTAGGTTACGAGCCCGAATTTTTGTGATATCTTCCATTCCCTTCGTTTCCGAGGCATCTTGTGGAGGATTGTGAGGTAGCTGCTTGTCATCTCAGCGAACTTCCCTACTCCAGTTTATGACTTTGTTTTTACTTGAAAGATAACTTCATGTTAGTCTTCTATTTTATATCAATTCTAATATTTACATTAGAGGCTTGTGCACGTGACAACCTGATTTTGGGGATTGGATTAATTTGACTTGGTTTCATAATAGGAATTGTTGTTGGATTGTCATTTACTTCCGCACTTTGTTAGATATTGGGGTTTAGGCTGACTTGTCTTGGTGGGATAAGACGAGTGCCATCACACCCATTTTTGGGTCGTGACATATTGTCGTTGAAATTTTTTCTTGAAATATATATATATATATATATATATATATATATATATATATATATATATATATATATATATATATATATATATATATATATATATATATATTAATGTTTCTACTATTTAAAAACATTCACAAAAAAAGGAAGAAAAAAGTTTGATCTACCATAGCATGACCATCACTATTAAAGATATATATTTTTAATATATCTCGTTTATTTTGAGTCTTAAATTAGTCTTTGTTAGTGTTATCATTGATCTGATACATACTGCTGCAATAACTTTTGTTTTATGTAATGTATAATGTTCATATTAAGATTTTGATACATAACTCTAATGTTATTGAATCTTTGATAAGTGTATATCACGTTCAATATAAATATATTTGATATATAAACTTTGTGTATTTATCCCACACACCAAAAAGAGGCTATTTTGAAACAATTACATGTATATTGTATTCTTTTTTAATTTCTAAATATTGTATTTCTCAAACAAAATAAAATACATAAATATAATTTATCATACCCAGTATTTTTAGTTATGATACGTAAATTCAAATTTATACTAAATAATACATAACTATTACCAAACAATAATGTATCTATCTCAAACAATTACAATAATGTATATTTTTTAAATTTAAAATATAGTATTTCTCAAACAAAATAAGAGACATAAACAATAATGTATTATACACTATTTTTTAGTTATGATATGTAAATTCAAATTTATACTAAATGTGTCTGATAAATAAAAATTATCAAACAATAATGTATAAATCTCAAACTTAAAATCTTATGGGCAACACTTAGTTATTTAATGTATCTTGTAGAAATACAACATTTATCAATTTGAATCAAAAGGATCTTCATGATCTAAAACAAAATAAGATATATAAATAATAATGTATTATGCACTAATTATTTTTTGTTATGATACGTAAATTTGAATTTATAATAAATGTATAACATACATAACAATTACCAAATAATTATGTATCGATCTCAAACCTAAAATCTTATGGGCAACACTTTCTTATTTAGTGTACCTAGTAGAAATACAACACTTATCAATTTAAATTGAAAGGTTCTTCATGATGTATCTTCGCAAAAATTTTGATAAATTTTAATCAAAATTGAAAGAATCTTCAATGAACTAGGAGAACAATTATGAAATTCAAAATTTTTAACAATTTTGAATTAAAATGGAAAAGATCTTCAATGATATTGAGAAGAATTTTGAATCTTAAAATTTTCGACAGACTTGAATAAAAATCGAAAAGACATTTGATGAACTTGAAGATTCACAAAAACAAAAATTGTTTTTCCAACAACAATTCCATACAATCCTTCATAACTCACCACGCTTTTCAAAATTTCGACAAAGTTTTTTATGAAACAGAGAGAACGATGGACAACAAGAAGAATTTATTATTATTATTTTTTTGATTTGTTACACTGCAGGATTTTGAATTATGACAAAAAATTTTATAAAATAACATAATGTATGGAATCTTAATTTAATTTTTAGCGTTTATTCTTAATTAGTGAAACAAATGTGTACTATAAGATATTAAATTGATTTTACAAATTTTTTCCTTAATAAGTGCAACAGACATATACATAATGTATCAACAATAATGTATCCAGATTCTTAATTATGTATCTGAAATGCCTAAAGAATATAAGATTTATGTAATTACAAAAAATAATAGGGATAGAAGGTAATTAAGGTTTTACACTATGGTATTTATGTAAGTTACACAATTATTTAAACTGAAAAATATAACTCAAATAATTGTGTACTTGTCAACTCCAAACCATTGTGTTTAATAGATATATTTATTATTCCCTGCTGTGTGATTTATATATGATTAAAATAATCTTTTATTTACATATAGTAGATATTGAACTCCCTTTCGCTATTTCATGTGAATATATTTTCAGATTTTTAACCCACTTATTAAAATGGTGGATCTGACACTACATCCAGGAGTCTATATGAAGAAAACAAATCAACAGTTATCTTAAATTTTTAACAATTTATTTATTTTAAACTATGAAAAAATTTAAAAAAAAATCATTAATATATAGAGTTAGAATAATCTGATAATATAAAATGCAA
Source organism: Solanum lycopersicum (assembly GCF_036512215.1). Taxonomy (NCBI): domain Eukaryota; kingdom Viridiplantae; phylum Streptophyta; class Magnoliopsida; order Solanales; family Solanaceae; genus Solanum; species Solanum lycopersicum. The sequence goes on along the minus strand of NC_090801.1, from coordinate 42,179,786 downwards.
CAAAAAATTCCCAAAAAACAATCAGATGATACAACATTTAATAAAATTTGCCCAAGAAACATTAAAATGAACATTGAAATGCATGAATAATATTTTCACATTTGTAGTGTGAAACTGAAAACTTTTCGCAAATTTTTATGCAGTGATTTTCCAGACACGTGTCAAGTTCCATTCTGTTTCTCAGTAGATAATTATAACGGACAAGTGTCATTTTCAGTTAGTTACTTCTTATTTAGACTCTAGCTAAATTGTGTTTTTTAGATCAATTTCCCAAGTACCTTCTTAACCACGTGACAAGGAGCTATTTCTTCATTTTCACTTACACCCACGGAAATGAAATACCGCTACACATTTTTCCCACTCTCACACCTCAATTTTATCGCTTTATAATCTCGCAATTGACTGAAGGTTTCTCGTAGCATTCATCAATAAAAGTTAATTTCATACTTCCATAGAGGTTTTTATCGTATTAAGTTTATTTAGTTTGTAATTCAATAAGTTTCTAATTTTTTTAATTTTTGCTAACATGGAGAGAGTAATTCAATAACTCTCTTATTTTTTTAGTTTTTTTCTCACATGGAGAGAGCTAATTATCAAGACAAAGGAAAAAGGATTGCAGAGGATGTAAGTGTAGAGATAACGTTAGGGCTGAGTGACTTTTGGGCTTCTTCGAAAAAAGTCGAAGATACCAAACCGTTCTTCGTCAATAGTTAACGGTGAGCATTATTATAAAAACAGTAATACATATGTGAATTATTTTCAATGTGCTTTGTTGCCTTTGGAGACTGACGCTGAGTGGAGGCAACAGAATAATCCGTTTTCAATTATAAAGTCATATTCATTGCCGATGGAGATTTAAATGGAGTACTGGAGGTAAAGTAATTATCCATTTTTTGTTTTTAGGATGTATTCATTGCCGCCGATGGATACTGAAATGGAGTAGAGGCAACAAAATTTTCCATTTTTTTTGTTAACAAGAGGTCTTCGTTGCCAACAGAGTCTGAAGTAGAGTACTTGAGGCAAAGAAATGATCCATTTTCTGTTACTAGGACGTCTTCGTTTCCTATGGATACTGAAATCAAGTGGAGGCAAAGTTTGGAGGCTGAAATGGATTGAAGGTGAAGAATGGAGACTGAAATGGAGTGGAGGCGTAGAATGAATACTGAAATGGAGTGGAGGCAATGTAATAATTCATTTCCAATTATGAAGACACCTAAGTTGCCGCTAGTGGAGGCAAATCAATGATCCATTTTGTGTTATGAGGAAATCTCCCATGTCTCCAATGGAGACTTAAATAGAATAGAGACAAATGAGTGATCCGTTTTCTGTTAACAGGATGGCATCGTTTCCACCAATAAAGACAGAGGAGGAGTGGATGCAATGGAGGAAAAGTGAAGGTAGTTTGTCTTTGTCATGGTAATTTTCTGACCCTAGCTGAATTTGTCAAACATGTTGGCGGAGATGATGTTGAAAAATGGTGATGCATAGCATAACAAAACAAGCGAGATGATTGAAAAAACATTATCATCTTATATAGGAGGAACTTAGTCTTGTACAATAACAAGGAAAGATGAAATAACAACAACGACAAAAAAGCTATGCCTTTATTAAGATAATAAAGCGTTGTCAACATCATCTCCACCAGCATGTATTCAGCTGGGGTCAGAAAATTATCATGACAAAGACAAATTATCTTCACTTCGTGTATGTTCTTACACGAGTATAAAAGTTCTTCAATTTTATATCTTTTTGGTTCTTAACCTTTTGTGTAAACATTAACCATATTGTTGAGCACGAAGTTTCTGAACTTCTCTAAAGCAATATTTTTCTCTGAATATACAAGTGTTTTCTATTCAATTAAAGATGATTTCACATCGAGAATTAATGGTAAAATTATAAATTATTTCCCACTTCAATTTTGGTACAAATTAAAATTGAATAAATATCTATATAAATCAATTCGTAAAATCTTGATACCTTAAGTGGGACATTGTTGGACTTCAACCTTAGCTACACTTGAAGCAACACATCCTTGCGATCCACCAGCATGGAAACATCAATGAATATTTTATTAGTTATTCACCAAAAATGTTTCATTTTTTCGAGAGAACATTAAAATTACCAGTCAATGAAAGCCCTAAAACTTCATTCACTACATTTCTTGAAGTTTCGACTGTTGACACCCAATTTTGGACCTCCACATATAAATTAACTTTTGAGCCTAATTAATTTCGAATTATTTAAAATAATTAGATTTATAAAATCTAAAATGTTTTTCAAGTTATTTTAGAGTAATTTTAGTAGCTTTTATAATTTGTAAATAATAAATATGTTTTTATCTAATTAGTTTATTTTATAAATATTTGAAAATAATCCTAAAAAAGTTTTTAATTTTGATAAGTATTTTATAACATTAGTTTAATTTAAATTATGGTTATTTTAAAAATCAACTAGTTTATGATTGAATTAGTTATTTTATTTTTTTAGATTGAGAAGCTCCTAAATTGATTATATTAATTCATCTTATTTAGATTTTGACTACATTTAAAAATTAAATTGGATTTGGCTAAACTAATAATTCATTTAGCTAACAAATATCAAAGGACCAAATTATGGGCCTTTATAAAAGAATTTTTTCAGCAGCTCACTCTTTTGTTCTTAATTCCCGGCCCATTTCCTTATACCCAAAAAAATTCATCTTTTCAGCTGTGTGTCGTTAGTGATTTCTGTTTTCATGTAAAGAAAATCATCGTGTTCCATGTATATAACTTTATTTCATTTTTTTATTGTAGCTATTTTCTTCTTTTTGCTTCAAGTAAGTTAGCTTGATCCTTTATATGACAAGTTGGCAGCTCATCTAGCTATCCATAGATGAGCGGGTATTGTTTCTAGCTCTAGTGTGCATTATGCTATCTCTATTTTGTTTATATTTGGATTTTTGTTATCTACTGATTATTTGTTCATAATGTGAGCCGTTTTTGCTATGCCTTGTCTTAGCTGTTATTTATCTCACTTAGCTGTTGTGAGTTTTCAAAATTAAGAAAGCTCCCTTCTCTTTATCTGGTCTTACATTATGACCATACACTTAGTTTTTCAAGTGAACTATGTGTTTATCTTCACTATGAATTAATTACTTTACAATATGTTTCTTAGTATTTGTGTTCCTATTCTAATTCTTTCCCCCCCCCCCCCCCCATATATTTCCATTTCCTTTGCACTTCAGGTGGGTGGAAAAGCCTTCATCACTATTCGAGTTTCAGAAGCTAAAATAGCAAAATGGAAGCTAGAATACAGGTCCAACAATTAAAAATCAAACTACTAACCAAATAGTAACAAATAATCATATTATATACTCACAAGTCGTTATTATAATACAACATTCATTTAACCAACAATTCTTATCATATAGCTGCATGTCACTCACAATCCATCACGAACTCTTATTACCGTAATACTCAGCTAGCTCATTTTATTACAACGATGTCAACCATTTAACCAACATGACACCCTAAATCCAGTTATACCAATAAAAATCAAACTAACTCAATCTCATGTGCACTTTCTTACTAAAATCTTCAATTATCTTCACACAAGCATATCCTTTGAGACTTCTTTTATCCATAAGCTTGTCATTCTGATATATATTCATTCCCTTGGATATTAAAATGAAATCATCGGTCCTTATTTTGAACGTTCGTGATACACTTCTCAACATAGCACATTAATATCGTATCAACGATTTACCACTAAAATTTTCCTTGTAATACAATTCCTAACTCATTCGTCTTTAGTAACAAACTTGTTGGTTCCTCAAATATGAATGTGACATTGAACCTTATTATACAAGCATGTGATACAAAAGATAACTCCTTATGCAGTTGGTATTCACGCTTAACAATCAACGTATCCGTTTTCATATACCACTAGTACCATATCATTATAGTCTATTATATTCACCATCAAAACACATCATACCTACCGAGACATCATACCTACTGAGAAGATCATATCCAAATAGGTCACACATTTCTACCCATCAAATAATTGTAAAATATTATCAAATTAGTTCTGTATCTAGCCCAAGCTATATGTATTCTTTTGTAGGGCAGGTCGATAACAAAAGATATACACTCCGTACTTCTAACCGAGTACCTATCAGTACCATAAACATTTGAGATTAATTAATTTCGAACGATTTAAAATAATTAGCTTTATAAAATCTAAAATGTTTTTCAAGTTCTTTTAGAGTAATTTTAGTAGCGTTTATAATTTATAAATAGTAAATATGATTTTATGTAATTAGTTTATTTTATAAATATTTTAAAATAATCCTAAAAAATATTTTAATTTTGGTATGTATTTTATAACATTAGTTTAATTTAAATTATAGTTAATTTTAAAAATCGATTGGTTTATGGTTGAATTAATAATTTTATTTTTTATGATTGAGAAGCTCCTAAATTGATTATATTAATTCATCTTATTTAGATTTTAACTGAATTTGAAAATTAAATTCGATTTGGCTAAATTAATAATTCATTTAGCTAACCAATATCAAAGGACAAAATTATGGGCCTTCATAAAAGAATTTTTTTCAGCAGCCCACTCTTTTGTTCTCAATTCCCGGCCCATTTCCTTATCCCCAAAATAAATTCCCAAATGATAGAGGAACAACAATTCTCTTTCTTGAGGTTTCTTCGTCCAGTTTCGTTCGCTACCTGGAAAAAGGTAATATCTACTCCTTTGTTTATTTTATATTATGTGATGAGTTTGTCTCTGTTAGGTTTTCTTTGGCTTCATTCTCACTCGGGTCGAATGTGAATGGCCATGGTTTATTATCTTTATTGGTGAAAATATTGGGTGATCATTGTGTTATTCCTTGATTAGATGTTCGAATCAGTTTGTAATAGTTTAAGTTTATCTTTCGTGTTTTTTCGAATACGTGTTCGTCTTGCTTTGATTCTTATGCCTAAGGTGTTATGAAGCATTAGCTCCTTTGATGTCATTTGTTTGTTGTTAGATCCTTTGGCTCAATTTTGTTTCTTGGAAGCTAAGTATGTCTCAGTTTTTCTTTGTTCGAAATCGTTTAAAGTTGATTTGGTCCAACTGTGTGTCGTTAGGTTGTTTCTGTTTTCAAGTAAAGAAAATCAGCTTGTTCCATGTGTATAATAATTTTATTTCATTTTTCTTGTACTAGCATGCCTTTTCTCTTTATATAAAGTTATTTTAACCACTAATCATTTGTTTACCATAATGTGGGCTGCCCTTATAAATTTTATGGATAACTTATCGGTGGCCCCTAAAGTTGGCATCAACTTTCACATGAACACTCTATGTAAGATTTGTTCATTTTTAGCACCTCATGTCAAACCTCATTTTATCATTTTGACACTTTTTATGTTTTCAAAACCACATTTTAAGTGTGTACATCCAGATGCCTCTTATGTGAAAAATAAACAAATTTGACACGTAGAAATTTTATTTTACTCTTTAATAAATTAGTTTTACTTTCTTTTTTATTTCTTCCAGATCCCAAACCTCATGCCCCACCTCTTTTCTTCTTTCTTCTTGTCTTTACTTTTTCTTTTGATTTGTTCTTCTCCTTCAAAAAGACAAAGAGCATAGAATAGTTCACAAAGTAAAATACGTTGGAGAATATGAAAAATCATATCAAATCAAAAAGTTTTTGTATGACGTTCAAAAGAAAATGATTTCTTGTGCTACTATGATTGAGATTTACAATGACGGATATATAAAATAATTTTTTTTTCAGTGGAGGTTGTTCTTTATTTTGTTTATCTCTTCAAATCAATTTAATTTCGTAATTTCAATAGAGAAGGTAAGAATGTAAATTAGTTTGTCCATTTGAAAGAAGTTGATTTCATTTTTTGTTTTCTTGAAATCGGTGTTGTTTTTAAATATAAATCAAGATACAAATTCGATTTTCAGAAAAGATGGAAGAATCAAAGAGTGTAACCTAGTAAAGTATTATAATATTTCTTTAAAAAGTTGTGTGGTGATAAGGATCGTAAAAGTTGAAGAAGATGGAAGGGAAAAAGTAAGGAAGAAAAAGGAGAACATTATAAAAAAAAAGTCAAAATATTGACAATAAACGTCTCTGACACGCTTTAAATTCGTGTAGCACACATACCATGCTTAGTAAGCGAAAAGTGTTTAAAGACACAATGAGACGCGACATGAGGTGTCTAAATGAACAAAGCTTAATTGAAGTGTCTAACTGAAAGTTTCTGCCAAGTTTAGGGGGCCACTAATGGGCTAGGCCTAAATTTTATTGTGGCATATATGTATGTATCAAAAGTTGTCTCTAGTATGATCTTTTCTTCGGTTTAATCATGTCTTTTGGTATTGCTACCCCACCATACTATTTTCAATGGGCATTATTGATGTAGTTTATGTCATCATTTAACATGTTTGATTTGAATAATGATGTCATTTTGTTTAGTTCTTTGATTAAAGTTATTTTCTTCTTTTTGCTTCAAGTAAGCTAGCTTGACTCTTTAGTACGATTAGCTGGCAACTCCAGGTCTCTATGGATGAGCGGGCATTGTTTATGAGGCGAAAATGTCTACAAAATTACATTATCAACATTTTAAGTCCCCAATCAAATCATATTATAATTCAAGTGTCTAAATAAAAATTACTGATAAACTTAAAAATCTGACTATGTTCATATTAATTATTCATTCGCCTCAATTATGTGATGTTACTTAATTGATAATCTTTTTAAAAAAAGAACATATTAAGGTTTTAATATTTAAAACAAATGATAAATATTTATAAATTTTTATTAAAAATAGTGCATGAATTAATTCGAGAGGTACTTCATTGAAACAAAATCCTATTGAAAGTGTTTTCCTAAATAAGTGGCTCAACCTAAATTTAATTTGGGCTCCGATTTTGACTCAAATAATTTTGAATGTCATTTTTCAAGAATCGATAATTTTGTCGTGCTTTAGTAGTGTTTTTAGGGAGATTTTGATATTACAAATGATTTATTAATTGGGTGGGGCTTAATTAGTAATGGGTGGGTGGGGGTAGATTTATAAATGATATTAAGAAATTAAATTATATCCAATAATTGAGCGCCAATTATTTTCAAAAATATTTAAATAGTTTAAATTTAAAACCGTCAAAATTAGTGGTTAATTTGAACCCAAAGGTGAATGACAATGGTATTTTGGAGCCAAGTGAAAAGGGCATTTTGGAGCCAATAGGTGGATGGAGGATAGTAATTACCATTTCCAATATTTTGAGGGTATTTTAGGCCTTTTTTCGTTGTTTATATTTGGGATCTTGTTATCTGTTAATTATTTGTTCATAATGTGAGTTTCCTTGCCTTACTTTAACTTATCTGTTGTGAGTTTTCAAAATTATGAAAGCTCCCTTCTTTTTATCTTGTCTTAGTTTATGACCATAATCTTAGTTTCTCAAGTGAACTATGTGTTTATCTTCATTATTAATTAATCACTTTACAGTATGTTTGTTAGCATTTGTGTTCCTATTCTAATTCTTTTATTTTTTTTCCATATGTTTGCATTTCCTTTACACTTCAGGTTGGTGGAAACCCAAAACTTCTTTATCGAGTTGGCCTTCATCACTATTCGAGTTTCGGAAGTTGAAATAGCGAAATGGAAGCTATAATACAGGTCAAAAAATTAATACAGGTGCTTGAAGAGCTGAATTAGGATGTATACATTGAGTATACAATCTAACATACAAGGAAAACAACTAAAATACAGCTCATATACGGCAGTATATGATCAGTGTATACGCTGATTTTTGGACACGAAAATAGACCAAAGCCCAAGATAGGTTGCAGCAGGTCCAGCAGTTGTAAAAATGGACAAGGACCATTATGGGTCATTTTGAGACTCGGGCAGGTTATGAAGATTTGGAATTTTGGCCCAAATTTGATGCTCTCTTCCTTTTTACTTATATTGTATTGTTTTGACTTACTTTATTGGTCCTATGGTTTAATTTAATTAAATTCCCAAGATAGTCATTTCTCTTTATATTCAAAACATATGAATATTTATTTTATAGAAAATTACTTAGCTTTTATTGATATTGGTCTTTATCAACACTTTAGTTATTTCCCTTTAGAAAAATCCCCTTAGATCTTTTTCAGTTAAGATAATAATAATAATAATAATAATAATAATAATAATAATAATAATAATAATAATAATAATAATAATAATAATAATAAAAGTAATAATAATAATAATAATAATAATAATAATAAGTAAATAACAATAAAAAAATAATTTTTTCTTTACTTAATTAAAATTTTGAAAGTTATTTGAAAAGTCATTTTACTCAAATTGCCGGTCAACCGCAGATAAGCGGGCATTCCGAGGGCCTAACACCTTACATTGAACTTCGAACCTATTTTTCAAATTTATTTTATCTGTTTAAATCTTTTTGAAAAACACAGAGTGTTTTCTTGATCTTTACTAAAAAATTAAATGGTGACTCTGTTTCGTTTGGAAATTCGATTTCTCTTAAATCAAAATTTTAATCGATTTTGTCGAAAACTTAGTCATTTTTCTTTATATTTTTTTTTTTGAGTAAAAGACCTATATTTTCTTTAGCTTTCTCCATGTTAGAAAAATCTAAAAAACTATAAAAGCTATTACATTTTGAACTAAAAAAATTATAAAATGGGAAAAGAAAAACTCCATAAAAGCTTCAGGGTGGAGAAAATAATAGGCCATTTGGGAGCTTATAAAGGAGAAGATTTATGGGTGGGAAGGTACAGAAAGCGTGAAGCGGTATTTCATTTCCATTAATTTATTAAATGACAAAATAGCTGCTGAAAAGTGATACATGGTTGTTTTTGGAATAATATTACCACGTGATTTAGGAAGGACCTTGGAAATTGATTCCAAGAGATAACCGCTTAATAGTGAGTGACACATGTCAGTTATAAATGTCTTTGTTACTTTGTTTTATTGGTCAAATTGATTAAATGTTATATTATTCTATAGTTTCTCCTTTGAATATTACTGAATTTAATAGGGTAATACTGGAAATTTAATTTGTATAGAGCTTAATAAATGTCTTTTTCATGAGTTTTTGAAATTATAATTGTGTCTAATTTTGGTCTCTCGATACAAGTATTTGCCGCGTGTAATTACATGTATCTCATATATACATGATTCAAAATTAGGTCTAATTTATTCTAAATACATTGAATCTAGGTGTATTCCTCTCTCTCTTTATATATATTATTAGTTACCATCGAATAGAATCTCTACCTACCATATGTAGTTAATTACACATTATATTTGTATATTATTTTCTTTAATTGTATTTACCATGTTAAATAATTTGACATACATAGTTTTCTTGTAATCTTCTAAGGAGATAAAATTCTTCATTCTAAAGGAATAAAAATGGCCAAACATATATGCAGACCCTTAAACTTGTCATTAAATATTATTTTGACATTCCAACTCAACCTTGTTCCATTTTAACCCTTCAGCTCCAATTTTCACCTTCCATTACTCAAGGTTTTTCTCTTGTTCATATGATATCATAGCCTCTTCAATCTTTCTAAAGAATCGAAGAGCTTCTGCTGTAAATGGGTGACTATTACTCATACATTGTTGCTTGTCTTGTCACGCCTGGAGCCTACACCCTGGATGTGGCAGACACTCGAAGACCATTTCTGGCCCCCAAACGAACCCTCGGCCTGACTTACTCAACTAAGTGGAAATCTAAACTCAACTTCAACAAGAATAAAACATATTTAAAATAAAATACTTCATAAATTAATCTGTCCAAAATGGCACTTAAGTCTCAGCAAGTAATATAACTCAAAACTGAACTACTCACAGTCTTCAAAGCCTCTAAATTGACTGAAGAGGGATGTTGGGATAGATCTCACAATATCCTAGATCTAAATAGTAAAGCAATGAAAAATATGTCCTCTGGAATGAAAAGAGACTCACCACTAACTCTAGAACTCAATCTGGATCAACGAAGCGTTGTATGTTGATCCTGATTACCTGCATCTACATTATAAAAACAATGCAGGTCAACTGACATTAGTACATTGAATGTACAAGTATGCGAGTTGGAGTGCTAAACACAACTATAAAGTTTGAAATGGAGTAAGCATGAATTTACCTTGGATCTACTTAACTAATAAGATAAAAACTCAATATAAAGCAGTAACGACATATGCAATGCATATTTATGTGAAATTGATAAAATAGTGTATATCTTAGTTCATTAAAGATATAACGATAACAAACTCAGCTTTACTTATATATGAAAGTAATATAGTTCCCGCGGGAATTTCTCTAACCGACAACCACCTCTATGAGCCTAAGTGGTGATACAACGTCTTGCCCACGCTGCCAGAACTGTTCCATACTTTGTCGTTGCATGAAACATCCTCTACCTAGTGGATCCACCAGCTAACCTTAAGTGATCATCTAAAAAGAATGACACGTTAATACCCATGATGCTACATGGTTTACATGGGGAGTTGATTTATCAGAACTCTCATTCCCACATCAGTGCTCAATATTACTCCGAAAATGTAATTTAGCTCATAGTTTTAATAAAACTTCCTTCCTTTTGGTTGAGATAATTTACTGAACCCTTTAGCTTAAAGAGCTCCTTTTGGAAACAATGTTCCCCTCTTTAGTTTAAAACTCTTTTGAAACTTATTAGTTTCCTTTTAACTTAAATGTAAAAACATTTATCAGCCTTTAGGGAATACTTAGTCCCCTTTATAACTTTAGAGGAATGAACTCAACCTTTACTCTTTTCATTTACTCGAACTTGAGCCTTAAAACAAATTAAAAACATTTAAGTAAGGTTCTAAGAGCTTTGAAAATTTTACTCTTACTCACTTTATAACTTTAGACTTAACTTCTTACTTTCTTGACTTTGGTTCTAACTTCCCTTGAATTTGGATTATGGATTCAAGGATCATGATATCATATTTATGGATGATTTCATGATGTTTAGATGTAATCTAGAGTGTTGAAATCAACTAGGAATGAAGGGTACATCACTTAGGAACTATTACGAAAAGATAGGGAAAGAACGGGGTCTCCAGGGGTTATTGGCTCTCTGAGAGGTGTGGAGAGCCAGGGCTTATTGGACAGACCTTGGTCGGGGGCACTATGGCTTGCGCTCTGCGCTAGGGCTTGTCAGACAGAGCTTTCCTTTAGGCGCTATGGCAGGCGCAGCGCCCCAAGGGGTGTCTGACAGGACCTTCGACTTTTATTCTTCATTTTTCATATGTAAACCTCCCAAAATCCCATGAATCCCTCCCCAAACACTTAGGATCCCTAATTAACTCATAAACCAATAGTTTAGACCCGAAAACAGTACAGAAACATTAATCAAAATTACTAGAGATTCTACAATTCAATCAACAAGAACTTCACAACTTTTCATCAAGAACTTCAAGATTTTTTTTAAAAATGACTCTAAATTGTTTTATTGAATCAAGTTGTAGGGTGGGTGAAAGGAACCAACACCTAATGATCTCACATACCTTGATAGAGATCATCCCCGACGAAATCCACGCAATGATCTTAGCGTTCATGGATGATTCTTGGTCTTCATATTCTTTTCTCATTTTCTCCCAAACCCTAAGCATTCTTAAATAATGAAAAACTTATTTGGGACTTGTTTTCACCCCTAATATAACCTTAAAAAATTAGGAAATACTAGGGTTAAAAGACAACTTTGCCTTTACTAAAATTTTGATTGGACTTTCCTCAGTCCAATAACCCAACTTTCAAAAGACATTTCTCCCTCATACGACATCGGAGTTGTGCAAACTCGGCAGCGTTGGAAATATCTCTCAAGGTATTCCAAACCATATAAAGAACTCAGCCAAACTTCTTTTGAGATGGAAGTTAGGGCCATTTGAAAATGACCAAAACTCGCTGGAAATTTTCCAGGTTTCCTTACTTATTTTCAAAAATACTTATTTTTGGCTTCTTAAATTATTCTTATTTAATTCTAGTTACGAGATGTTAGACGTCTATCCAACAATTATATAAGCAAAAGTTAGGTAACTACGTATCTTTCTGGTGATACTCGCTCATAATCGATTTTTATAGCACCATGCCACATTTTTGGTGATTTCTTTCTCATATCTGATTTCGTGTAGCACTGTACCATATTTTCAGTTTATTAAGAGAATTATGGTAGGTAGAGATTGTAGTTGCTAGTGATTAGCATCCCATCAAACTAATGGTGGTCAACCAACAGTAACACACTGTTTGAATTGTTGTAGCCTGTTGTATTGTGTTGTGTTATTAGTTTAAATACAATATTACGTAATTAACTCTATATGGAATATGATGAGTGTCAACTATGAAGTTACTATAAAGTGTCTGAAGTCTAAAGTATAAACCCTAAAGGCTAAGAGTGCCTAAGACCTTAAGTGATATAAATGCAATTAATTGAATTTCGTATCGGGTTATTAGGCACCCAATAAGAAATATGATCAAACCGAGACACGAATCGATAAACCCATAAGAAGTTTATAGTATACTAAACTCGAACTGTTAACCCATTAACCCGAGCCATTGACCCAATAACCAAATTATCGATTTGGATAATCAATTTTGCTTTGACCCTGAATATGAATTATTCTGTTTTTAAATACCTCTTGACATTAAAGGCACGTTTCATCATACACAAATTTAGGATACTCAAAATACAAAATTATCAGAAAGTGATTCATTATGGGATTTTTGGGTTTGCAGTTTACAATTGCCTTTTTTTGTTAAACTAAATTTACCACTAGTGAGAGCGTCTAGCGGCCTTTTATTGAAAATAAAAAAATATCAATAGGGATAAGTCCAAGCAAGTGGGTCTAGGCCTTACCTTACTATTGCTAATGAGATAACAAGTCTGTACTAATTAACAAGCATGGAGAAAATAAGAACTAGAGAAAACTAGATATTCTATGATCATCACCAAGTTTATAATTCTCACTATGATGATATTACAAATGAGGATGCTTAAGTAATGCAAGAATATAAAAGCTAGGAATAAAGATGAGCTATCCAACTAAAACTTCAGTTGATATATGTATGAACTAAAAAAAAGTTGTTTGCCCGTTAGAAGTATATCTAAAGTATTTTCTTCTTATCTTCTTTTTCAAACTTTTCAAAGAATGATTTATAGTTCATCACTTCTTGTTGGATTTGTAGGATCTTGATAAAGTTGTTATCACTGTCATATGATTTTGCTTTGCCAGTCGCACGGTAGGTGCCTTGGAACAAATTTCCCACTCACCTTACCATCCCAACATATCATCTTCATCATTCCCATCAGATATGTCACAGCCCAAGTTAGGAAGGAAATACTTATTATCTAAGATTACTTTTGTAGCACTCAAATTAGATAAAATATCTAAGACTGCCATAGATGCATTTGTCTTACTTGTAGGCACAAATTTGAGTGCTTGAGGGATTTACTTACTCCTACTAGATGAAGGAGTATGATTCTCTACCCAGAAGAGATGATAATAGATTGACCTCCACCTTTACCGTAGCTGCACTAGGCCTTGACTTACTAGTTGTTGCCTTATCAACTTGTAGGGGTGTACCAGCGGCTGATGCTTGTGAAAACAAGGCTTGACAAGAAAAGCAATTGGTGTCTCCTCTTTTGGATTAAACCATGGTGTCCAATGTTGGGTTCGACATTGTTATTGATTACTCACACCTTTTTATTTTAATGCGATGAATGATACTACCCTAGAATACACCTCCACAAAGTTTTACCGGTTTGATAATATCACCAAAACATGACGATGGTCCAGTAGTCCCAAATTGCAATCTTATTTGATTTCGAAGTGTCGTGCAATAACCTTTCTGAGACCAATCATATCAGGTCTCCCATAAGAAAACTTAGGAACAAAAGTATATTGCAAGTTCTCTCCTTCGATATACAATTCCAAATCCGAAAAGCTTAAACTCACTGTTGGTTCGCCATGAACATATATCACAGGTTTTAAATTTATTGGAAGTTTTCCATCAGATTTTTGAATGCAAGTTAATGGATTAGGAATAGATGCATAACTAGGTTTTTCTGGTCTCTCTTTCATGGCTTGAGGCTGTGGAGAATCTATTTTTGCCATGGAGGCCTAAAACTCCATAAAATTGCCATACACATTCATAATTACATCTATTTTTTGAATAAGGGATCAAGAAATTATGAAATTCACATCACAATTAAAGAAGAGGATCAAATTTGTCAATTAATTCATCCCTAAAACCTAAACCGCACATGTAAATTTACCCTTAAACCCAAAATTACATTTGGGCTCAAAAACCTAGAAAAGTCATCCGTATATTTGTCCATCAAAAATAGCAACCCAATATAACGTAGCTAATAATATATGTATTACTATATAATTGATAGATTAACTTAGAAAATTCAAAAGCAGTTAACAAAAAAACCCTAACACAAATAAAGAAAAATAAAAATTTAGATTTTAATGTTGTATTTTTTTAGTGATTCAAGCTATACTTTAGACTTGGCTATGAGATCGTGTACTTGGAGATTGCATAAGTTTAAAATTGACATTTCTGATTTAATCAGTATTCACTTTGTCTATGAGAATTTTTTAAAGTATTATTAATGATATTTTTATAATATTTAGATGAGGCGAGATAGATGATATAGGTTGGTAATATTCATTTCACACGTTACTCATCTCCTCTCTCACATGTCGATAGACAAGTAAAATTTTTTGGAAAAATGATATGGAATTTAATGAATTAGTTTAAAGGCCCAAAATTGCGCAAATTAATTGTTTCTAAAAAAAACTTATTATACATAACCATATTAGTTACATAGTGAAATTCTTGCTTTGAATTTATGATAGATGAAGTTCCTAACAAAATATACAGAAAATCAGGGATAAATATAAATTGTTTAGACCATCACGCAAAAAATAGGAGAAAACACTATAAATAAAATTTTAATCCTTCATTTTATTAATGAAAGATAGAGCACTCATCAATCCGTTGTCATGAACTCGAAATTAAAAAACTATGACAAATTCTATTTGAAGTCAATTATATAAATTAAATTATAATTATTTTTTTAATAACTCATTTTCCATAAGGTCCGACTTGCACAGGCTTTCCATCCTTTCATTAACACATAATTATCATATTTAATAAGTATTGAAATATAGATATGATGAGGTGTAGTATTATGATTGGTCAGTTCAAATGTTAGTTAGAGCCACATGCTTTCCATTTTTCTGTTATGATTCTTTTATGCTATCATTGTTAGTTGTAAAGTTAGTTGATAACAAACTAACAACAAATATAATTCTCTATATATAGAGATGCTGAAGTAAAAATATACGATGAAAAATTCATAATAGAAATTGTAATGTAGCTTGCTTCTAGATTCTTCCTAGATCTCTGTTTCTGTATTTTCTTTCTTCTTCGTAAGAGTTCACAAATTCTATATGGTATCAGAGCTTTGATCAAAGGATTCCTTAAGTTTTGAATTTGTAATTTCTGCAATTGTTGAAGCTGTGACAATGGTGGAATCACAGAGTTTAGAGGTAGAAGATAATCCAAAGACGAATCACAATCATCCACTTCATCTTCAAGCATTAGACACACCTGGTGTTGCCTTGATTCCTTAGAAGCTCATAGGACCAGAGAATTATGGTGTGTGGAGCAGATCTATGCGATTAGCACTACTAGCCAAAAACAAACGTGGATTTGTTGACGGCACATGTGTTAAGAGCTTGTACAAGGGAGATCTGGCAGTCAGATGGGAATGATGTGATGCAGTTGTTTTATCCTGGATAAGTGCAGCAGTTGCACCTGAGTTGATGACTAGCATAGTATATGCTTCTAGTTCGAAGAAGATCTGGAATGACTTCATGGAAAGGTTTGATAAATCAAATTTGACAAGGATTTTTCACCTATGGAAAGAGATTATTATATTATTACAAGGAACTGATTCTGTGACAGCTTATTATTCCAAAATGAGAGATGTATGGGATGAGACGGATGTAATGGTACCTTCTCCGTCTTGTGATTGTGTTGAGTCAAGCTCACATGTTGAACATGTCAAAAAGCAAAGGTTATTGCAGTTTTTCATAGGTTTGAATGAGAGTTATGCTCAAATGAGGAGTTCTATTTTGTTGAGTCCATTTGTTCCAAGTGTAAACCAAGCTTATGCAATGGCTATACAGGAAGAAAGTCAAAGGAGGCTAGGACAAACAGAATGAGGTAAAGAACCTCTCACAATGATGGCAGGAAGAAGTGCTCAACCACATAATTTCAATAATCAGGTGAACAACAATTTTCCAACTAAGAAGACTCAGGGTCAGAATTCACACGGTAGGAGGATGCGACTAGTGTGTGATCATTGTGGTTACAAAGGTCACACAAGAGAAAGTTGTTATACAATTGTAGGAATTCCAGCAAACTTTAAGAGTAAGAGAAAGGGATATGGAGGAGACATTCTAAAAGTATTTACAGCCTTTGGAGGAGACATTCTTAAAGTATTTGTGGGTACCTAGAATTTGGATGGCCCTTTCTTCTTTCTGAAGTGACGATTGATGCATATGACTTCATTAGAGAATCCTCTTGGGCAACAGAATTAGCGGATTCTGTATTTGTTGGGTTCTGATCCTCGTTGAAACGAGATTCAGTTTCCACAACAATTTATCTTTCATCACCAACATGTCTCTGATCTCGTTAACACAATTTTCTGATTTAACAAGAAATAGAAATTCTAATTCGAAAGATAAACTTGGAAAAACTTAAAGTAGTATACCAAATTCAGACATATCAAGAGAACAACTAATCAACTAATTCTGTTGCCCAGGAGGATGCTCCAAAGAAGTCATATGCATCAATTGTCAGTTCACAAACAAAGAAACGGACAACCAAAATCTATGCACCCACCAATACTTCAAGAATGGCTCCTCCGAAGGCTGTAAAGCAGATGGTTGCTGCAGTAGGAAAAACTGCAGCTCCTGAAGCATCAAATCCTACTATCCCTAGTGGAATTGATGTGCCTGAAGCTAATTATGCTGAAGATGAAGGTACAATATCTTGAAGCCTGTCTGAAATAAACTCATTACATCCATCCTGTGATGGACACATCTATATTGTAGAAAAAATGGCATAGGAAGTAATGAGTATATTTCAGGCTAGTTTCAAAGAAATTATACATTCATGTTCCGTATCATTAGTTTCAGGTTCATTAATTCCTCCAGGTGATATAGTATTTGATGCTTCAAGAGCTGCAGTTTGTGCTACTACAGCAACCAACTGTTTTACAGCCTTTGGAGGAGACATTCTGGAAGTATTTGTGGGTACCTAGAATTTTGATGGCCCTTTCTTCTTTCTGAAGTGGCGATTGATGCATATGACTTTTTTGGAGAATCCTCTTGGGCAACAGAGTTAGCGGATTCTGTATTTGATGTGTTCTGATCCTCGTTGAAACGAGATTCAGTTTCCATAACAATCTATCTTTCATCACCAACACGTCTCATATCTTCCAAAGAGTCGTTGGGCTTTTAGTCAACATATTGAACTTCTTCTACATGTGACCCAACTTGATTGAGATTTCGAGGATCAACGACAAGAGTAGGTTTTGGATTCAATTTGAAGATAGTAAAAGATTTTACGAGAAACCAAGAACAACTACACTTATTGATTTAGAAAAGCGATCCAACTTGGATCAGGGGTCGGAACCTCTAACTACACACCCTCAGTTTGATTAATCTTTTGCGAGACTATATCAATATCATTTTCTTCTACATACCTAAAAATATCACTTAAAACAATATAACCGTTGTGTTTTGGAGCAAGGAAAAATGTGTAGCCGAATTTCCAACTTTCCAATACCACCAACCACAAATATGTTCTATGAAAGCACACCCTAAAAGTTGTTGCATCAGTCTTTCAACCTCACTTTCAAGTTCAGATAGAAATTATTTTTTGGTGTTAGTAAGAACTAATCCTCTACAAGACTCACCTAAGTACCCATTAACAACAAGTACACCTATTACCTACATATGCTATAGCCTATAAGAACATAATTTGTATTATGTTCTTTTATTTTGATAGGTAAATAAGATTAAACTTACAAAACAATTAGTAAAGTTTACAACTTTTATGAACCAATAATTCTTTTATAAGTTAAGTGTCTTATTCTATCACATTATTCTCACTCAATCTTTATCTTTATTGTGGTTTTGCGCTAAGAGCTCAAGAGCTTGTCGTTATTATTGAATCTCACAACAGTTCTTTTATTATATTACGTATTAAACACATATATCTAATTTTATGATAAAAAATGTTAGTTTTGTTCCATTTGTAATACACACTAAGAGTTGTCTTATTGATCACTAATCAACTCCTGTACGAAAACTAAACACTTATTAGTTGCCTTTTATGTTATGGCACCGTCATCAATAATAAATCATCATTACTATCGAATTTTGAGATTCACATTGCATAATTGTACCCTTCTAGAGTTCTAGTACAACAAAATATTAAATTTATTTGATACTATACTTGTGGCACCTCTCATGTATTAACAATTATTTCTTTCCAAAACAATGCATCAAGATGCAATATCTCAACAAGAACATGAGAAATATAATAAACTTTACAAAATCGTTAATATGTTTTCCCACTCTAATGTTACGTTCAATCACATCACAATTGACTATCACAACATTTATTAACATACAATTAAAAAACTTAGATTATATTTTTTTATTTTCTTACTATTATGTAATACAACCTTAACAAAACACCCCTACAATTTCAAAATATTTCATATTAGAGAGATAACTTTTCATTAAGTTTTCAAATTTTGTATGTAACATACAAATTTATAAATTAAAATGTCAAAAACATCATCGCTTTGTTTTAAACAAAAACCATTTGTATATGTAGGAAGATATTCACAAATGTGACAAAATAATAATTTTCACTTCTAGTATTATTTATATGTTTCAAGACGTTCAAAAGAATTAAGTCTAAATTTTGGATGCTCAAAACCCACAAAGATGTAACTTCTTAGCATGTTCAATTTCAACACAAATTTATGCATCAAAATCAACCCAAAGACGATTTCTTAGCCACTCAATAAAATTGTTACAAGTTAATTATCTCTAAAGCATTCTATCAAATAAGAAGCATTTAACAAAGCATTCTGTCATCAGATTACTATCATCTATCTCAGCTACTCTTAATATTATACAATATGTCATTTTTTAATTATGTCTACTCGATTATTTGTAATTTTGTTCTTCTCTCGTAAGATTTTAAAATATTAATGTGTTTATTAGGGTTTAGGATTCAACCTTGAAAAGTATTTCTATGTTATTGCTCGACTAAAAAAAATTATTTCTTGCTAAATGTAAGTTTTTTTTTATGTGTTAAGATTTTCTATCAACGGTTAGCTTTAAGGTATTCTGAGTTATAATTTTTATTTCTTGCTATATCTAACAATTTATTGTTAATATATATGTTATCCCTCTTTAGTTATGTGTATTTTTGTTCTTCTCGTAAGATTGCAGTATTTATGTGTTGATTAGAATTTGGGGGTTGGATTTTTAAAGGGTTTCTAAGTTATTTTTTGACTTAGAATTTTCATTTGTTGATAAATCATTTTAAAAATTTTGTTAAATTTTATCTTACTCAAATAAGAGGTTTCAACTTTTAATCATATTTCCATAAGGATCATTGACTAGAATATTAAAACGTATATACCACCTTAGATAATACCAATATTTTTCATATGTGAGTTTAATAAGATGAATTTTTCCATTCTAAGAACGTTAGTTGTTCTAGAATCCCTAATATATATAAATCACTTTTCTTCAACTTGGGTGTAATGCATTACTTGGTACCATCCAAATCTAACATCCGATCTTTTACGTATTAGTCACAACCCCACATGATTCACTTTAGAAATGACCACACAAATATATCATCTTCTTAGTCAAGTTTTTCCTTAGCAGAATATTTATTTCTCCAAATTTGAGAAATCTACTGGCTCAATTTTCCATACACAATATTAAAACTTTCAATATATAGTTTTGTCACATAACTTCTTCATGAACACAAAGAAGTCCAATTATTCTCCCAGTTGAAAACTTACATGGAGTATGCTTGAAGTTGTCATTTGTCTCCCTTGTACATATCAGATTGTCCATTGTCTCTTGATTATTACTTTGTTCGTTTGCCAGTGTTGATATCAACCCTATCAATTTTACCGGTTTAGTAGTATTTTTCAGAAGAAATAAAGTATATGAAATATTCTTAAAACAGTTGAAGATCTTACTGAAATTTTTTTTATCATGAACATTTTAGGAAATTCTCGTAGCTTTAAGTATGTCTATCAATCTTCTACTGCCAAATACAAGCAAAAGAAAAAAAACATGTATAACGTGTAAAATATTGGATATAAAAATGTACCTTCAATCTAATAAATCAATAGAAATAAAGTGACATTTACGATTTAACTTAGAATTGCAGTAAAGAAATGACTCATAATTAATGTATTTGTGTTATAAATAGACAGGGGTTAGAAAAAAGGTCAAACAAGACTATTTAGGACATTTAAGTATCATCAGTAATATGTTAGAATAATTAACGTATTAAATATTCATCAAAAGTTATAATTAAATGAACCTAGACACAAGTATGAATATTATTTTTGAGATCTACAATAAATTTTTTCAATAGTTTTTACATAAAAAAAATATCTTTAGACAACAAATTAATAACCAGTCAGAATTTCTATAATTTAAATAAATAGGAATAATCACAAGTTTTTTTTGATTTTTCAGTCAGCACCAGAAAATTAGAAGACTCCAGAGCATGCAATTAAGCTCTACATATCAGTTTCATTAACCACAACTGAGCTTCAGAGGCAAATATGTCCAAATTTTCAAAAATTTGAATTGTTGCTATTACTGGAGATGATTTAGGATTAGTGGATACAATATATCTAGTATAAACTACACCAAATTTTATATCATGAGATACATATATATGAATATATCTGAACGCATCAAAATCTAATAAAATTTATAGAATCGCAAATCAGATTGTATCTAAATAATTAACTCTTGAGCTAATGGAGTTTCTATATTTTTCTAATAATGTTTGGTTATATTGGACCTTTTTTAAAAAAATAACAAATCACAAAATAAATTTCAAGTTTGAAAGAGCAACTTTAATAAGTTTTTCAAGCGAATATTTTTCTAACTAACAAAGTTTCCACTTCTGTTTTTATCTAAACCTAGCTCGATTTCAAAATAGGGCTACTTTAATGGGATTCTTCATACTCTAGCACTCCCTCCTAAGACCACACATGCAAATTTTCACTCACACAACTCAAGTCACAAGGTTTTCCTCCTCACGATTTATTATAATTGAATTGAGATAAGGCATAAATTATCTTTGAATTTATCTAGAAAATTATAATACTCACTTCAATTTAGATAAGGCATAGATTCTCTTTGAATTTATCTAGAAAATTCTAATACTCACTTGAATTATCATGTCGATCTATTATACATTCTAAATTACTCTAAAATAAATTTATTTACTCCTAAAATTGAAATGACAAAAGATAACAAAAAAAAACGTGACTCAGGAAAATTAATGTGTAAAAAAGCAATAAAAATGAAAATATTCCTTACCCTCCGCAACGTGAAAGCATCACAACAACGATAGTCGATCTAGTGGTGTTAATCGTTGTGGTTGTTTGTTAGTTGTTCAGATCTGAAAATGCGGAACTCATTGGAAGGTTGTCATAATCTTGAAAGAAGCTTCGAGCTCGCTAGAACACCTACAAAATAAATAAAAAATAAAATTAAAAAGGGATAAGGAAAAGGGGTCTCATTCGGTGTTTGTTGATAATTGATTTGAAGTTTTGGGTGGCTACTAGTTTGTCAGAAAAGAAGAGGGAACACCGTTGTGGAGGTAGGGTTATGGTGGTGATGAGTTGGGTGTTCTTTGGCGCAGAAGACGAAGAAAATTGTGGTATGAGTTGAAAAACTGAATAAAGAAATAGAGTGAGATTTATTGATGAAAAATATAATTATTAAATAATTAAATTAGGAATTAATTAGTATAAAATATAAAATTAATAAAAAATATTAATCATATAGTAAACAAAACAATATAAAAGAATACAGTTTCTGATAATACATCACATATTGTAATCTAATAATATAACATTTAATAAAATTGACCCAAAAACAATCAGATGATATAACATTTAATATATTTTGCCAAAAAAAACTTTGAAATCAATATCGAAATGCATAAATAACATTTTTCACATCAGTACTGTGAAAGTGAAATTTTTTCACAAATTTTCATGTAGTGATTTAAATTCCATTCTGTTTCTAAGTAGATAATTACAACGGACATGAATCATTTTCAGTCAGTTACTTCTTATTTAGACTCTAGATAAATTGTATTTTTGGATCAATTTCCTAAGTCCATTATTAAATCACGTGACAAGGAGCTATTTCGTCATTAATATTTACAACCACAGAAATAAAAAATATCTTCACGTTTTTCCCACTTTCACAGCTGGATTATATTATGATTACCAACACTTAAATTAATATCCTCAATAAGTTTATAACATTGAACTGATCATTAGCAATGTTTATAATAACCTTATTTCATCGTCTTCTATTTCATCATACTTATGATCAAATGTTCAATATCTACCTATACATATATTTTAAGTTATTATTATACGCGTCGATAGTATTATTATACCCATTGAAATAATATCATAACATTATTGATCTCCAAAACAGAAGAAAGAATAACTTAAAAACTGTAACAAACAAATGAGAAAAGACACTTAGATTAAACCTAATACAAATAGAACTATATCTTTTATGAAAAATTAGTAATTTTCATAAAAGAACGAAATTTTTGAAATGACAGAAACTTATAGGAATAAAATCATCACTTTAGTATTCAAGAATCAATCAAAACACTAATATTTTTTTAAAAAAACTGAAAAATATATCTCAAATAACTGTATACTTTTTAATTCCGAACCACAAAGGTTAATGGTTATATTTATTACTCTCTACAGTGTGATTTAACTATGATTAAAGTAATTTTTTAGGTATATATAGTAGATGTGAATTCCCTGTGGCTACATCCTGTGTATATTTTTTAGATTTTAAACTCCTTTATTAAAAAATTTGATTCTGCACTACTTCGTGGAGTCTATATGAAGAAAAAAAATTAACAATTATCTTAAATATTAAACCGTTCATTTATTTAAAACATGTAAAAATGTCATTAATATAGGGAGTAAAAATAATCTGGTAACATGACATTTAGTAAAATTTGCCCAAAAAACAATCAGATGATACAAGATTTAAAAAAATTTGCCCAAAAAACATTGAAATCAACATCGAAATGCATAAATAATATTTTTGACATTTGTAGCGTGAAAGTGAAACCTTTCGTAAATTTTCATGTAGTGATTTTTCAAATACGTGTCAAGTTCTATTCCGTTTCTCAGTAGATAATTACAACGGACTAGTGTCATTTTCAGTTGCTTACTTCTTATTTAGACTCTAGCTAAATCGTATTTATAGATCAATTTTCCAAGTCCCTTCTTAAATCACATGACAAGGACCTATTTCGTCATTAAAAGTTACACCCACGAAAACAAAAAAGACTCTTTACATTTTTCCACTTTCACACCCGAATTATATTATGTACACCAACAATTAACTTAATATCCTCAATAATTTTATTACATTGAACTGATCATTAGCAAAGTTTGTAATGATCTTATTTCATGGTCTTATATTTCACAAAATATTTTTCAAAAGTAATAAGTACAATGATCCATTGTTCAATATGTAGATATACATATATTTAAGTTATTATTATAAGCGTTGATAATATTATTATACGCGTTGACACAATATCATAACATTAGTGATCTCCAAAACAGAAGAAAGAATAACGAAAAAAATGTAGATAACACACAAATTGGAAAAGAAGCTTTAATTAAGCCTAATACAATTAGTAATTTTCAGAAAATAACAAAAAATTAAAAATGACAAACTCGTAAGAATAAATCATTATTTTAATATTCAAGAATCAATAAAAATAATGATATTTTTTTAAACTGAAAAATATAACTCAAATAACCGTATACTTTTTAACTCCAAACCACAGTGGTCAATAGATATATTTATTACTCTCTGCACTGTGATTTGAATATGATTTAAGTAATATTTAGGTACATATAGTAGATGTTGAACCCCTTTTCGTTATTTCCTGTGTATATTTTTTCAGATTTTGAATGTTTTTATTAAAAGTTCTAGCTCCTTCACTACTTTCTTGAGTCTATACGAAGAAAAAAATCATCAAATAATCTCAAATATTAAACAATTCATTTATTTTAAACTATGAAAAAGATTTTAAAAAAAATCATTACTACAAGGAGTAAAAATAATCTGATAATATGACATTTAATAAAATTTGCCCAAAAAACAATCAGATGATACAACATTTGATAAATTTTGCCCCAAAAAAAACTTTGAAATCAACATCGAAATGCATAAATAATATTTTTCACATCTTTAGTGTCAAAGTGAAAGCTTTTCGCAAATTTTCATGTAGCGACTTTTCAGACACGTTTCAAGTTCCATTCTGTTTCTCAGTAGATAATTACAAAGGATTGGTGTCATTTTCAGTTGGTTACTTCTTATTTAGAGTTTAGCTAAATTATATTTTTGGATCAATTTCTCAAGTCCCTTCTTAAATCATGTGACAAGGAGTTATTTCGTCATTAAAACTCACACCCACAGAAATAAAAAAACATCTTCAAGTTTTTTTCACTTTCACACACCTGGATTATATTATGAATATAATAGCCTCAATAAACTTATAACATTAAACTGGTCATTAGCAAAGTTTTTAATGACCTTATTTCATCGTTTTTTATTTCATAATATTTTTCAAAAAAAATAAGCACACTGACCAATTGTTCAATATCTACCAATATATATATATATATATATATATATATATATATATATATATATATATTTGAAGTTATTATTATACACATCGATAATATTATTATACGGTTGATACAATATCATCACATTAGTGATCCCCAAAACAGAAGAAAGAATAACTTTAAAATGTAGATAACAAGCAAAGTAGGAAAGAAGCTTTAATTAAGCCTAATACAAATAGTATTTTCAAGAAAAGAAGAACGGAAATTTTAAAATGACAGAACTCATATGAATAAAATCATTACTTTATTCAATCAAAACACTGATATTTTTGTAAAAAAACATAAAAATATAGCTCAAATAACCGTATACTTTTTAACTCCGAACCACAAAGGTTAATAGATATATTTATTACTCTCTGCAGTGTGATTTAACTATGATTAAAGTCATTTTTAGGTACGTATAGTAGATGTGAACCCCCTTTCGCTACTTCATATGTATATTCTTTTGATTTTAAATCCCTTTATTAAAAATTCTGGCTCCGCACTACTTTGTGGAGTCTATATGAAGAAAAAAAATCAACAATTATATTAAATTTTAAATATTTCATTTATTTTAAACTATAAAAAAATTAAAAAGTCATTTATATAGGGAGATAAAATAATATGGTAATATTACGTTTAATAAAATTTACCCAAAAAACAATCAAATGATACAAGATTTAATAAACTTTGCCCAAAAGAACTTTGAAATCAACATCAAAATGCATAAATAATATTTTTCACACGAAAATAAAAAACCTCTTTCCATTTTTCCACTTTCGCACCTGAATTATATTATATACACCAACAATAAACTTAATATAATCAATATGTTTATTACATTGAACTGATCATTAGCAAAGTATGTAATGATCTTATTTCATCGTCATATATTTCATAAAATAATTTTTAAAAGTAATCAGTACAATGATCTATTGTTCAATATCTACCTATACATATATTTAAAGTTATTATTATACGCATTGATAATATTATTATACGCGTTGACACAATATCATAACATTAGTGATCTCCAAAACAGAAGAAACAATAAAGAAAAAAATGTAGATAACAAATAAATCAAAAAAGAAGCTTTAATTAAGCCTAATACAGTTAGTAATTTTCAGAAAATAACAGAAAATTAAGATGACAAACTTGTAAGAATAAATCATTATTTTGATATTCAAGAATCAATTACAACAATGATATTTTTTTGAAACTGAAAAATATAACTCAAATAACCGTATACCTTTTAACTCAGAAGCACAGTGGTTAATAGATATATTTATTACTCTCTGCGGTTTGATTTAAATATAATTAAAGTAATTTTTAGGTACATATAGTAGATGTTGAACCCCTTTCGCTATTTCATATTTTTTTCAGATTTTGGATGCTTTTATTAAAAGTTCTGGCTCCCCACTACTTTCTCGAGTCTATACGAAGAAAAAATATTTACAAATAATCTTAAATTTTAAACAATTCATTTATTTTAAACTATGAATTTTTTTTTAAAGAAATCCATTAATACAGAGAGTTAAAATAATCTGATAATATGTCATTTGATAAAATTTGTCCAACAAACAATCAGATGGTACAACATTTAATAAATTTTGCCCCAAAAAAACTTCGAAATTAATATCGAAATGCATAAATAATATATTTCACATCTTTAGTTTAAAAGTGAAAATTTTTCGCAAATTTTCATGTAGTGATTTTTCAGACACGTGTCATGGTCCATTCTGTTTCTCAGTACGTAATTACAATGGTTTGGTGTCATTTTCAGTTGGTTACTTCTTATTTAGACTTTAGCTAAATTGTATTTTTGGATCAATTTCTCTAGTCCTTTGTGAAATGATGTGACAAGGAGCTATCTCGTCATTAAAACTTACACCCACAAAAATATAAAACCTTTTCACGTTTTTTCACTTTCACACTCATTGAATATATTATGAATACCAACTCTTAACTTTATATCCTCAATAGGCTTATAACATTGAACTAGTCATTAGTAAAGTTTTTAATGACCTTATTTCAAGAAACAAGCACATTGATCAATTCTCTGTGTGTGTGTGTGTGTGTGGATAAAAAGCGAAGTAGAAAAGAAGCTTTACTTAAGCCTAATACAGTTAGTAATTTCAAGAAAAGAAGAACGAATTTTAAAATGATAAAAACTCGTAGGAATAAAATCAATATTTTGATATTCAAAAATAAATCAAAACACTGATACGTTTTCTTTTAAAGATAAATTACATGCATATACACTTTTTCTTTTCATAATTTTCATCATTCCCTACTAGTTTTAAAAAATTTTCGAACTCCCATATTTTACTCTCTAACCCCCAAGGTTACATAAATCATATATCCGTAAACCAATGTTTATTCCTTCCTTATTTCATTCCACAAATCTCTTTCTATTTTAAGTAACATAACCTTAAAAATTATTTTCTCAATCAAGTATAAAATATTATATTTCGTCATTTGATATATATACTATTGAATTACCGAATTAAAAATGAGAACTTAGTATTTGATGAAATTCAATTTAACCTTGAAACGATGTATATATCAAATGACCCTCACTATTAAAGATACATATTTTTAATATATATCGTTTATTTTGAGTCTTAAATTTGTATTTGTTAGTGTTATCATTGATCTGATACATCACTGCTACAATAACTATTGTTTTATGTAATGTATAATGTTCATATTAAGATTTTGATACATAACTCTAATGTTGTTGAATCTTTGATTAGTGTATATCACGTTCAATATAAATATATTTGATATATAAACTTTGTGTATTTATCGCACACACCAAAAAGAGGGTATTTTTAAACAATTACATGTATATTGTAATTTTTTTTTAATTTCAAAATATAGTATTTCTCAAACAAAATGAAATACATAAATATAGTTTATCATACATAGTATTTTTAGTTATGAACGTAAATTCAAATTTATGATAAATAATGCGTAACTATTACCAAACAATAATGTATCTATCTCAAACAATTACTATAATGCATATTTATCAACTTTAAAATGTGGTATTTCTCAAACAAAATAAGAGACATAAACAATAATGTATCATACACTATTTTTTAGTTATGATATGTAAATTCAAATTTATACTAAATGTGTGTGATACATAACCATTAGCAAACAATAATAAATAAATCTCAAACTTAAAATCTTATGGGCAACACTTACTTATTTAATGTATCTTATAGAAATACAACATTTATCAATTTGAATCAAAAGGATCTACATGATCTCAAACAAAATAAGATATATAAATAATAATGTATTATGCACTAATTGTTTTTTGTTATGATACGTAAATTTAAATTTATAATAAATGTATCACATACATAACAATTACCAAATAAATATGTATCGATCTCAAACCTAAAATCTTATGGGCAACACTTTCTTATTTAATGTACCTAGTAGAAATACAACACTTATCAATTTAAATTGAAAGGATCTTCATGATGTATCTTCTAAAAAATATTGATAATTTTTAATCAAAATTGAAAGAATCTTCAATGAACTAGGAGAATAATTATGAAATTCAAAATTATCAACAATTTGGAATTAAAATGGAAAAGATCTTCAATGATATTGAGAAGAATTTTGAATCTCAAAATTTTCGACAGACTTGAATAAAAATCGAAAAGATATTCGATGAACTTGAAGATTCACAAAAAAAAACTGTTTGTCCAACAACAATTCCATACCATCCTTCATAACTCACTTCGCTTTCAAAAATTTCGACAAAGTTTTTTAGGAAACAGAGAAAACGAAGGACAACAAGAAGAAATATTTTTTTATATTTTTTTGATTTGTTACACTATAGGATTTTGAATTATGACAAAAATTTTAATGAAATAACATAATTTATGGAATCTTAATTTAATTTTCAGCTTTTCCCCTTTAGTAGTGAAACAAATGGGTACTATCATATTTTAAATTGATTTTACAAATTTTTTTCCATAATATGTGCAACAGATTGATACATAATGTATCAACAATAATGTATCTGGTTTCTTCATTATGTATCTAAAATGCCTAAAGAATATGAGATTTATGTAATTACAAAAAATAATAGGGATAGAAGGTAATTAAGGTTTTACACTATGGTATTTATGTAAGTTACACAATTATTTAAACTGAAAAATATAACTCAAATAATTGTATACTTGTTAACTCCAAACCATTGTGGTTAATAGATATATTTATTATTCCCTGTTTTGTGATTTATATATGATTAAAATAATCTTTTATTTACATATAATTGATATTAAACTCCCTTTTGCTATTTCATGTGAATATTTTTTCAGATTTTTAACCCACTTATTAAAATGTTGGATCCGACACTACTTCTTGGAGTCTATATGAAGAAAACAAATCAACAGTTTTCTTAAATTTTAAACAATTTATTTATTTTAAAGTATGAAAAAATTTTAAAAAATCATTAATACAGAGAGTTAGAATAATCTGATAATATGAAATCTAATAAAGATTTTCCAAAAAACAATCAGATGATACAACATTTAATAAAATTTGCCCAAAAAACATTGAAATGCATGAATAATATTTTTACATTTGTAGTGTGAAACTGAAAACTTTTCGCAAATTTTTATGCAGTGATTTTCCAGACACGTGTCAAGTTCCATTCTGTTTCTCAGTGGATAATTATAACGGACAAGTGTCATTTTCAGTGAGTTACTTCTTATTTAGACTCTAGCTAAATTGTGTTTTTTAGATCAATTTTCCAAGTACCTTCTTAACCACGTGACAAGGAGCTATTTCTTCATTTTCACTTACACCCACGAAAATGAAATACCGCTTCACGTTTTTTCCACTCTCACACCTCAATTTTTTCCTTTTATAATCTCGCAATTGACTGAAGGTTTCTCCCAGCATTCATCAATAAAAGTGAATTTCATACTTGCATAGAGGTTTTTATCCTATTAAGTTTATTTAGTTTGTAATTCAATAACTTTCTAATTTTTTTAATTTTTGCTAACATGGAGAGAGTAATTCAATAACTTTCTTATTTTTTAGTTTTTGCTGACATGGAGAGAGCTAATTATCAAGCCAAAGGAAAAAGGATTGTAGAGGATGTAAGTGTAGAGCTAACGTTAGGGGTGAGTGACTTTAGGGCTTGTTCTAAAAAATCAAAGATACCGAACCGTTCTTCGTCAATAGTTAACGATGAGCATTCTTTTAATAACAGTAATACATATGTGAATTATTTTCAATTTTCAGTCATCAGGCGTGCTTTGTTGCATATGGAGAATCAGGCTGAGTGGAGGCAACGAAATAATCCGTTTTCAATTATGAAGTCATATTCATTGCCGCTGGAAACTTAAATGGAGTACTGGAGGTAAAGGAATTATCCATTTTCTGTTATCATGATGTATTCATTGCCGCCGATGGATATTGAAATGGAGTAAAGGCAACAAAATTATCCATTTTCTGTGTTAATAAGAGGTCTTCGTTGCCGATGGAGTCTGAAGTAGAGTACTTGAGGCAAAGAAATGATCCATTTTCTGTTACTAGGACGTCTTCGTTTCCGATTGATACTGAAATCGAGTAGAGGCAAAGGTGTCACGCTTCATCCTACTCCACCAAAAATGTTGCTTTAGATCACGATACATCTTGGTTGCACCAGGATGTATAGAATACCTTGAACTATGAGCCTCTGTAAGAATAGTGTGAATCAAGTCATCGACGCGGGGTACACATACCCTTTCCTTAATCCTCAAAACACCTTCCTCATCGATTTTTACTTCTTTAGCCTCTCCTTGCAACACCTTATCTCGGATCCGGATCAGATTCTCATCGGTAAACTGCTTTCCTTTAATCTTATCAAGAAAGGAAGATCTTGCCTCCACATAGGCCAAAAATCCTCCCTTTTCATTTACTTCTAGCCTCATAAAGTCATTAGCCAGAGTCTGAACTTCTCTAGCCAATGGGCGTCTAGAAACCTGCAAGTGGGCTAGACTTCTCATGCTCCCTGCCTTTCTACTTAAAGCATCTGCCACAACGTTAGCTTTTCCCGGATGATACAAGATAGTGACATCATAGTCCTTCAGTAGTTCCATCCATCTGCTCCGTCTCAAGTTCAAATCTTTCTGAGTAAAGACATACTGTAAACTACAATGATCTGTATAG
The DNA here is from genome assembly GCF_036512215.1 of Solanum lycopersicum. NCBI lineage: Eukaryota > Viridiplantae > Streptophyta > Magnoliopsida > Solanales > Solanaceae > Solanum > Solanum lycopersicum. Next base: position 42,148,523 of record NC_090801.1, on the reverse strand, counting down.
ACTTCACACTTCACCCCATATAGATAATGTCTCCATTGCTTTAATGCAAACACTACCGCAGCTAACTCCAAATCGTGGGTCGGATAATTACGTTCATGCACTTTTAATTGCCTCGAGGCATAAGCAAATACATTCTTCTCTTGCATTAGCACTGGACCCAAACAAGAATAGGATGCATCACAGTAAACAATGAAATTCTTATCTTCCACTGGCAATGTAAGGATTGGTGCAGTAGTCAACGAGGTCTTGAGCTTCTGAAAGCTTTCTTCAAACTCGTCCGACCATACAAATGGAACACTCTGCTTAGTCAAGTTTGTCAATTGGGAAGCAATGGAAGAGAATCCCTTGACAAATCGACGGTAGTAGCTAGCTAAACCAATGAAGCTCCTTACCTCTGTAACATTAGTAGGTCTTACCCAATTCTTCATTGCTTAAATGTTGAAAGGATCCACCATCACTCCGTCCTTAGAAACTACGTGCCCCAAGAAGGACACGGAATCGAGCCAAAACTCACACTTAGAGAATTTGGCATAAAGCTTTTTCTCCCTCAACATTTCCAATACCATTCTCAAGTACTCCTCGTGTTCTTTCTTGCTCTTTGAGTATACCAGTATATCATCAATGAATACAATGACAAAGAGATCCAGATATGGCTTAAAAATCCCGTTCATCAAGCTCATGAAAGTAGCAGGGGCATTCATAAGCCCAAAAGACATTACTAAGAACTCATAATGCCCATACCTGGTCCGAAAAGCAGTCTTGGGCACATCCGTTGCCCGTATTTTCAATTGATGATAACCAGATCTCAAATCGATTTTTGAGAAGGTACAAGCACCTTGTAACTGATCGAACAAATCACCGATGCGAGGAAGAGGATAATTGTTCTTAACAGTTACCTTATTCAGTTGTCTATCGTCAATGCACATCCAAAAACTTCCATCCTTCTTCTTCACAAACAAAACGGGAGTACCTCAAGGGGATGCACTTTGCCTAATAAATCCTTTGCTTAACAACTCTTGAAGTTGGGCCTTTAACTCTCTTAACTCAGTGGGAGTCATCCTATAAGGAGGTATGGAAAAGGGGCGAGTACCCTGCTCTAGATCAATACAAAAATCGATATCCCTATCTGGTGGCATACAAGGAAGGTCTGCGGGAAACACATCCAGAAACTCACGGACTATTGAAACCGACTCAATTGAAGGTACTTGGGTAGTATCATCCCTGAGGTGTGCCAAGAAAGCTAAACAACCCTTTCTAACAATTCTCTTAGCGCGAAGGAAGGAGATGATACGAGCTGGAGTGGAAGTGTAGTCATCCTCCCACACTAACGGATCTGTCCCAGGCTTGGCCAGCGTTACAGTTTTAGCATTACAATCTAAGATTGCAAAATTTGTAGAAAGCCAAGTCATACCAAGAATTACATCGAAGTCAACCATTTCTAAGATAACCAAGTCTACATGAGTATTGCTCCCCATAAAAGTCACAAGACAAGACCTATACACCTTTTCGACTATCACAGACTCACCCACCGGAGTAGAAACACGAATAGGCATGTCAAGCAATTCACAATGTAAATTAAGACCAGTAGCAAATGAGGAAGATACATATGAAAATGTGGATCCAGGATCAAATAATACAAAAGCTATGCAATCACAAACCAAAAGATTACCTGTGATGACAGCATCAGATGTCTCCGCTTCAGATCTCCCAGGGAAAGCATAACAATGGGCCCTATCACCGGTCTGTCCGTTGCCCCTACCATGTTGTGATGCAGTATTTCAAGTTTTCCCGTCACCCCGGCCGTTTTGATGACCACCATTACCTCGGCCACCACGTCCTCCCGAATAGCGGCCTCTTCCATGACCACTTCTACCCCTGACTATTGGGGGTCTGTAACTCTGTTTTGGACAATATCTCTTAATATGTCCAATTTCCCCACATCCATAACACTCTCTGGGTTCAAGCATAGGTCTCTGTGAGAACGACGGAGTCTGGGGATAACCTCCAAACTTAGAGAAGTGTTGACCGGTCTGCGGTCGACCCCCAGCTACAGTCTGTAGTGTAGACTGAATAGGGCGGGCTGGATAACCTCCTTAACTCTACCCTCTAGAGTAATAACCATTAAACTTTCCTCCTTTATGAAACCTCTTAGATGTCGATGCCATGGTGAAGTTGTCTGGCTTCACTCCCTCCACTTCTATCACGAAATCTACCACCTCCTTATGGATTTTGCTGCAGCAGCTACCTGTAAGGCTGAAATCTGCAAATGTGACCTCAACCCTTTCACGAAACGGCGAATCCGCTCTTGTGGACTGAAGCAAAGCTGGGTGGCATACCTAGATAGTGCACGAAACTTAGCCTCATAAGAAGTAACCGACATTCTGCCTTGCTCTAGGCTCAAGAACTCATCTCTCCTCCTATCCCTCAAAGTCCGGGGTATATACTTCTCCATAAACAAACTAGAGAATGATGCCTAAGTCATAGGTGGTGCTTGTGCTGTTTGACATTCAACATACGATCGCCACAACAAATTTGGCATTCCCTTGAAATTGATAGGTCACAAACTTGACGCCAAATCGTTCTACTATACCCATCTTGTGTAGTAGCTCATGACAATCAACCAGAAAATCGTAGGCATCCTCAGATTCAGCACCCTTGAAGACTGGAGGTTTCAATTTCAAGAACTTACTGAAGAGTTCATGCTGATTACTTGTCATTATGGGCCCTGTAGTCAACCGAGGAAACGTGCCTATTTCCAATGAGGCATCCATGCGGGGAGCCACAACAGCTGCATGTTGTACTCCCGGAACCTGAGGCGCTGGTGCAGAAACCACTGGAGGTGTCTGGCCCTGATCAGATAACCCACTAAGATAAGCAAGAACCTGATTAATCATTTCTGGGGTAGGTTGGGGTGGTAATTCCTCATTCTGCACTTGCTCATTCTCCCCTTCCTCCCCCTCTCTTGCTACTTTCTCAGTCGGTGGAAGAGTCACCGCCCTAGTACCAGATGGGCCAGGTGCTTGTCATCTTCGTCTAGAAGACGTCCTCCCGCGACCTCTACCACGGCCTCTTGCCACTGCTCCTCTTCGAGCTACAGTCTCAGTGGCTGGTTCAGACGCCTCTTGTCTTGCCAGTGCTGGTGTTGGCGCGGTTGTTGCTCTAGTTCTAACCATCTGCGAAATAGAGTGAAGATGGTCAGATACCAATTTGTATCACCTAGATACCAATTGGACCCAAGTAATAGCACGAAAGAAAGAAAGAATGGAATTTTCCTAAAGTCTTGTAGCCTCTCAAAGAAAAGTAAAGGCGTCCCCCTACCGTTCCTCAAGACCCTACTAGACTCGTTCTTGTGTGATGAGACTAACGAACCTAATGCTTTGATACCAAGTTTGTCACGACCCAAAACGAGCCGCGAGTGGCACCCACACTTACCCTCCTATGTGAGCGAATTAACCAATCTAAACCCCAACGTTTCAAACATAATAAACAGAATAAAATGCGGAAGACTTAAAACTCATTAATATAACCAATAAATAACTTCTAAAATTTATGAATTACTATCCCCAAAATCTGGAAGTCATCACCACAAGAACATCTATCCTCAACTTACTAAATCTAAGAGTATCTAAGAAGCTAAAATAACTAAACAGCTAGTCCATGCAAGAACTTCAAGGCATCAAGACGTGAAGAAGAAGATCCAGTTGAAGCTAGAAACAATAGCTCACTCTTAAATCTGACGTGATGAAGACTGGCTAGAGTTGCGGTTGAGTTGAAGACAACGGTACGTTTGCTGCACTCCACAAATAACAAAGAGAAAACATACAAGTAGGGGTCAGTACAAAACACGAGTACTGAGTAGATATCATCGGCCAACTCAAAATAGAAAGCAATATATATTAGATAATATCATAAAATCAACTACAATACTCAACAGGTAGCAGCAACAAGTACAAGAATCATTGATAATAACGCCAAGTACACCCATGAGGACTCAAGTCTCCATACCATACTCATTTGGGAAATAGGTTAATTAATTTGAGTATATTAACATAATTCAACATTCATTTTCTTTACTATCCTGGTGTCAGAACGTGGCACTCCGATCCTCCTCATACTATCCTGGTGTCGGAACGTGACACCCGATCCACTACTACTATCCTGGTGTCGGAACATGACACCCGATCCATTAATACTATCCTGGTGCCGAAACGTGACACCCGATCCAGTAATACTATCCTGGTGCCGGAACGTGACACCCGATCCATTAATCCTATCCTGGTGTCGGAACGTGACAGCCGATCCCCTAACCTCATTCTTTTAGTTCATCAAGCCTTCTTTTATACCAAGGCATCATCATTAACAAAGAGGTTTTTAAAGGTTTAAGATTCAACAGCCTCATCATGCTTATTTTATCACAATTATATAATCACATCATGAAAGCACACAATTAAGCATAAAGAAGGGTTTACAATACTACCCAATACATATCATTTGCTATTAAGAGTTTACTACGGAATAGCATAAAATCATAACCTACCTCCACCGAAGAATTGAAGTCAAGAAATCTACTTTTCCAATGCTTTGGTTTCTTCTTCGTTTCTCCCTCTCTCGTTCGTTCGTCCCTCTCTTTCTCTTTTTTCTTATTTTTCCTTATTCAAACTCTTTTTCTTTTACCCTAATTACCATATAATAGAGTATGAAAGATGACCAAAGTAACCCACTAATTAATTCAAGATTATCTCCTTTAACCCCCAAGAAATTGAATTAATAACATTCAACCACTAACTTTATAATTATAAGCAGGAATAGTCCAAAACGCCCCTTAAAACTTTTAACAAAAATCCGACCAAGTCATGGTTACGCAGTTTGTGACGGGCCGTCGTGCCTGCGACGGTCCGTTCTGCTGCTTTCGTCATAAAGTTCAGAGACTAACTTTTCACTAAAGGGCCTGTGACGGTCCGTCGTGCCCACGACGGTCCGTCCTGCCATGTCGTCGCGAAGTTCAAAAAGTTGTTCTCAGTATCTAATTTTTCAGAATTCTAAGTGTTTTGGAACGACACGCCCTCGACGGTCCATCGTGCTCACGACGGTCCGTCGTGGGATCCATCGACTCAGACTGTAATTACCAAAAATAAACTTTACTACTCAAAATGACTAACAGGTCGTTACAAAAGGTTGGAGGCTGAAATAGATTGGAGGCGAAGAATGGAGACTGAAATCGAGTGGAGGTGTAGAATGAATACTGAAATGGAGTGGAGGCAATGTAATAATTCATTTCCAATTATGAAGACAGCTACGTTGCCGCTAGTGGGGACTGAGATGGAGTGGAGGCAAATCAATGATCCATTTTGTGTTATGAGGACATCTCCCATGCCTCCAATGGAAACTTAAATGGAATGGAGGCAAATCAGTGATCCATTTTCTGTTAACAGGATGGCATCGTTGCTACCAATAAAGACTGAGGAGGAGTGGATGCAATGGAGGAAAAGTGAAGGTAGTTTGTCTTTGTTATGGTAATTTTCTGGCCCTCGCTGAATTTGTTATGGGCTGTAGCTATGGATTGAATGTTGATTATTACTTGCCTTTTGAATTAATTTTTGGTTGTCCATTATAAGTTACTTCTACATTCTTATGTTAGTACTTCGTGTCTGATCATTATGAGACAAATCTATTGTCTAATCTTAAAATCGAGAGAGGAGAGCTTCGATAGACCAGAGAATATAGAGAGATCGATCGACCCATTAGATTGAGGTGATTTGTGTTTAGGAGTGATGCTCGAATGCACAACTTGCTTGTTTATGAAATAGGATGAAATATAAATGCTCGCCAATTTAGTTTACTTATCCCTGCTCAACGATGTAGTTAGGTATCTAATTGAAGTAGGCGACGAGAAGTCTGTAGCCCGACTCATATAATTAACCCTATAAACGAGTAACTTGACAGTTAAAATTATTTCTAAGCCAGAAATATGATACATAAAATCCAATATATGTTGCAGCCCTGAGATTTTCCTACTATCATAAGTAATTTATTATTTTATTTCTGCATTCTGTTTCTTTGTCACTCTTAAATAAATAAGTAGACTAGTATAATTTAGTAACAATAGTTAATTAACAAGTCCTTTGGAATGGATAAACTGGTTCTTTTAAGAGCCACTATATTACTTACGCGACCATGTACACTTGTGCAATTGGAAGCAACAATTGCTTGTAACTAAAGCTCAAATAAACATTGCATAGAATGGGGTGGTTGTTTTGGTAACAACATGCTTAACCGGAAGGGATAAGTTAAAAAGGAACCAAGACATTTTTCCTTGCTCCACAGGGCAAGGGTTACTTTTGTTTTGAACGTTGTTTTTAGGTATGTCGAAGAAAATGAGATTGATACTATCTCACAAGTGGTTAATGAAACTAATGATACGCAGTCAGAGGTTTTGACCCGCGATCCAGGTTGGATCTCTTTTCTAATTCAATAAATATACTTGTTCTTGTATCCTCTTAAAATATTTTACTATTTCCATTTTGAATACAGAACCTACTCATGTGTTTGATCCTCCAAATCTCGACCAAGGTGGCTCACCTGTAGAAGAAGTTCAACATGTTGAGGAAAAAGCTAGTGAGTCTTTGGAAGATGGGAGACAAGTTGCTGATGAAAGAGAGATTGTTGTGGAGACTGAATAACATTTCAACGAGAACTAGCACCCTACAAATACAAAATCAGCTAATTTTGTTGCCCAAGAAGATGCTCCAAAGATGTCATATCCATCAGTTCACAAACAAAGAAAGGGCCAACCAAAATCTATGCACCCACCAATACATCCAGAATGGCTCCTCTGAAGGCTGTAAAGCAGACGGTTGCTGAAGTAGCACAAACTGCAGCTCCTGAAGCATCAAATCCTAGGACCCTTAGTGGAACCGATGTACCTGAAGATAATTATGCTTAAGATGAAGGTATAATATCTTAAAGCCTGTCTGAAATAAACTCATTACTTCCATCTGGTGATGGACACATTTATATGTCAAAAAAATGGAATAAGGATGTTCATATTTCTAATATTTTTAGCAAATAAAGGAGCAGAATAAGTAGATGTCTTTTGAGTTTGATCTAGATGTTGTATTATTTGATCTGCTTGCGATTGTCATGTTAATTCTGCTTCTGACTTTCTCATTACTGACAGTCCGTGCAAGAGCACATTATCATCTAATTTACTTAAATTTTAAATTTTAATTAAAATCAAAGTAAATCATTTGACTATGTACTCTTACTGGGACCGTAAACAATAAGAAAGTATAAAGCAGAATAAGCATAACAATGCTAGTAGATAAAATAACCCAACATCTATATCGAACCACATTTACTTATTATGCTACTTCATTTGCTCAAAAATTAAATATAACATGCCTGTTTCATTTTTTTTGTCACATATAGATGTGTCCATCACATAATGGAAGTAATGAGTATATTTCAGGCAAGTTTCAAGGAAATTATACATTCATGTTCCGTATCATTAGTTTCAGGTTCATTAATTCCGCCAGGGGATGTAGTATTTGATGCTTCAAGAGCTGTAGTTTGTGCTACTGCAGCAACCGGCTGTCTTACAGCCTTTGGAGGAGACATTCTGGGAGTATTTGTGGGTACCTAGAATTTGGATGGCCCTTTCTTTTTCGTGAAGTGACGATTAATGCATATGACTTCTTTGGAGAATCCGCTTGGGCAACAGAATAACAGGATTCTGTATTTGCTGGGTTCTGATCCTCATTGTAACGAGAATTAATTTCCACAACAATCTATCTTTCATCACCAACATGTCTCCCATCTTCCAAAGAGTCGTTGGCCGTTTCCTCAACATGTTGAACTTCTTCTACATGTGAGCCAACTTGGCCGAGATTTGGAGGATCAACGACATAAGTAGGATTTGGATTCAATATGAAGATAGTAAAAATTTTAAGAGAAAACAAGAACAACTACACTTATTGATTTAGAAGAGAGATCCAACTTGGATCAGGGGTTGAAACCTCTAAGTAGACATCCTCAGTTCCATTAGTCATTTTTGAGACGGTATCAGTCTTGTTTTCTTCTACATACCTAAAAACATCATTTAAAACAAAATAACCCTTGTCTTGTACAGCAAGGAAAAATGTCGAGATGGATTTCCTTTTTAACTTATCTCTCCCCTGTTAAACTTCCCTCCACCAAAACAATTAACCCATCCTTAAAGGAATCCTATGCATCTACAGTCTTTATTACGACCTTGTAGTTCCTGTAGTCCAATGGACATATCAAAGTATTGATATTCTTGTCAAACATCAAGAAAAACAATAAGGTTATAAATATGCATATTCACTTAAAAATCTCATACTGTTAAGAGCTAATTACATAATTTTCCTATATTTTAAAATAATTACAAAATCTCTTAAAATTTATGGGTTTTGGATACATTACTTAACTTCCTTATACATTACTCGACTTTCAGTTACATAGGTGAGGGATGTATCCACGAGGGTAGGGATGTATCAAAGAGGGCATATGACATCCTAATACATCACTTGACTTACAGATACATCATCAGATATCCGGATACATAGGTGAGAATGTATCGGGGGCGGTGTATTGGAGAGGGGATATAATGTATCATCGAGAGGAAAGTGATGTACTCGAGAAGAGATTTGTGAAATATTTTTAAATGGTAAAAAATTTAAGAGATTATGGTAAAATAAGATGTGTATTTAGAATATTTTTCCTTTTCAAGTATTGCAAGATAGTATTCAATTGAATTTATCACCTTACTATGCAGTTCTTGGTAATGCTTCTTCAATTAATGTATCTCTAAACAAGATTTAAAAGAAGGTACAACCGTTCTAACTTCGGGTATAACAACAGTTCATCTCGGTCATATTATAGAGTGGATAACATGAGTTGAAGTCAAAACTTCTAAACCTATTTTTTAACCGATAAATATGTTGTTTTTGTCTCAAAATCTCACTGGATAATGAGTCACGTTCCGTCCTTCTCTACTTAAATACTAAACCCGATTCACAACAAAGTTTGAAATCATGACGTATGTGCACCTCATGTCCATGTTGTACTACCTTTGCTATTTAAGGCATTGAGGCATAGTTCTCAAATGAACATTCCAATACTACCTACCACAAACATGTTCTTTGAAACCACAACCTAAAAGTTGTTACATCAAGCTTTCAACCTCACTTTCAGGTTCAAATCGAAAGTAATTTTTGGTGTTAGTTATAAGAACTACTCCTCTACAACACTCAATTGAGTGCCCATTACCAACAAGTACACCTTTTTCCTAAGTATGATATAGCCTATTCGAACATAATTTGTATTATCTTCTTTTATTTTGATAGGTAAATAAGATTACACTTACAGAACAACTAGTGAAGTTTACAACTTCTATCAATCAATAATTCTTTTGTAAGTCAAGTATCTTATCACATTATATCCGCTCAATCTTAGTCGTTATTGTGATTTTGCACTAATAGTCCATGCGCGTTTCGTTGTTCAATCTCACAACAGTTCTTTTATCTCATTACGTCTTAAACACATATATCTAGTTTTACCATAGAAAATGTAGTTTTATTCCATTTAGAATACACACTAAGAGTTATTTTAACCATTTAGTCTGATCACTTATCGACTCCAGTACATCAACTAACTCTAATTTAGTTGTCTTTTATGTTTTGGCACCGTCATTAATAATAACTCATCATTACTAGCGAATTTTGAGATTCATATTGCATCATTTTACCCTTCTAGAGTTCTAGTACAACAAAATATTAAATTTATTTGATACTATACTTGTGACACCTCTCATGTATCAACAATTATTTCTTTCAAAAATAATGCATCAATATGCAATATCTCAACAAGAACATGAGAAATATAATAAATTTTAAAACATCATTAATATATTTTTCCACTCTAACATTACACTCAATCACATCACAATTGAGTATCACAATTATGTATATGCAGCATTTACTAACATACAATTAAGAAAACTTAGATTCTATTTTTTTTTCTTACGATTATGTAACACAACCTTAACAAAACACATCTACACTTTCAAATATTTCATAATAGAGAGATTAAAAATTTCAATTTGGTGTGTAGATACAAATTTATAAATTAAAATGTCAAAAAATTCATCTCTTTAATTTGCTTTTCTTTATATATGTAGAGAAGATATACACAAATGTAACACAATAATAATTTTCACATCTAGTATTATTTTTATAAGTTTCAAGAAGATCAAAAGAATTAAGTCTTGGATGCTCAAAAAACACAAACATGTAATTTCTTAGAATATTCAATTTCAACACAAATTTATGCATCAAAAGCAACCCATATATGATAGCTTACCCACTCAGTACAATTGTTATAAGTTAATGATCTATAAAGCATTCTATCAAACAATAAGAATTTAACAAAGCGTTCTGTCACCAGAGACTAATATCATCTCTTGGCTACTTTAAATATTGTAAAATATGTCCTTTTTTCATTATCTCTAGTGGACTATTTGAAATTTTGTTCCTCTCTTGTAAGGTTTAAAATATTAATGTGTTTATTAGGGTTTGGGGTTCAACCTTTTAAAGTATTTCTATGTCATTGCTCGACTAAAAAAATTTCATTTCTTGCTAAGTATAAGTTGTTTTCTTTATGTTTTAGGATTCGCTATCAACTGAGCTTTAAGGCTTTCTAAGTTTATTTTTTGAGTTATAATTTTTATTTCTTGCTATATCTAATAATTATGTGTTAACATATATGTTATCCCTCTTTAATTATGTGTATTTTTGTTCTTCTCGTAAGATTGCAGTATTTATGTGTGTATTAGAATTTGGGGGTTAGATTTTTAAAGGGTTTCTAAGTTATTTTTTACATAGAATTTTCATTTGTTGATAAATCATTTTAACCATTTTGTTAAATTTTATCTAACTCTAATAAAATGTTTCACCTTAAAACCATACTTTCATAAGGATCATTGACTCGAATAGTAAATCATTTAGGGAAAAGGGTCTGATATACCCTCAACTTTGTCATTTGGAGCTGATATACCCCTTATTATGAAAGTGACTCATATATACCCCTACTTATAAACAAATGACACATATATACCCTTTTTCTAACGGAAAATGAAAATAATAATAATTTTAATCTAATTTTTTATTATTTTTTTCTAAAAAATATAATCCCATATGAGTAGAATTAAACCTCGTCAAAAATATTTTTTTTATTTTAATGAATAATTTAGAATTATTAGTTTTGATGATCAAATTTATTGAAGTTTCACCAATATTCTTGTAAAACTTATTGTAGATGACCATTTCTTTTCTTCGAAAACAACAATTAAATTACAATATAGACATAAAAAATAGTTTTAATATTCTTTCTTTACACTAAGGAATGAAAGAAAAAAATAAGAATAAGAAACTCAAATAATTATAATAAAATAAGTCAAAAAAATAATTTATGTATTAAAAAATTGAAATATACCTTGAACTTTGATAAAAGAATTATATGTACCCCTAAATAATTTTAAAAAAAATAAAAGTAAAAAATATTAATTTAAAACTAATTTTTTCTCTTCTGTTAAATGAAGGGTATATGTGAGCTCATTTTGTAACGGCAGGGGTATGTGTGAACCATTTGTATAACGGTAAGGATATATATGAGCCACTTTCAAAACGAAGGGGTATATCAGCTCCAAATAAGAAAGTTGAGGGGTATATCAAACCCTTTTCCCAATCATTTATACCACCTTAGATAATATCAATATTTTCCATATGCGAGTTTAATAAGAACTTTCTATTCTAAGAACATAAGTAGTTCTAGAATCCTTGATATATATAAATCATTGTTTTCTTCAACTTGGGTGTAATGCGCAAATATACTCGATACCATCCAAATCTAACATCCCATCTTTTACATATTAGTCACAACCCCACAAGATCAACTTTAAAAATAACCACACAAATATATCATCTGCTGCTTAGTCAAGTTTTTCCTTAGCAGAATTATCATTTCTCCAAATTGGAGAAATCTATTCGCTCAATTTTCCACACACAAATATATTAAAAACTTTAAATATATAGTATTGTCACATACCTTCTTCATGAACACAGGAAGTCCAATTATTCTCGCAGTTGAAAACTTACATGGAGTATTGTCATTTGGCTTCCTTGTACATATCAGATTACTCATTGATTTTACAACAAGAAGGCCATAGTTATTATCAACCTTATTGATTTTACTAATTTAGTAGTATTTTTCGCAAGATAATAAAGTATATGAAATATTCTTAAAATTTTTGGAAATCTTACTGAAAAATATTGTTACGAACATTTTAGAAAATTGTCATAGCTTGAAGTGTGTCTTTCAATTTTCTACTGCCGAACACAAGCAAAAAAAAAACATATATAGGATGTAAATATTGGTTAGAAAAATCTATTTTCAATGTAATAAATAAATGGAAATAAAGTAACATTAACAATTTAATTTAGTATTGTTGTAAAGAAATGACTCATAATTAATGTATTTTGTTATAAATAGCCAGGAGTTAGGAAAAAGGTTAAACAAGACTATTTAGGACATTTAATTATCATCAGAACTTTGTTCCAATAATTAATGTATTAAATATTCATCAAAAAGTATAATTAAATGAACCTAGATATAAGTAAGTATAAATATTTTCTTTTGAGATCTAAAATCATCTTTTTCAATAATTTTTACATAAAAAAAATATCTCTAGACAACAAATTGACAATCAGTTAGAATTTCCCAAATTAAAAATATTGGGAATAACCACAAGTTTTTTTAGATTTTTCAACCAGGACGGCGAAATTAGTAAACATGTCAAGTCCAAAAGAGCAATTTCAATAAGTTTAAAGTAGATATTTTTTTAACTTACAAAGTTTCCACTTTGTTTTACATAAACCTACCTTGATTTCTAAATACTAGCACTTTAATGGGATTCTTCATACTAGCACTCCCTCCTAAGACCACATGCAAATTTGCACTTATACAACTCAAATCACGAGGTTTTTCCCTCACGCTTTATTATACTTAAATTAGAAAAAAACATAGATTTTCTTTGAATTTGTCTAGAAAATTCGGTTACTCCCTTGAATTATCATGTCGATATATTACATATCTAAACTACTTAAAAATTAATCTATTCACCCTTAAAATTAAAATGACGAAAAATAACCAAAAAAAAAAGAAAAAAATATCACGCGACTTAGGAAAATTAAAATGTTAAAAAGCAATAAAATATGGAAACCATCCTTAGCCTTCACAACCTCAAAGCATCACAACTGACGATAGTCCGATGGTGTTGATCGTTGTGGATTTTTGTTAGTTGTTCAAATCTGAAAGTGCGGAACTCATTGGAACGTCATCAGAATCGTGACAGAAGCTGTAAGCTTGCCAGAATACCTGCAAAATAAATTAAAAAATAAAATAAAAAAGGGATAAGGAAAAGGGGTCTTATTCGGTGTTTGTTGATGATTGATTTGAAGTTTTGGGTGTATTTTTTTTGTGGTTGCTTGGTGGCTACTAGTTTGTCAGAAAAGAAGAGGGCACAACGTTGTGGAGGTAGAGTTATGGTGGTGATGAGTTGGGTGTTTTTTGGCGGAGAAGGCGAAGAAAATTGTGGTATGAGTTGAAATGAATAATTTTTCTAGAAAAATTAGAGTTAAAGTGAGTGATTTATTGAAAAAAAAAATATAATTATTAAAGAATTGATTAAATACTTCTTTAAAAATTTCAAGTTTTTCAGCCTATGCTTTTCCTGAAAACACTTATTTTTTTCTAAAACAATTGATTAAATGCTTCTTTAAAATTTTCAAAAGCAATTTTATTTTAAAAAAATAAATATATTTTTGACCATCCGAATTTGACCACACAATCTATTATTTGGATTAATATAATCACACTTGATGAGACATGTTTTTGAATTGTATATTTATATTAAGAAAATTAGTAAAACTATTGTTGATATGTTTTGCGGACAACAGATACTTTCTAGTCATTTGAATAATTGATATTTAGGTTTTTATATATATGTTTTGGATTTTTCTTTTTCGTTTACCAGAAATAACTTTGTATCATTTAGAGATAAAAATAAGTTTATGTGTAATATATCCTTTTTGAAATACTTATGTAAACACTAAATATGTTTTTATTAGGTCTAAACATATTAATTCAAAAATTTACATCAGAAAGATAGATTAAATCTCTTGGTGAATCACGAACCTCTAATTAATAGTGATTCATTGTGTTGGATTACATCATGCAACACCAACACTTCACTTAATATCCTCAATAAGTTTATAACATTGAATTGATCATTAGCAAAACTTATTCTGACCTTATTTCAGCATCTTCTACTTCATACTAATATTTTTCAAAAAGAGATAAGCACGATGATCAATTGTTTAATATCTACATATACATTTATTTTAGGGAAAAGGAACGGATTTATCTTCGAACTTTAATAAATGGTACTTTTATGCCCTCCGTTATACCATATAGGATTAATTGAAATGCGGCTAATGAGAGGGGTAACTGTGGGAAAAAAAGTTAATTAATTGACGATTAAGAGCTTGAATTTAATGTCCGAAAAGTATGCTTAATTTGGGTTTTGGCGTGTAATATATTTGGGTGAATGTTAATTTGGGTCTTTTAGTTAATATTCCTTTTAGTGTGTATTGGGTGGGTTATGGGTTATGGGACGGATAGTTGGGTTATGAGTTAAAAAAAGGGGTCAATTCTTAGTTTAATAGGATTAAGATACGTGTAAAAAAATAATAGAGATCCATTGGTGAGAGGGGTATATTTGTACCTCAAATTGAACGGCGGGGATATATGTACGAAGAGTATAACGGAGGGCATAGACGTACTATTTATTAAAGTTCGGGATAATTCGTCCCTGTTTCCAATATTTTTAAAATATTATTATAAGTGTTGATACAATATCATAACATAAGTGATCTCCAAAACAGAAGAAAGAATAACTTAAAAAAATGTAGATAACAAATAAATAAGAAAAGAAGCTTTAATTAAGCCTAATACGGTTGGTAATTTTAAGAAAAGAAGAACGACAAATTAAAAATGACAGAAACTTGTACAAATAAAATCATTATTTGATATTCAAGAATCAATCAAAACACTGACGTTTTTTTAAAAAAAATATAATTTTTTTGGGTACATATAGTTGATGTTACCCCCTTTCGCTACTTCGTGTGTATATTTTTTTAGATTTTGAACCTCCCTATTAAAATTTCTGGCTCAGACTTCGTGGAGTCTATATGAAAAAAAACATCAATAATTATCTTAAATTTTAAACAATTTATTTATTTTAAACTATGAAAATTCAAAAATTCATTAATATAGAGAGTTAAAATAATATGATAATATGACACTTAATAAAGTTTGCCCAAATAAGCTTTGAAATCAATATCAAAATGCATAAATAATATTTTTCGTATCCGTAGTGTGAAAGTGAAAACTTTTTACAAATTTTGATGCAGTGATTTTTCAGACATGTGTGTAGTCACTTAAAATTTATCAAATATAAATTCATAAAGTTGTTTGAATTATATTAAATTAATGAATATATTAGTCCAAATAAATATTATGGATTAATATAATTGATTTAATTATTTAAATTCAGATAAATATGAATTTAATTAAAGCTCGCCCCATAAAGCCCATATGAAATGTCACTTAAATCTGATTGGCCGAAGGGAATCCTATTTCAATCGCAACTCTTTTATCCTAAAACTATAAATAGGGACTCATAATTCAGAAAAGAGGACCAAGAATTCTAAACAAGAAGCTAGAGAAAGCTCGTGGATCAAAAACCATAAAATTCTCTACAAATTTAAGAATTCAAAATCCACGTGTTCAAGTTCAAGATTTGAAGAAGTCAAGATCAAGTCCAAGTCCAAGTCCAAGATCAATATCAAGATAGAGATCAAGTTCAAGTCTAAGTTCAAGTCCAAGATCAAGATCAACATAAATACCAAGTTCAAAATCAAGCTTTAAGCCCTTGAATTTATATTTGAAAAGGCGAATTCAGAGGAATTATAGAGATTGTAACACACGCACTTTGAAATAATAAATCGATTGTTGCTATAATCTTCCGTTCTTGATTATTGTTCTCTCGATGCGGATTTTATTTTCTACAAATTCCATTTTATTTCTTAGTAGATAACTACAACGGACAAGTATCATTTTCACTCGGTTACTTCTTATTTAGGTTCTAGCTTGTATTTTTGGATCAATTTCCCAAGTCTCTTCTTAAACCACGTGAAAAAGAGCTATTTCATCATTTTCACTTACACCCACAGAAATGAAATAACTCTTCACGCATTTCCAACTTTCACTCCTGAAGGTTTCTCCAAATATTCATCAATAAAAGAGAATTTCATACTTTTATATATAGAAATATAAAAATTATATTGTATTTTTTTTGTTTTTTTCTCATTATTCAAATATCAAAACGAAAGAGTACTATTTAATGAAACACATGTTTTGAATAATTGATATTTAAGTTTTTTACATATGTTTTAGATTTTTCTTTTTTTGGTTTACCAGAAATAATGTTTCATCACGTAAAAATAAAAATAAATTTTGTGTATATTATATTCTTCTCGAAATACTTATGAATACACTAAATATGTTGTTAGTTAGATCTAAACATATGAATTTAGAAATTCACATTACGAAGATAGATTGAACCGCTTGGTGATTCACCTACCTCTAATTAAATGTGACTTATCGTGTAATTAGATTATATTATAAAATAAAGACTTAACTTAATATCCTCAAAAAATTTATAACATTGAACTGATCATTAACAAAATTTATAATATTTTTCAAAAGAAATAAGCACAATAATAAGTTGTTCAATATCTATACATTCATATATTTTAAGTTATTATTATACGTGTTGATAATATTTATAAAAAATAACAGATCAGAATAATAATCTTTTCATTTAAATATTTTAGCTTTTCTAGAATTTAGAAACTTTGGTTCCCATATTCAATCAACATGACTATAGCGAAAAATGAAGTTAAGCTTAACCATTCTATATAAATCTTCAAAAATACGAAAATCAACATACAAAAAAGAGTGATTAAAATAAATTAACTACTAATCCAAGAAAATAATTGTATAGTGATGTATACAATTCAGAAGCACATAATATGTCAAAATATAAGAAAATTTTAAAAACCAATAACTGAAGCCTCATAACGTTAGGGATCGCCAAAACAGAAGAAAGAATAACTTAAAAAATATAGATAACAAACAAATTAGAAAAAAAAACTATAATTAAGCCTAATAAAATTATTGATTTTCAGAAAAGAAGAATGAAAAAATTAAAAATGACAAAGTAGGAATAAAATCATTATTTTGATATTCAAAAATCAATCCAAACAATGATACTTTTTTTGTTTAAATACAAAATATAACTCAGATAATCGTCTACTTGTTAACTCCAAACCACTGTGGTTAATAGATATATTTTTTTGTTTATCACCCGGTGTTCCGAGTCCACATTAGAGCTCCAACTAAATTCAGAGTATATATTATTTTTGATGATTCTTTAATAAATCTATAAAGTAGTTAAAAACCTCCTTAAAAAGAATGTTAACTATAACGAAAAAAAATTAACAATTATCTTAAATTTAAACAATTCATTTATTATAAACTATGAAATTTTTAAAAAAATTTGGTAATTCTGTTAGTTAAAATAATTGGAGAATATAATATCTAATAAAATTTGCGCAGGAAAACTTTCAAATCAAAATAGAAATGCATAAATATATTTTCACATTCGTAGTGTGAAAGTGAAAACTTTTCACAAATTTTCATGCAGTGATTTTCCAAACACGTGTCAAGTTCCATTCTGTTTCTCCCTAGATGTGTCATTTTCATCGATTACTTCTTATTAAGACTAGTTAAATTGTATTTTTGAATCAATTTCCTGTCACGACCCAAAACGAGCCGTGAGTGGCACCCACACTTATCCTCCTATGTGAGCGAACCAACCAATCTAACCCCAACATTTCAGCCATAATAAACAGAATAAAAATGTGGAAGACTTAAAACTCATTAACGAAATCAATGAAATAACTTCTAAAACTCAAAACTTATCAGTATTCCCAAAATCTGGAAGTCATCATCACAAGAACATCTATCCTCAAGTTACTAAGTCTAAGAGTATCTAAAATACTAAAATAACTTAACAGCTAGTCCATGCCAGAACTTCAAGGCATCAAGACGTGAAGAAGAAGATCCAATCCAAGCTAGAAACAATAGCTCACCCTGAAATCTGACGTGATGAAGACTGACTAGAGTTGCGGTTGAGTTGAAGACGACGGTACGTTTGCTGCACTCCACAAATAACAAAGAGAAAACATACAAGTAGGGGTCAGTACAAAACACAAGTACTCAGTAGATATCATCGGCCAACTCAAAATAGAAAGCAATATATATCAGATAATCTCGTAAAATCAACTACAATACTCAACAGGTAGCACCGACAAGTACAATAATCATTGATAATAACGCCAAGTACACCCATGAGGACTCAAGCCTCCATACCATACTCATTTGGGGAAATAGGTTCATTAATTTAAGTATATTAACATAATTCAAGATTCATTCTCTTTATTCCTCTTGTATCGGAACGTGACACTCCGATCCCCTAAAACTACGTGTCGGTTCGTGACACCTGATCCCCTAATACTATGTGTCGATTTGTGACATCGGATCCACTAATTCTATGTGTCGGTTCGTGACACCCGATCCACTAATTCTATGTGTCGGTTCGTGACACCCGATCCACTAATACTATGTGTCAGTTTGTGACACCCGATCCCCTAATACTATATGTCGGTTCGTGACACCCGATCCACTAATACTATCTGTCGATTGGTGACACCCGATCCACTAATACTATGTGTCGGTTTGTGACACCCGATCCCCTAATACTATGTGTCTGTTCGTGACACCCGATCCACTAATTCTATGTGTCGGTTCGTGACACCCGATCCATTAACCTCATTCTTTTAGTTCATCAATCCTTCTTTTATACCAAAGCATCATCATTAATAGAGAGGTTTTAAGGTTTAAGATTCAACAGCCTCATCATGCTTATTTTATCACAATTATACAATCACATCATGCAAGCACACAATTAAGCATATAGAAGGGTTTACAATACTACCCAATACATATCATTCGCTATTAAGAGTTTACTACGAAATAGCATAAAAATCATAACCTACGCGAAGAATTGAAGTCAAGAAATCTACTTTTCCAATGCTTTGCTTTCTTTTTCGTTTCTCCCTCTCTCGATCGTTCGCCCCTTTCTCTCTGTTCTTTCTATTTTTCCTTATTCAAACTCTTTTTCTTTTACCCTACTTACCATATAATTAAGTATAAAAGTTGACCAAAGCAACCCACTAATTAATTCAAGGTTATCTTCTTTAACCCCCAAGTAATTGAATTATTAACATTCAACCACTAACTTTATAATTAAAAGCAGGAATAGTCCAAAACGCCCCTTAAAACATTTAACAGAAATCCGACCCAGTCAGGGTTACGCAGCCTGTGACGGGTCATCGTGCCTGTGACGGTCCGTCCTGCTGAGACGTCACAGAGTTCAGAGACTAACTTTTCACTAAAGGGCCTGTGACGGTCCGTCGTGCCCACGATGGTCCGTCCTGCCATGTCGTCGCGAAGTTTAGAGATTTGTTCTCAGTACCCAACTTTTCAGAATTCTAAGTGTTTTGGAACGAGACACCCTCGACGGTCCGTCGTGCCCATGACGGTCCATCGTGGGATCCATCGACTCAGACTATAATTACCAGAAATAAACTCTACTGCTTAAAACGACTAACAGGTCGTTACAATAGATACCAATTTACCCATCGTTCGTCCACGAACGATCACAAGAAGAAAAGCAAGGGCGAAAAGGAGTACCTGAATCTGTAAACAGGTGTGGGTATTTTTCTTGCATATCAGCCTCCTTCTCCCAAGTTGACTCTTCAATTGGTCGATTCTTCTATTGAACATTGACAGATGCAATCTCCCTTGACCTCAACTTCCGTACTTCCCTATCTAAGATAGCAACAGGCTCCTCCTCATAAGACAAATTCTCATCAAGAAGGACTGAATCCCAACGGATGATGTAGTTCCCATCACAATGGTATCTTTTCAGCATTGACACATGAAATGCCGGGTGCACTCCTGAGAGTCCTTGGGGCAAGGCTAATTCATAAGCTACCTCCCCCACGCGCTTCAGAACTTCAAATGGGCCGATGTACCTCGGACTAAGCTTACCTCGCTTACCAAACCGCATCACCCCTTTCATGGGTGAAACCTTCAGCAAAACTTGCTCGCCCTCCATAAACTCCATGTCTCTAACCTTTCGATCTGCATATTCCTTCTGCCTACTTTGAGCCGCTAAAAGCTTTTCTTGAATGCATTTCACTTTATCTAACGATTCCCTCAGAAGATCAGTACCCCAAGGTCTAACCTCAAATGCATCAAACAACCCAATGGGAAACCTACATCTTCTCCCATACAATGCCTCAAATGGGGACATATCAATACTTGAGTGATTGCTATAGTTGTATGAGAACTCTGCTAAGGGTAAGAAGTTATCCCAATGACTACCAAACTCTATCACACATGCACGAAGCATATCCTCCAAAACCTGAATCGTTCGCTCAGACTGACCATCGGTCTGAGGGTGAAATGCAGTACTAAGATCCAATCTAGTACCGTATTCAGCATGCAATATTTTCCAAAACTTAGAAGTAAACTGCGTACCTCTATCTGATATGATGGAGAGTGGAACTCCATGCAATCGAATAATTTTTGAGATGTAAATTTTGGCTAACTTCTCTACATTATAAGTCACCTTGACCGGAATGAAATGAGCAGCCTTAGTTAGTCTGTCAACAATCACCCAAATAGAGTTATACTTACCCATCGTCTTTGGAAGACCGACCACGAAGTCCATTGCAATTCTCTCCCACTTCCATTCAGGGATGGGCATTCTCTGAAGTGTCCCTCCAGGCCTCTGGTGTTCATACTTTACTTGCAGACAATTCGGGCATTGAGCAACAAAATCAACAATGTCACGCTTCATCCTACTCCACCAAAAATGTTGTTGTAGGTCGCGATACATCTTGGTTGCACCAGGATGTATAGAATACCTTGAACTATGAGCCTCTGCAAGAATAGTGTGAATCAAATCATCGACGCGGGGTGCGCATACTCTTCCCTTAATTCTCAAAACAACTTCCTCATTGATTTTTGCTTCTTTAGCCTCTCCTCGCAACACCTTATCTCGGATCCGGATCAGTTTCTCATCGGTAAACTGCTTTCCTTTAATCTTATCAAGAAAGGAAGATCTTGCCTCCACACAGGCCAAAAATCCTCCCTTCTGATTTACTTCTAGCCTCATAAAGTCATTAGCCAAAGTCTGAACCTCTCTAGCCAATGGGCGTCTAGAAACCTGCAAGTGGGCTAGGCTTCCCATGCTCCTTGCCTTTCTATTTAAAGCATCTGCCACGACGTTAGCTTTTCCCGAATGATACAAGATAGTGACATCATAGTCCTTCAGTAGTTCAATCCATCTCCTCTGTCTCAAGTTCAAATCTTTCTGAGAAAAGACATACTGTAAACTACGATGATCGATATAGACTTCACACTTCACCCCATATAGATAATGTCTCCAATGCTTTAATGCAAACACTACCGCAGCTAACTCCAAATTGTGGGTCAGATAATTACGTTCATTCACTTTTAATTGCCTCGAGGCATAAGAAATTACATTCTTCTCTTGCATTAGCACTGCACCCAAACCAGAATAGGATGCATCACAGTAAACAATGAAATTCTTACCTTCCACTGGCAAGGTAAGGATTGGTGCTGTCGTCAACAAGGTCTTGAGCTTCTGAAAGCTTTCTTCACACTCGTCCGACCATACAAATGGAACACTCTTCTTAGTCAATTTCGTCAATTGGGAAGCAATGGAAGAAAATCCCTTGATAATTCGATGGTAGTAGCTATCTACACCCACAAAGCTCCTTACCTCTGTAACATTAGTAGGTCTTACCCAATTCTTCACTGCTTCAATCTTGGAAGGATCCACCATCACTCCATCCTTAGAAACTACGTGCCCCAAGAAGGACACTGAATCTAGCCAAAACTCACACTTAGAGAATTTGGCATAAAGCTTTTTCTCCCTCAACATTTCCAATACAATTCTCAAGTGCTCCTCATGTTCTTTCTTGCTCTTCGAGTATACCAGTATGTCATCAATGAATACAATGACGAAGAGATCCAGATATGGCTTAAAAATCCCGTTCATCAAGCTCATGAAAGTAGCAGGGGCATTCGTAAGCCCAAAAGACATTACTAAGAACTCATAATGCCCATACCTTGTCTGAAAAGCAGTCTTGGGCACATCCGTTGCCCGTATTTTTAATTGATGATAACCAGATCTCAAATCAATTTTTGAGAAGGTACAAGCACCTTGTAACTGATCGAACAAATCATCAATGCGAGGAAGAAAATACTTGTTCTTAACAGTTACCTTATTCAGTTGTCTGTAGACAATGCACATTCAAAAACTTCCATCCTTCTTCTTCACAAACAAAACAGGAGCACCCCAAGGGGATGCACTTGGTCTAATAAAGCCTTTGCTTAACAACTCTTGAAGTTGGGCCTTTAACTCTCTTAACTCAGTGGGAGCCATCCTATAAGGGGGTATGGAAATGGGATGAGTACCCGGCTCCAGATCAATGCAAAAGTCGATATCCCTATCCGGTGGCATACCAGGAAGGTCTGCAGGAAACACATCCAGAAACTCACGGACTATTGAAACCGACTCAATTGAGGGTACTTGGGTAGTATCATCCCTGACGTGTTCCAAGAAAGCTAAACAACCCTTTCTAACCATTCTCTTAGCACGAAGGAAGGAGATGATACGAACTGGAATGGAAGTGTAGTCACCCTCCCACACTAACGGATTTGTCCCAGGCTTGGCCAACATTACAGTTTTAGCATTACAATCTAAGATTGCAAAATTTGGAGAAAGCCAAGTCATACCCAGAATTACATCGAAGTCAACCATTTCTAGGATAACCAAGTCTACATGAGTATTGCTTCCCATAAAAGTCACAAGACAAGACCTATACACCTTTTCGACTATCACAGACTCACCTACCGGAGTAGAAACACGAATAGGCATGTCAAGCAATTCACAATGTAAATTAAGACCAGTAGAAAATGAGGAAGATACATATGAAAATGTGGATCCAGGATCAAATAATACAAAAGGCATGCAATCACAAACCAAAAGATTACCTGTGATGACAGCATCAGATGTCTCCGCTTCAGATCTTCCAGGGAAAGCATAACAATGGGCCCTATCACCGGTCTGTTCGTTTCCCCTACCATTTTGCGCTCCAGTATTTCCAGTTTTCCCGTCACCCTGGCCTTTTTGATGACCACCATTACCTCGGCCACCACGTCCTCCCGAATAGCGGCCTCTTCCATGACCACCTCTACCTCTGACTATTCGGGGTCTGTAACTCTGTTTTGGACAATTTCTCCAAATATGTCCAGTCTTTCCACATCCATAACAATCTCTGGATTCAAGCATAGGTCTTTGTGAGAACGATGGAGTTTGGGGATAACCTCCAAACTCAGAGAAATGTTGACCGGTCTGCGGTGGACCCCCAGCTATAGTCTGTAGTGAAGACTGAATAGGGCGGGCTGGATAACCTCCTGAACTCTACCATCTGGAGTAAGAACCATTAAACTCTCCTCCTTTACAAAACCTCTTAGATGTCGATGCCACGGTGAAGTCGTCTGGCTTCACTCCCTCCACTTCTATCACGAAATCTACCACCTCCTGAAAGGATTTCGCTGCAGCAGCTACCTATAAGGCTGAAATCCGTAAATCTGAACTCAACCCTTTCACGAAACGGCGAATCCGCTCTTGTGGACTGAAGCAAAGCTGGGTAGCATACCTAGATAATGCACGAAACTTAGCCTCATAAGTAGTAACCGACATTTTGCCTTGCTCTAGGCTCAAAAACTCATCTCTCCACTTATCCCTCAAAGTCCGGGGTATATACTTCTCCATAAACAAACTAGAGAATGATGCCCAAGTCATAGGTGGTGCTTGTGCTGCTTGACATTCAACATACGATCGCCACAACATTTTGGCGTTCCCTTGAAATTGATAGGTCACAAACTCGACGCCAAATCATTCTACTATACCCATCTTGTGTAGTAGCTCATGACAATCAACCAGAAAATCATAGGCATCCTCAGATTAATTACCCTTGAAGACTGGAGGTTTCAATTTCAAGAACTTACTTAAAAGTTCATGCTGATCACTTGTCATTATAGGCCCTGTAGTCAACCGAGGAAACGTGCCTATTTCCAATGAGGCATCCATGCGGGGTGCCACAGCAGTGGCATGTTGTACTCCCAGAACCTGAGGCGCTGGTGCAGAAAACACTGGAGGTGTCTGGCCCTGATCAGATAACCCACTAAGGTAAGCAAGAACCTGATTAATCATCTCTGGGGTAGGTTGGGATGGTAATTCCTCATTCTGCACTTGCTCATTCTCCACTTCCTCCCCCTCTCTTACCACTTCCTCAGTCGGTGGAGGAGTCACCGCCCTAGTACTAGATGAGCCAGGTGCTTGTCCTCTTCCTCTAGAGGACGTCCTCCCGCGACCTCTAACACGGCCTCTTTCCGCTGCTCCTCGTCGAGCTACAGTCTCAGTGGCTGGCTCAGACGCCTCTAGTCTTGTCGGTGCTGGTGTTGGCGCAGTTGTTGCTCTAGTTCTAACCATCTGCGAAATAGAGTGAAGATGGTCAGATACCAATTTGTATCACCTAGATACCAATTGGACCCAAGTAATAGCACGAAAGAAAGAAAGAATGGAATTTTCCTAAAGTCTTGTAGCCTCTCAAAGAAGAGTAAAGGCGTCCCCCTACCGTTCCTCAAGACTCTTACTAGACTTGTTCTTGTGTGATGAGACCAATGAATCTAATGCTCTGATACCAAGTTTGTCACGACCCAAAACGAGCCGTGAGTGGCACCCACACTTATCCTCCTATGTGAGCGAACCAACCAATCTTAACCCCAACATTTCAGCCATGATAAACAAAATAAAAATGCGGAAGACATAAAACTCATTAACGAAATCAATGAAATAACTTCTAAAACTCAAAACTTATCATTATCCCCAAAATCTGGAAGTCATCATCACAAGAACATCTATCCTCAAGTTACTAAGTCTAAGAGTATCTAAAATACTAAAATAACTAAACAGCTAGTCCATGCCAGAACTTCAAGGCATCAAGACGTGAAGAAGAAGATCCAGTCCAAGCTAGAAACAATAGCTCACCCTGAAATCTGACGTAATGAAGACTGACTAGAGTTGAGGTTGAGTTAAAGACGACAGTACGTTTGCTGCACTCCACAAATAACAAAGAGAAAACATACAATTAGGGGTCAGTACAAAACACGAGTACTGAGTAGATATCATCGGCCAACTCAAAATAGAAAGCAATATATATCATATAATATCATAAAATCAACTACAATACTTAACAGGTAGCGGCGACAAGTACAAGAATCATTGATAATAACGCCAAGTACACCCATGAGGACTCAAGCCTCCGTACCATACTCATTTGGGGAAATAGGTTCATTAATTTGAGTATATTAACATAATTCAAGATTCATTCTCTTTATTCCTCTTGTGTCGGAACGTGACACTCTGATCCCCTAATACTACGTGTCGATTCGTGACACCCTATCCCCAAATACTATGTGTCGGTTCGTGACACCCGATCCACTAATTCTATGTGTCGGTCCGTGACACCCGATCCACTAATTCTATGTGTCGGTTTGTGACACCCGATCCACTAATACTATGTGTCGGTTCGTGACACCCGATCCCCTAATACTATGTGTCGGTTCGTGACACCCGATCCACTAATACTATGTGTCGGTTCATGACACCCGATCCATTAATACTATGTGTCGGTTCGTGACACCCGATCTACTAATTCTATGTGTCGGTTCGTGACACCCGATCCATTAACCTCATTCTTTTAGTCCATCAAGCCTTCTTTTATACCAAGGCATCATCATTAATAGAGAGGTTTTAAGGTTTAAGATTCAACAGCCTCATCATGCTTATTTTATCACAAATATACAATCACATCATGCATGCACACAATTAAGAATATAGAAGGGTTTACAATACTACCCAATACATATCATTCGCTCTTAAGAGTTTACTACGAAATAGCATAAAAACCATAACCTACCTCCACCGAATAATTGAAGTCAGGATATCTACTTTTCCAATGCTTTGCTTTCTTCTTCGTTTCTCCCTCTCTCGATCGTTCGCCTCTTTCTCTCTGTTCTTTCTATTTTTCCTTATTCAAACTCTTTTTCTTTTACCCTAATTACCATATAATTAAGTATAAAAGATGACTAAAGCAACCCACTAATTAATTCAAGGTTATCTCCTTTAACCCCCAAGTAATTGAATTATTAACATTCAACCACTAACTTTATAATTAAAAGCAGGAATAGTCCAAAATGCCCCTTAAAACATTTAACAGAAATCCGATCCAGTCAGGCTTACGCAGCCTGTGACAGGCCGTCGTGCCTGTGCCGGTCCGTCCTTCTGAGTTGTCACAGAGTTCAGAGACTAACTTTTCACTAAAGGGCCTGTGATGGTCCGTCGTGCCCACGACGGTCCGTCCTGCCATGTCGTCGCAAAGTTCAGAGAGTTGTTCTTAGTATCCAATTTTTCAGAAGTCTAAGTGTTTTGGAACGAGACACCCTCGACGGTCCGTCGTGCCCATGACGGTCCGTCGTGGGATCCGTCGACTTAGACTATAATTACCAGAAATAAACTCTACTGCTCAAACCGACTAACAGGTCGTTAAATTTCCCAAGTCTCTTCTTAAAACACATGACAAGGAGCTATTTAATTTTTTCATATTAACTTATACCCACGGAAATGAAATACCTCTTCACGTTTTTTTTCACTTTCACACCTGAACTTTTTTCCATTATAATCTCTCAAATGCCTGAAAGTTTCTCCAAGCATTCATCAATAAAAGTGAATTTCATACTTTCGTAGAGTTTTTTTCCTATTAAATTTATTTAGTTTGTAATTTAATAGCTTTCTTATTTTTTCAGTTTTTGCCAACATGGAGAGAGCTAATTATCAAGACAAAAGAAAAAAAGATTGTAGAGGATGTAAGTGTAGAGCTAACTTTAGGGCTGAGTGGTTTTGGGGCTTCTTCGCATATGTATATATGTCATAGATTTGCTATGTATTTGCTGACTATGTGTTAGCGACGTTAAATACTTAAGAGTTGTTTTACACATAATTACTCTTAATGTACTAATTTTTTTTTCTTAATTCTCGAATATTCCCAAATGCCTGATTTTACATCAAACTATCATTATAATTTTTTTAAAAAAATCTTGACTCGGTCCCGATAAACTAATTACCCCATCAAATTCTTTTTCAATTTCTCACTTAATAATATTCCATGAGAAAGTTATGAGGAAGTAAATATCACTAAATTTAATATTACGCATTTCACCTTATTTAAATGTCTAAATGTGTCATTTTTTAATCATCTCTTTTGATTATGTAATTTTATTATTTTTGGTAAGATTTGTAATATTTTTGTGTCAATTAAGCTTTGGCGTTAATTCTTTTTAAGGATTTGTAAGTTTTCTTTTTAACTTAGGATTTTCATTTCGAAACAAAATTTTAAATTGCATGTTGAAACTCCTTAAATTAATTATGTTGTTTATCTGTTAGGATTTATTGTTAAGTGTTTTAGAATATTTTAAGTTTATTTTTCAAATTATGACTTTATTTGATATTGCCAAATTCGCAATTATGTGGTAGTTAATACATATATTATTAGTTGTATATTGTGCTGTATTGTTTTGCTATTTATTTAGATTTGAATATATGGTTGATTTTGCTAGGTTTTGAGTCTCAATAAATTCATAATTTAGGATTTAAAGGTGGAATATTCTTAGTTTAGCGATAAAAATTTTGATTTAATTATGGCATTTGTTTTTCTGATTAATAATATAAATAATTGATGACAAATATTTTATTGTCTCTAATCAATTTGTGATTAAGTAATAACAAAAAAAATTATCACAGATTATGTAAAGTGTTAAATAGCGAGACTTAAAATTTGTAGTTAATAATTTAACTATTTGGTACGGAAAAAATTCATAGCTCAATATAATTTTCTTGCTATGGTTGTTCATTATTACAAGTCACAACTTACAAAAAGAGTATACAAGTGCTTCATAAGAAATTAAATTGACATACTCCATTCGTTAATTGACAAGGGAAAATACTAAAAACCATTTCATTTGATCGATTTTGTAAAAATGAAAAAGTTCAATTTATCAATTTTCTTAAATTATGCAATTATAAAAGACATCATTTGAAAAATACAATCCAGGTTATAAGTATCGTGAGTGGGTTAAAGTTCTACCTCTATGTTGTTAATTAATATTTGTTGGTTTAACACTTTTATTTTTTATTTGATGCATACTTTCATCGATAAAGACGATAGAAAAAAATTATTGGTCAAGTCTTAATGCTAATCTGTGAACGTGTCTGTTGATTTGTTATTGGTTACTGCATAGATTAAGTCAATCTATTTGCTTCTACATAAAAATGTATATATTTGATAGTAATTTCACATCCGTACGTAAGTAACTATAACAAAGATAAAATTGACTTACAAACTTAGACTTTTCAAAGGTGCGATGTATTTCATTAATTTCTATTAAGTTTTACCATCAGAGTTAAAATTGAATAAACTAAAAAATTAAAGTACAAATGAAAGAAATGAACCAACTAGGATTACAAATATATTATGATAGGTATCAATGTTTTTTTTTTCAAAACAACTGATATATTGATCAAATTGAACCTATTATACAATTTTTAAAATAAAATTGAAAGTTTAATTTTATATAAATTTATAACTGTACTGAATAATTTATAAAATTTTATATAAATAAATAAATAAAATGACAAAATCATACTAGATATATTTAAAGATATTTTAAATAATATAAAATTTATTCAAATATAATTAAATTTGAATGAACTGTGGTGGTAAATTTCATGCATTTGTGTATGTATATAAATCATATAATATATTATTTCTACAAAAATTAAATTTGAAAGAAGTGAATGAAGTTAAAAATAAAATAAAAATGAGAGACAAAAGATAATTGATTAGACGGTAAGCTCACTCCTAGTCCTCAAGAAAGCATAACGTTGGAGAAGATAATGCGGGAGCTTCTTGTGAAAGTAACAATCTTTTATAACTGAAAAATAATTGAATATACTACACTGAGGGGGTGATGTTTAATGTCCATAATAAATGATGTATTTTGTAAAATTTGATTGATGCAACAAAGGAAGGTGACATTAAACTGTCAAAATCTTGTGTTATTAGTAGTTGATGATGATGATAAAAAATATATCATTATATCACTTTTCTTTTAATTTATAATATAAATATTGATAAGTTTGTATATGTTTCAAATATTAGATTTTGCTCACTTTTGTGCACGTGTCTTTTTCATCAATTTCATGATTTTCTTGTCTTTAATATACTTTAATTACTTCGTTTAGATTTTAAATCCTCCTCTCTTTTACATGACGAGCCTATACATTTTCATATCTCTTCCTCTATTTAAATTCTAAATCCTAAATTCTAAACACGTATTTTTTAATGTCAGTCTCAAATCCGTTCGATCGGTTACTTCTTATTTACACTCTAGCTAAATTGTATTTTTTTGATTAATTTTCAAAGTCCCTTCTTAAACCACGTGGAAAGGAATTATTTCGTCATTATCACTCACCCACGAAAATGAAATATCTCTTCACGTTTTTCTCAATTTCACAGCTGAAATATTTTTCTTTATAATCTCCAAATCATCCTCTACGTTAAAGAATATATAAGCCCAATTTACCATATACAAATATATTTAAACTTTAAATATATATAGTATTGTCACATACCTTCTTCATTAACATAAAATGTCCAATTATTCTCCCAATTATATACTTACAAGTAAATCAATTGTTCTAAAAAAAACTATTGATATCCATAGCTATAATGCTTCATCATAATATATTTGAAATACTAATTAGTTCATTTCTTTTTTTTTTACTTCAATTTTCACAATGATGAAAAAAGTTAATACAAATTCATGGAATATTTCGCAACTTTGAAAAGTCAGTGTTATCTTTGTATAGTTAATATATATGTACGGATGTGTAATTACTATTATATATGTATATATTTATGGGAAAGAGTCTGATATACCCCTCAACTTTGTCAATTGGAGATGATATACCCCTCGTTATAAAAATGGCTCATATATACCCTTACCATTATACAAACGACTCATATATACCCCTGCCGTTACAAAATGGCTCACATATACCTTTCGTTTAACAGAAGTTAAAAAATTATTTTTAAATTTATATTTATTACTTCTAATGTTGTTAAAAAAATTATTTAGGGGTATATATGATACTTCTATCAAAGTTCAAGGTATATTTTAATTTTTTTCATACATAAATTATTTTTTGACTTCTTTTATTATAATTATTTGAATTTCTTATTCTTATATTATTTTTTTCCATCATTCCTTAGTTTAAAGAATAAAAAATTGAACTTATTTTTTGTGTGTATTGTAATTTAATTTCGTATTCGAAGAAAAAATTTGGTCAACTACAATAAGTTTTACAAGAATATTAGTGAAACATAAATAAATTTGATTATCAAAATAATAATTATAAATTGGTCATTGAAACAAAAAAAGTCAAAAAAAAATATGTTTGACGAGGATTAAATTTACTCATATGGGATTATATTTTTTAGAAAAAAATAATAAAAATTTAGATTAATTTTTTTTTCATTTCCGTTAGAGGAAAAGGGTATATGAGAACCATTTGTTTACAAGTACGGGTATATATGAGTCACTTTCATAACAAGGGGTATATCAGCTCTAAATGACAAAGTTGAGGGGTATATCAGACCCTTTTCCCTATATTTATAGACAAAAGCAAGTAGATTGACTTAGTCTATGCAGTTTATCAATCACAAATCAATTGACACACACAAAAAAGTACAAAGACTTGAAAAATTCTTTTTTTTATCGTCTTTATCAATAAAAGTGTATCAAATAAAAAACAAAAGTGTAAAACCAACAAAGATTAGCGATCGAAATATACCCCATTCACAATACTTATAACCCGGATTAAACTTTTCAAAAGATGAATTTTATAATTGTGTAATTTAAGAAAATTGGATGTATTGAACTTTTTTCATTTTTAAAAAATTGTCCGAATTCGTTGATTTTAATATTTTTTCCTCGACAATTAATGAATGGACTTTGTCTATCCTGTATGAAGCACTTATATTATTTATTCCTTTTGTAAGTTGTCACTTGTAATTATATATAAATAATTGTAGCTAAAAAAAATTATTAAGTTATGAATTTTTTCGTGAAAAATAGTTGAATTATCCACTACAAATTTTAAGTCGTCGCTATTTAACACCTTAAATATTTTGTGACAAATTTTTATTGTCACTAAATCGCAGATTGATTAGAGACAATAAAATCTTTGTCACCAATTATTAATATTATTAGTGACGAAAATAAATGTCATAGTTAAATCTAAATTTTTTTTGCTAAAACTTATAATATTTAGGTACGAACTCTAATTTATCGATAGTGTAGTAACATATTTTTTAGATGAATCTTTTTGTGTCCAAAGATTAATAAATTTTAAGACAAAAAATAATTTGTCATGAATTAGATACATTACTAATGACAATATAATGTGTCACCGATAATTGTAAATTCACAACTAACACTTCATAACAAGTGGCTCCAATTAATTTTTTGGTGGGAAATATTAGTGGACAAAACACAACTACTAATTTTTATGTTTTGTCACTAAAAGCATGTGTCTCATATATTTAAGCACGAAAAATAAATTTTATCACTAAAAGCATACAATTAGTGACGAATTTGATATCATAGCTAATAATTTTTTAACAATATATCATTTTTGTTGTAGTGTTACATGGAGTATATATGCTTGAACTTGTCATTTGTCTCCCTTGTACACATCAAATCAGAATTCTATTGTCTCTTGACTATTACTTCATTCATTTGCCAGTGTTGATCACCACCTACCAATTTATTGATTGTAGTGTTTTTGTAAGAAAATAAAATATATGAAATATTTTTAAAATTTTTGAAAATTTTCACGAAAAAAATACTTTATCATAAACATTTTAGAAAATTCTGATTATTTTAGGCGTGTTTGGCAGTACAAGCAAAAGAACATAAATAGGGTGTAAATTGAATAAAAAATCTGCCTTCAATGTATAAATTAATCTACATAAATTGGTACTTAAAATTTAATTTAGAATTTTAGTAAAGAAATGACTCATAGCTAATATATATTATAATAGCCAAGAGTTGGGGAAAAAGGTCAAACTGAACTAGTTACGACATTTAATAGTCATAAGAAATATGTTAGAATAATTAACATATTATATTCATAAAAAAAGTATAGTTAAAAATATGTATATGTAACATTTATTACTATGCAATATAAAAATTTAGATTCTATTTTCCTTTTCTTAAAATTATATATAGCGCAATCTTAATTAAATATCTTCACACTTTCAAGTATTTCTTAACAAGGAATAACTTTTTCATAAAATTTTCAATTTTGTAACAAATAAATTTATAAATTAAAATGTCAAAAACTTCATCTCTTTATTCCTCAAGAAAAACCTTTTGTATATGTAGAGAAAATATTCACAAATGTGACCATAATACTTTTCACATCTACTCATTATTTATACAAGTCTTAAGTAATTTAAAAAATTAAATCTAAAATTTAAATGCTCAAAAACACAAACAAGTAATTTCTTAATGTATTCAATTTCAACACAAATTTATGCATACAAATATATCATTTTCTTAGTCAAGTTATCGTTAGCAGAATTATCATTTCTCCAAATCTTCTTCAATATTGAGAAATCTATTGGCTCAATTTTCCACACACAAATAAATTAAAACTTTAAATATATAATATTGTCATATACCTTCTGCATATACACAAAAAGTCCAATTATTCTCCAAGTTAGAAGATTTACATGGAGTGTGCTTGAATTTGTCATTTGGTTTCATTGTACACATCAAATCAAATTTCTCATTGTCTCTTTACTATTGCTTTGTTCATTTGCCCGTGTTGATCACCATCCTATCGATTTTATCGATTAGTAGTATTTTTGGCAAGAAAATAAAGTATATAAAATATTTTTAAATCGTTAAAATCTTACACAAAATACTTCATCACGGATATTTTTTAAAAACTCATAACTTGGTGTGTCCATCATCTACTGCCAAACACAAACAAAAGAACATATATATAGGGTGTAAATTGAATAAAAAAAATTCTGCCTTCAATGTATAAACTTAACGTAAATAAAGTGGTAATTGCAATTAATTTAGAATTGTTTTTGTAAGGAAATAACTCATAATTGATATATGTGTTATAAATATCGGGGAGTATAAAAAAAAGGTCAAACACGACTATTTAGGACATTTGATTATCATCAGAAATATGTTAGAATAATTAACATATTAAATATTCATTAAAAGGTATAATTAAATGAAGCTAGACATAAGTATGAATATTTTCTTTTAAGATCTAAAATCATTTTTTTCAATAATTTTTAAATTAAAAATAATT
This sequence comes from Solanum lycopersicum, assembly GCF_036512215.1. Lineage (NCBI taxonomy): Eukaryota > Viridiplantae > Streptophyta > Magnoliopsida > Solanales > Solanaceae > Solanum > Solanum lycopersicum. The sequence continues at coordinate 42,114,580 of NC_090801.1, read as the reverse complement.
ATCTTTCGATCAACACCATAAGATTAGTAAACATTTTGTTGGTATGACCAAAGTATCCTTCTCAAGTGGAGGGAAAACAATAGAAGACTCCAGAACATGCAATTTAGCTTTATATATTAGTTTCAGTAACCACAGTTGAATTTTAGGGGCAAAAATGTCCAAGTTCTCAAATATCTGAATTACTACTATTACTGGAGACGATTTAGAGTTAGTGAATATAATGTATCTAGAATAAATTATACATATCCTTATATCATGAGATATATGTTTGTAGATATATCTGGATGCATCAAAATTTAATAAAATTTTTACTATTACAAATGAAAAAGTATCTAAATATTTTAGTCCAAATTAACTAATTAAATTTCTGTAAGTTTTCTAATAATGTTTGGTTATATTGAACCTTCTTAAAAAAAAAATCACAAAATAAATTTCAAGTTCAAAAGAGTAATTTTAATAAGTTTTCAATTGAATATTATTTTTCTGACTTACAAAGTTTCCACTTCTGTTCTGTTTAAACCTAGCTCGATTTCTAAATAGGGGTATATATATATATATATCTTATTTTATAAGATTTCTTAATTTTTTATAAAAAAAAATTCTTTAATGGGATTTTTCATACTAGCACTCTCTCCTAAGACCACACATGCAAGTTTGCCCTCATACAACTCAACTCACGAGGTTTTTCCCGCTCACGCTTTATTAAAGTTAAATTAAGAAAAGACATAGATTCTCTTTAAAATTTAGTTACTCACTTGAATTATCATATCGATTTATTATACATATAAATTACTTAAAAGTAAATTTATTCACTCTTAAAATTGAAATGAAAAAAATAACAAAAAAAGTAACACGCGAGCGAGTCAGGAAAATTAAAGTCTAAAAAAGCAATAAAAAATAAAAACTCTCCTTACCCTCCACAACCTCAAAGCATCACGACAAGATAGTGTGGTGGTGTTGATTGTTGCAGTTGTTTGTTATTTGTTCAAATCTGAAAGTGCGGAACTCATTGAAACGTCATCAAAATCATGACTCATCAATTTGAGCTTGTCGGAATAGCTACAAAATAAACTAAAAGATAAAATAAAAAGGGATAAGGAGAAAGGGCTTCATTTGATGTTTGTTGATGATTGATTTGAGGTTTTGAATGGCAGTTTTCTCTAATGGTTTAGGTGGTTGTTTGGTGGCTTCTAGTTTTTAAGAAAAGAAGAGAAAACGCCGTTGTAGAGGTTATGGTGGTGATGAGTTTGGTGTTTTTTGGCGGAGAAGACGAAGAAAATTATGGTATGAGTTGAAATGAATAATTTTTTCTTGCAAAAGTAGAGTTGACATACTAGTGTTGAGGTAGCAGCTATTGTAATACATCATATATGGTAAGAATAGTGGTACATATTTTAAAATGGTATTGATTTTTTGAAACAAGCTTAGGAAAATTGATGTATTTTTCCTTAAAAAAATAATAATTTCATTTTATCGAAGAAAAAGTGAACAACTCGACGTTATCATAAAACTAAGTTCCAATATCTTTCGTCCTAATCATATTATTTGGCTAATAGCTTTAGCAAATAGAACTCATTTTAAAATTTAAAAAGATAAATAAAGATTTATTAATTTTTTTCATGATCAATCATCATTAATTCTATCATAATAACAATAATATATTCAATATAATTATATAAAGTGAAGATTATTTTACTAGTAAAGTAGTATAAATTAAGTGGGTATTTAGGAAAGGTCAAAGGGTAATTTAGACTGGTATGATTTTATTTATTTATATTAGGTGCAGGAAAGAAAATTGCAAGATGAAGAATCGAATCTCTATTGATAAAGTAAAATTTTAAATAACCAGCCAACTGAATTGAGCTAATAAGATTCCTCCAAACTTATTATGATTAATGTTATTGCATATTTTTCTTTAAATGCACAAGAAAAACCTTTATATACAAATAATATGATAAAGTAGAACCGAAGCTTGAAACTTGTTTGATCAAATTATTAAAATTTATTTTTTTTTTAAAAAAAATTTAGTATTGTTTTTCTAAAAAGAAAAATCTTGTGTGAGAAGCAATTTGTCTTTAATCAATTAATTAAAAAATACTTTTAAGTAGCAACTGAAAAGTGTTTAGCCAAATTTTTGAGAAGTGTTTTACCAAAAATCTTCAGTAAGCAGCAATTAGTATGATGAGACATGTTTTTGAATTGTATATTTATATTTAGAAAATTAGTACAACAGTTGATATTAATCATCATCGTCATTATTATCATCATCATTATAAGAATTCTGTCAAGTGATTATATAAGAATTAACATGGATGTGTTCAATGAAGATGACGTGCAAGAAAGAATAAGTTGAATACAATATCAATCATAAAACATTAAACGAATCCCAAGTATTATTATTATTATCTTTGAATAAACTATATGTGTATGGGATTTTGTTATTACTTCTTTATATATATATCATACTGTACTTTTTTTTTGTTCTTTCTCATTATTTAAATATCAAAATGAAACAGTACTAATGAAATAGATATTTGAATAATTGATGTTTAGGTTTTTACACATATGTTTTAAATTTTCTTTTTTGATTTATCAGAAATAATTTTCTATAACGTAAATATAAAAATAAGATTTGTGTCTATTATACTCTTCTCGAAATACTTATGAAATCATTAAATATGTTGTTATTTAAGTCTAAATATATGAATTAAGAAATTCACATCACGAAGATAGATTGATTCACTTGGTGATTCACCTACCTCTAATTAAAAGTGACTCACTGTGTTGGATTATATTATGAACATTTGAACACCAACAATTAACTTAATATCCTCAATAGGTTTATAACATTGAAATGATCATTAACAGAGCTTATAATAATGACCTTATTTCATCGTCTTCCATTTCATAATATTATTGTCACGACCCAAAAATGGACGTGATGACACTCGTCTTATCCCACCAAGACAAGTAAGCCTAAAACTCAACTATTACAATAAAAATGCGAAAAATTTACTATCAACTTACAGTATACCCCAAAACCTGGTTGTCACGTGTACAAGCCTCTAAAGTATTACAATCGGATCAAAAGAAAACATAAGTCTCATATGATATTGTTTCTAGAGTAGAACAAAATCATAAAAAAGAGTAAGGAGGGATTCTAAGATGACCAACAACTACCTCACAAAATCTCCAGGAAGCCTCGGAAAAGAAGAGAATATATCATAAAGTCCGGGCTAGTAAGCTACAAAAATTTGTAGAAGCAAGGGGTGAGTACCAAACCACACGGTACTCAGCAAGTAAACCTCTAAACACAAGCTAAGGGGATGAAATATGGGTACTCCTACCACCCCCAACCGAACCTCCACAACTACAACCTACATAAACATCAGCCCAACCTAACAACTCACAGTTTACATAGAACGTAACTCAACAAAAACATTTAGACAAATTACATATCCTCCACAACAACACTTTAACAAATTACATATCCTCAATAACACACTTCAACAAATCACATATCCTCAACAACAACACTTCAACAAACTATATATCCTCAATAACAAGCTCAGTATTCAACAATCACAAGTTCCGCAAAAAGGCAATCACTAGATCAGCAAAACACAATATCAAGTTCACTAATGATAAGTATGTGCAATGTAATGGAATGCAATGTCAAGTATAATGATGCATGTCTGACCTAGTGATACACACCCGCTGTCTCTCAGTCGGGACCCATGGGGGACATATCTGTCCATGCATCTGTCGCAGCGCACGACACGACCCTCGATAATAGTAACCATCGCGGCGCGCGATACGTCCCTCGAAATATAGTATTCATCGCGGCGCGCAATACGTCCCTCGAAATATAGTATCCATCGCGGCGCGCGATACGTCCCTCGAAATGGTACATCCTCTTAAGTACCCATTCTTTCTCAATGCACATAACATTTGTCACAACCAATGCCTCAGAATAATGCAGATGACAAGTTCACACATATAATGAGGAGATGACCATTTTCATAACATCACACAGTTCACAACCACACAAACATGAAGTTACATCAACAATGATTCAACAAGCCTTCAACCCTTTTTCAACACAACAGACATAAACAATTAATCACATTGCCTTTTGTTATCCCCATTCTTTTCATCATTAGAATTAATCAATGTGGACAAGTCAACCCATCACCAATCCCGTTACTCCCAACATATACCACAAGGATATACACACATTTCATACACTTAACAAGAGTTTAGAAATCCACTTGCCTCAAATAGTCGAACAATGACTCCAAAACTTGAGCCTTCCTCTTTTTGTTGACTTCCAAACCAATAAAATCTATTCAAATAAATAACCACGATATGATTTCGAAACTAACAACATTAATATTGCTATATCTCTATCTTAGACCCAAAATTCATCCAAATTTATAATAAAATTTCTAAATCTTTATTCCAACCAATTGATCAAATCTCATATTTTCTGAATTTCAAGTTTAGGGTTAAATCTTAATTCTCCGAATAACATAATTATAATGATTTTTATATATCATAATGCACCCACTATTTAACACATATCTCAATATATCAAAACTTGAATCCTAATATGATAATCAAATGAAAATAATTAAAGCTGAAACTAACTGCCCAACACATCAATGGCGGACTACCAAACTATCTGCTGAAACCACTTATTTTCAATGTTCCAATTCATATTTATCGTTCCACTATTAATAATCCTAATCTTGGAGTAATCATTGTCCAATGATTAGGACTAATCATTGTCCAATGATTGAACCATAATACTTATACACATTTATAACCCCAAGTTCACAAATTAGTATAAATTATACACGTTTTAACCTAAAAATCTACTTTTAATTACATAAAAAACTTAATAGAAAGGATGAAAACAATTACATTGATGCCTTGAGATGAAAATATTGATTTTTCTCCTCCCTTTTCCCTTTTCTTTTCCCCCTTTCTTTTCTTTTCTTCTCTGTTCTTCTTCGAATCGTTCTTTTTTTTTTCTCATATAAGCCGTCAGGCTTTTATAAGTGTAGGGCACTTTGCCCCTTTTCTTTTTATTTTATTTTATTTATTTAATTAATTAATTTCCTTTTCTTTTTTTTTTCTTTTTTTTTCTTTTTCATTATTATTAGCAATAAAATAATCTTTTATTAAATCTAAAATCATGTCACTCATTGTTACAAGTCATATAAATTATTTATAAAATCTACTAAAAAGGTTAATATAAGAATAATAGTTGGAATTTCTAAAACGACTAAGAGGGTCGTTACATTATCCACCACTAAAAATCATGTTCGTCCTCGAACATAAAATAGGTGAAGGAAGAATTATTGACGTTATCAAAAATCTAATGCATGATCTTCCAGAGTCGTTGTTCATCTCTCCATGAAAGCTTATCTTTAACACGATTCTATCAAGATCAACTACCAAGAACTGAACTATAGAGAATTTGACAGATCTACATATCAGAAGTGATTGTCAAGCTATATACTAACCCATGAACCGAATCTAAACTGAAACCCCTTGGACATAACACAATAATCATGACAAATCCTTTCTCACATAATCTTTTCTCACATAGCAAAGATAACGTTCCATTGATACTAGCTACAACCAGAAGTGAACCTGAACCAATCATCACATACTTATAGTGCACAAACCATCACACATCTTATAACGATTCCCTTTTCAGAACACAATCTTTTTACAAGCTTAAGTTATAAAATTTTAATGTTTAGACATCGAGTACTCACCAAGGGATAATCAAACATATCTAATCCAAAGAAGAACAAGATCAAGTATGCACCCCACAAATGGTACACGCTAGGATGCATAACCTTTTACAACACTGTCGGATAACCATAACTATTCTCAAAAGCTCTTTTGTAAGTTCCCATAAGTAAGGTTGTACATATAAAAATAATGATATATTTCTAATTTTTCAAACAACATCAAATATGTCATAACTGAAGTGAACAAGTCTAACCAAGGATCCTACCTTATCAAGAAGATATAAGAGGATCGGTACATCCGATCCACCACTAGAAATCCACCAATAGATGTAGAAAAACGCACGAGTATATGGAACGAATCACACTCTAAACCTTTTTTTTTAAACGAAGTAGGTGGTTACCTAAAAATGTACAAAATCGAGGCGGGATAACATAAGATACTCTTTTCATAGTAAACATATCAAACAATTATAGTTAAATGACTCTATATCAGATTTTTTTTTTAGCTGCCCACATTCAACTAGCCTGATATCATTACAATCTTACACATACTCGATTGTCAAACTCCACATACTTCTCACAATATTCCATCGAAGTCAACACTCTTAATATCAACAAACATCATAACCACAACATTCATTTACCTTACTCTCAAACTATCACTAGTTTCAAAGTCTTCTTAGCAAATAAATTATAACCTCCAAAAATATTGAACTATGACTTTCTCTCTCTCTCTCTCTTTCCATTTAAATATCACATGATAAATAAGAGTCTCATCCAGGGGTGATAAAACAAATTTCAATCCCCTCAAATCCTCATTAAATTATGTAAAAGGTCCACACCGTTAAACATCAATAAGTTACCTATCATAATTTGAACAATCTAGCTCAACATAACTACATAGAATCTCTCCTACATAGTTGTTTGTCACCCAAACAAAAAATCAATCTTGAGAAAAGTCTATGATAAATTTTTTTTTAAAATTATTCCCATGACACAAAGTTCTAAATATCTTGAACTCTTCAATACACCAAACTCATGTTCCTTTGGTTGACTCGCTCACCAATCTTATTCTTTGGCCAACAACGCCGGACATTTTTACCTTGTACACAAAACAAAATCTTGAAATTAAACCCTTCCTTAGGTATTTTGAAAGTCAAAATAACACACTTTATGACTCAAAACATATACAAAATTTCCAAATGCTCAACATTCACTATGATCGATCATTTCTTACCTTACCAATCTACACCTTGAAAAAACATACTACCACAAACATAAAATCACCATGAAAAACTTAAATTTTTATCCCTACCATGTGACACGATTCTATTATCAATAAACATTTGCTCATACATTGGAGATCTTTATGAATCCACGTATCTTAACCTATCATTTATTGCCTCTTCATTGATCTTACCATATCCTTCTTTAAAAATTCTACCGTACCAGTTATCAAACTCAAAATCATAAGATGTTATCTCCACACTCGAGTCAAACATGTATAGACTTCTTTCTCAAGGCTTACCAATTATTTTTAACCAATATGATGAAATTGTAACACTATTATCATAAGTAGAGCAAAATAGATGAAAACAATGTGTATCATAACCCAATTATCAACCTCTCTGAAAATACCTTCTTAGCCCTTGCAATCAGAATAAAATACTTTTGTTCTCACCTCTTTCCGAAGGTTAAATTACATCTTACTAATTCTTTGCATTTATGACTTTAAATTCCTTTCTATTTTGTTCAAGCGATGCCTCAACAACTCCTATAACTTTTCATGCCATCAAGATGCTCACCAAATAGTATCAAACCACAACCTTAACTACTCGCAAGTCACCATTATAATACAAAATTCATTTAACCAATAATTTTTATTATATAGATGCATCTCAATCACAATCCATAACGAACTCTTATTACCATCATGCTCAATTAGCTCTTATCATCATCATGAAGCCAACATTTTCATTAATGTGACACCTCAAACTCGGTTATATTCATCAAATCCAAAGGACTATCCCACTTTTATATGCACTTCTTACAAAAATCTTCAATTACCTTTACACAAGTATATTCTTTGGGACTTTCTTTATCCATAAGCTTGAAATTTTGGCATCTATCTATTTCATTGGACCTTAAAAAGAAATCACCGTCCTCATTTAGGATTCTTTGAATACACTTTTAATCTTAAAGCATTAATATCGTATCAACGATCCACCACTAAATGCTTCCTTATAAATAATGCTTAACTCATTTGTGTGTATTAACAAGCTATTTGGTTTCTCAAATGTGAATACAACATTGAATCTCATTATATGAACATGTGATTCAATTGATAACTCTTTAAGTGGTTTCTAATCGCACTTGACATCAACATATCTATTTTCATGTACCATTAGTATCACCTTATGAAAATCTGTTAAATCCACCACTAGGACACATCATACCTATCGAGAATATTGTACCCAAATAACCTACACATTTCTGTCTCATTAAGAAACTAACATACACTATAAAATCTTTTCGGCCTATCATCCAAAGCGATTTGCATCCCTTTGTAGATCAGGTCAATAACAAAAGTAACACACTCCATAACTCTAACAAAGTAAGCATCAATATTGTTATGGTACAAAGTCTAACCTTAATTGATGCATAATTATTATCATCATTTTCTAAGCAACTCATTCATGTTATGATAACTTTACTAATTGCAGTTTACAAAATCACATGTCCATTATCAGGCTCTCCCTTTAATCATTTAACTTTCAATATTTAAACCACTCTAATTATTTTACATACCACACAAGAACTATTAACTTTACAAGGGTAACTAATCTCACACAGCCCATTGAAATTGTTGAACTTTTTAAATCTAACCACACTTTTTTTTTCATAAGTATATCATTTTCACCTTAATACCAGAGCTAACATCAAATCAATACACGACATGCCAATGATTCACAAAAGGAACTACGCACGAGTCATCACATAAATGAGAGCGAATGGAGTGAAGCGATAAGAATCAAAATGGGACCAAGTACGCACAATAGAGATTCAAGAAATGAAAATGTCTCCTAAAAGTCACTACAGCCTCTCGAAGATAGGTACAGACGTCTCCGTACCGATCATCGAGACTCTATTTAGACTCGACTTGTACACACGTGAGACCTATGAACCTAGGGCTCTGATACCATTTTGTCACGACCCAAAAATGGACGTGATGGCACTCGTCTTATCCCACCAAGACAAGTAAGCCTAAAACTCAACTATTACAATAAAAATGCGGAAAATTTACTATCAAGTTACAGTATACCCCAAAACCTGGTTGTCACGTGTACAAGCCTCTAAAGTATTACAATCGGATCAAAAGAAAACATAAGTCTCATATGATATTGTTTCTAGAGTAGAACAAAATCATAAAAAAGAGTAAGGAGGGATTCTAAGATGACCAACAACTACCTCACAAAATCTCCAGGAAGCCTCGGAAAAGAAGAGAATATATCATAAAGTCCGGACTAGTAACCTACAAAAATTCGTAGAAGCAAGGGGTGAGTACCAAACCACACGGTACTCAGCAAGTAAACCTCTAAACACAAGCTAAGGGGATGAAATACGGGTACTCCTACCACCTCCAACCGAACCTCCACAACTACAACCTACATAAACATCAGCCCAACCTAACAACTCACAGTTTACATAGAACGTAACTCAACAAAAACATTTAAACAAATTACATATCCTCCACAACAACACTTTAACAAATTACATATCCTCAACATCCACAATTAAACAAATTAGATATCATCAATAGCAACACTTCCAAAAATTTACATATCCTCAATAACACACTTCAACAAATCACATATCCTCAACAACAACACTTCAACAAATTATATATCCTCAATAACAAGCTCAGTATTCAACAATCACAAGTTCCGCAACAAGGCAATCACTAGATCAGCAAAACACAATATCAAGTTCACTAATGATAAGTATGTGCAATGTAATGGAATGCAATGTCAAGTATAATGATGCATGTCTGACCTAGTGATACACACCCGCTGTCTCTTAGTCCGGGACCCATGGGGGACATATCTGTCGATGCATCTGTCGCGGCGCACGACACGACCCTCGATAATAGTAACCATCACGGCGCGCGATACGTCCCTCAAAATATAGTATTCATCGCGGCGCGCGATACGTCCCTCGAAATATAGTATCCATCGCGGCGCGCGATACGTCCCTCGAAATGGTACATCCTCTTAAGTACCCATTCTTTCTCAATGCACATAACACTTGTCACAACCAATGCCTCAGAATAATGCAGATGACAAGTTCACACATATAATGAGGAGATGACCCTTTTCATAACATCACACAGTTCACAACCACACAAACATGAAGTTACATCAACAATGATTCAACAAGCCTTCAACCCTTTCTCAACACAACAGACATAAACAATTAATCACATTGCCTTTTGTTATCCCCATTCTTTTCATCATTAGAATTAATCAATGTGGACAAGTCAACCCATCACCAATCCCGTTACTCCCAACATATACCACAAGGACATACACACATTTCATACACTTAACAAGAGTTTAGAAATCCACTTGCCTCAAATAGTCGAACAATGACTCTAAAACTTGAGCCTTCCTCTTTTTGTTGACTTCCAAACCAATAAAATCTATTCAAATAAATAACCACGATATGATTTCGAAACTAACAACATTAATATTGCTATATCTCTATCTTAGACCCAAAATTCATCCAAATTTATAATAAAATTTCTAAATCTTTATTCCTACCAATTGATCAAATCTCATATTTTCTGAATTTCAAGTTTAGGGTTAAATCTTAATTCTTCGAATAACATAATTATAATGATTTTTATATATCATAATGCACCCACTATTTAACACATATCTCAATATATCAAAACTTGAATCCTAATATGATAATCAAATGAAAATAATTAAAGCTGAAACTAACTGCCCAACACATCAATGGCGGACTACAAAACTATCTGCTGAAACCACTTATTTTCAATGTTCCAATTCATATTTATCGTTCCACTATTAATAATCCTAATCTTGGAGTAATCATTGTCCAATGATTGGGACTAATCATTGTCCAATGATTGAACCTTAATACTTATACACATTTATAACCCCAAGTTCACATATTAGTATAAATTATACACGTTTTAACCTAAAAATCTACTTTTAATTACATAAAAACTTAATAGAATGGATGAAAATAATTACCTTGACGCCTTGATATGAAAATATTGATTTTTCTCCTCCCTTTTCCCTTTTCTTTTCCCCCTTTCTTTTCTTTTCTTCTCTGTTCTTCTTCGAATCTTTCTCTTTTTTTTTTCTCATATAAGCCGTCAGGCTTTTATAAGTGTAGGGCACTTTGCCCCTTTTCTTTTTATTTTATTTTATTTATTTAATTAATTAATTTCCTTTTCTTTCTTTTTTTCTTTTTTTTTTCTTTTTCATTATTATTAGCAATAAAATAATCTTTTATTAAATCTAAAATCATGTCACTCATTGTTACAAGTCATATAAATTATTTATAAAATCTACTAAAAAGGTTAATATAAGAATAATAGTTGGAATTTCTAAAACGACTAAGAGGATCGTTACAATTATTAAAAAGAAATAAGCACAATGATAAGTTGTTCAATATCTACCTATACATATATTTTAAGTTATTATTATACTCGTTGATAATATTATTATATGCGTTGATACAATATCATAACATTAGTGATCTCCAAAACAGAAGAAAGAATAACTTAAAAAATGTAGATAACAAACAAATCAGAAAAAAAAAAAGCTTAAAGTAAGCCTAATACAATTAGTGATTTTCAGAATAGAAGAACAAACAATTAAAAATGACAGAAACTTGTAGTAATAAAATCATTATTTTGATATTCAAGAATAAATCAAAACACAGATACATTTTTTTTCTTCTTAAAACTAAAAAATATAACTAAGATGACCGTCTTCTTGTTAACTCAAAACCACAATAGTTAATAGATATATATTTTTTTTCTCCCACCCAATGTTTCGAGTCGATATTAAACTCCAACTAAATTTTGACTCCATATTGTTTTTGATAATTTTTTAATAAATCTGTGTAGTAATTTAAAACCTCCTTAAAAGAATGTTAACTATAAAAGAAAAAAAAATCAACAATCCTCTTACATTTTAAACAATTCATTTATTATAAACTATGAAAAAAAAATTAAAAAACCAATAATTCCGTGAGTTAAAATAATTGGATGATATAACATTTAATAAAATTTGCCCTAGAAACAATCATATAATATAACATTTATAATAAAATTTGCCCCAAAAAAACCTCCAGAAATGCATAAATAATAATTTTCATATCCGTAGTGTGAAAGTGAACTTTTCACAAATTTTCATGCAGTGATTTTCCAGACATGGTAAAGTTTGATTTTGTTTCTCAATAGATAATTACAACGGACAATATTTTTGGATCCATTCCCAAAGTCCCTCTTTAAACCACGTAGCAAGGGGCTTTTTCGTTATTTTTCACTTAACCCACAGAAATAAGATTCCTTCACGTTTTTTCCACTTTCATACTTCATTTGTTTTCCTTTATAACCTCCTAGACATCTGAAGGTTTCTTCAATCATTCATCATTGAAAATCAACTTCATACTTTTATTGAGTTTTTTTCCTATTAAGTTTGTTTAGTTTGAAATTCAATAGCTTTGTCGATTCTTTCAGGTTTTGCTAAAATGGAGAAAGCTAATCATCAAGACAAAGGAAAAAGGATTGTAGAGGATGTAAGTGTAGACTTAACATTAGGGCTTCCGATGGAGACTCAAATGGAGTACTGGAGGCAAATGAATTTGTTGCCGCCTATGGAGACTGAAATGGAGTGGAGGCAATAAAATTATCCATTTTCTGTGACCAGGACGTCTTCTTTGACGAGGGATACTGAAATTGAGTGGAGGCAAAGGTTGGAGGCTGAAATAACTTGGAGGCGACGAATGAATGCTGAAATTGAGGGGAGGAAAAGGTTAGAGGCGGAAATGGATTGGAGGCGAAGAATGGATACTAAAATTGAGTGCAGGCGTAGAATGGAGACTGAGATGGAATGGAGGAAAATCCATGGTCCATTTTCTGTGATGAGGACAGCTTCCATGCCACCAATGGAGACTCAAACAGAATGGGGGCAAATGAGTGATCCATTTTCTGTTAATAGGACGGCTTCGTTGCCACCACTGGAGACTGGAGAGGACTGGATGCAACAAGATGATCCATTTTTAACTATGAGGACAGCTTCATTGCCGCCAATGGAGACTGGGATGGACTTGAAGGAAAGGAGGGACCTCCAGACACAGACGCGCGGAGACGCGCAACAGAATAGATGGGATAAACGGAAGAATGTTATAGTTGTTTAGGAAAATGAAGGGAATGGAACATCTTCTTTGCCGTCACCTGGTGGATCTGGATCTGTAGGAAGTGGTGGTTCCCTTTAATTAATTTCTCCATTTTCATTATTTTTTGTCTAAAACTAAGAAATATTTTTTTCCTTCAGAAGTTGATGGCACTTCCATTGCAGGTGCAAGTGGTAGTTCTAATGCGATACCTCCAGTTAATGGCACATTGGAGCAAATGCAGCATCTGATAGTAGCATCTATTGAAGCTACTAATGAGCAATCATCCAACTTATCGGGGAAAGAGGGACTCAGAAACTTCTTGCTCAAAATGCCTGGTGTTTCTACCCAAGGTGATGGACAAAATGGAAAGAAGACCGAAGGATTCTTGTACGCGTATAGGAGGGGAGGAGAAGTGAAGATTGTTGTATTTGTCATGGTCATTTTCTGACGCCAGCTCAATTCGTCAAACATGCTGGTGGAGGTGATGTTGAAAACCCTTTAAGGCTTATAACTGTCGCTCCTAATTAATTATGCTTTGTAGTGACAATGGCTATTGCCCGAAAAACTGTATTAGGTTTAATGTCGTTGTTATGTTATTTTTTTTTGTTGTTGTATAGACTGACTTCAATGGCTATTTTGCCTAAAAAGGCATTAGCTTTGATATTGTCGTTGTTATTTCATTTTGGGAAAAAGGTCTGATATACCCTTCAACTTTGTCATTTGGAGTTGATATACCCCTCGTTATAGAAGTGACACCTATATGCCCTTACCGTTATACAAACGGCTCACATATACCCCTGCCGTTACAAAATGTCTCACATATACCCTTCATTTAACAGAAGTTAAAAAATTAGTTTTAAATTTATATTTATTACTTCAATTTTTTTAAAAAAAATTATTTAGGGGTATATATAATTCTTCTATCAAAGTTCAAGGTATATTTTAATTTTTTTCATACATAAATTATTTCTTGACTTTATTTATTATAATTATTCGAATTTCTTATTCTTATTTTTTTTCTTTCATTCTTTAGTTTAAAGAAAAAAATAAACAATTTTTTTTGTGTGTATTGTGTTTTAATTTTGTATTAGAAGAAAAAATTTGGTCATCTACAATAAGTTTTACAAGAATATTAGTGAAACATAAATAAATTTCATTATCAAAATAGTAATTATTAATTAGTCATTGAAACAAAAAAAAGTCCAAAAAAATATGTTTGATGAGGATTAAATTTACTCATATCGGATTATATTTTTTAGAAAAAAATAATACAAATTTAGATTAAGATTATTATTTTTTCATTTCCGTTAGAGGAAAAGGATATATGTGAGTCATTTGTTTACAAGTAGGGGTATATATGAGCCACTTTCATAAAAAGGGGTATATTAGCTCTAAATCACAAAGTTGAGGGGTATATCAGACCCTTTTCCCTTTCATTTTTCTTTTGTTATTGTACAAAACTAAGTTCCTCCTATCTAAGATTTTTTTCGGGCATACCGCTTGTTTTGTTATGCTATGCATCACCATTTTTGGCTTAATTGGAATCAACAAACAGTTTCTATTCAACAAAATATTTCTGACACCTGGCAAGCCTTAGCTTGTTGTCCCCTTTTAGAGAAAAAGAGTGATCTAATTTGACTTGATATAAAATTTAAGAATTAAAATAGATTTTTTAATTTTGTGATCCTAATTTTGATGTCCAATGACAAGGCTTTTTCTTAGAAGATTTTGTCTTGCTCTGATCATAATGATCAGGGTTATCAGTACATCTTCTTGGTAGAACTGAAACATGTAGCTATTTAATTTTGTTGTTTTTGATGTAATAGATAATGAGTTAGCGCTCATTCGAATAGTGCTCACTCGAGCTTTTTAACATTTTATGTTAGAAAAATGATAGCATGCATATAGAATAGTTATCATTGTTAACAGCTAAAACATTTTATTTTGGACATCCTAGACAACAATTGAGTGTGAAAGATAAATTGGTCAGTGACTTTATCCTTTTCCTATTTAGGGTTCAAAAGGACTCAAGCCCGTTTGTCTCGAGAAATAATTTAAGCAAATAAATTTAATGTTAGATTATTTGTTTTGTCTTTTAATTTTATTATTTGAAATAGGAAAAAGTGTCAAATATACTTTTTACTTTCATTTATTTGCATGTTTTATTAGTATTTGATATGCTATCCACGAAAAAAAATCGTGATTAATGAACTTGACAAATATAAACTTAACTTAAGGTTTCTGTAACGACCTGTTAGTCATTTTAAGCAGTAGAGTTTATTTCTAGTAATAACTGTCTGGCTCGACGGATCCCACGACGGACCGTCATGGGCACGACGGACCGTTGAGGGTGTCTCGTTCCAAAATACTTAGATTCTAGAAATTTGGATACTGAGAACAATTCTCTGAACTTCGCGACGGAAGAGCAGGATGGACCGTCGTAGGCACGACGGACCGTCACAAACTCTTTAATGAAATTAAGTCTCTGAACTCTGTGAGACTCAGCAGGACGGACCGTCGCAGGCACGACGGACCGTCACAGACTGCGTAACCCTGACAGGGTCGGATTTCTGTTAAATGTTTTTAAGGGGTGTTTTGGACTATTCCTGCTTATGATTATAAAGTTAGTGGGTTAATGTTAATAATTCAATTACTTGGGGGTTAAAGGTGATAACCTTGAAATAAATAGTGGGTTACTTTTACCATCTTTTATACTTAATTATATGGTAATTAGGGTAAAAGAAAAAGAGTTTGAATAAGGAAAAATAGAAAGAACACAAGAGAGGGATGAACGAGCGAGAGAAGAGAGAACGAAGAGGAAAGCATAGACCTTGAGGAGTAGCTTGCGTGATCACGAATTCTTCGGTGGAGGTAGGTTATGGTTTATGCTATTTCATAGTAAACTCTTAATAGCGAATGATATGTATTGGGTAGTATTGTAAAGTCTTCTATCTGCTTAATTGTATGCTTGCATGATGTGATTATGTAATTGTAATGGCTTGGAAAGATGAGGTTGTGAAGCTTATACCCAAAACCCTCTCTATTAATGATGATGCCTTGGTATAAAAGAAGGTTTGATGAACTAAAAGAATGAGGTTAATGGATCGGGTGTCACGTTCCGACACCAGGATAGTAGTAATGGATCGGGTGTCACGTTCCGACACCAGGATAGTAATAGTGGATCGGGTGTCACGTTCCGACACCAGGATAGTAATAGTGGATCGGGTGTCACATTCCGACACCAGGATAGTAGTAGTGAATCGAGTGTCACGTTTCGACACCAGGATAGTAATAGAGGATCGGGTGTCACGTTCCGACACCAGGATAGTAGTAGAGGATCGGAGTGTCATGTTCCAACACCAAGATAGTAAAAAGAATGAATCTTGAATCATGTTAATATACTCAGATTTAAAGAACCTATTTCCCCAACGAGTATGGTGTGGAGGCGTGAGTCCTCATAGATGTGCTTGGGTTGTGGTCAATGGTTATGGTACTTGTTGTTGTTACCTATTGAGTAATGTAGTTGATTTTATGCTATTATCTGATATATATTGCTTTCTATTTTGAGTTGGCCGATGATACCTACTCGGTACTTGTGCCTTGTACTGACCCCTACTTGTATGTTTCTTTCTTTGTTATTTGTGGAGTGCAGCAAACGTGCCATCAACTTCGACTCGTCCGCAACTCTAGCCAGTCTTCAGCATATCAGATTTCAGGGTGAGCTATTGTTCCTAGCTCGGACTGGATTCATTCTTTCACGTCTTGATGTTTTGAAGTTCGGACACCGACCATCTCTTTACCTATTTTAGTTTCTTAGATACTCTTAGATTTAGTAATTTGAGGATATATGTTCTTGTGGTGATGACTTCCAGATTTTGGGGAATAATAAGTATTAAATTTTAGAAGTTATTCATTGGTTATACTTTAAGTCTTCCGCATTATATTCTGTTTATTATGGTTGAAGTGTTGGGGTTTAGATTGGTTGGTTCGCTCACATAGGAGGGTAAGTGTGGGTGCTACTCGCGGCTCGCTTTGGATCGTGACAAACTTGGTATCAGAGCATTAGGTTCGTTGGTCTCATCACACAAGAACGAGTCTAGTAGAGTCTTAAGGAACGGTTTCGGGACGCCTTTACTTTTGTTTGAGAGGCTATAAGACTTTAGGAAAATTCCATTCTTTCCTTCTTTCGTGCTATTACTTGGATCCAATTGGTATCTAGGTGATACAAATTGGTATCTGATCATCTTCACTCTTTTTGGCAGATGGTTAGAACTAGAGCAACAACCGTGCCAACACCAACACCGGCAAGACAAGATGCGTCTGAACCAGCCACTGAGGCTGTAGCTCGAAGAGGAGCAGTGGCAAGAGGCCGTGGTAGAGGTCGCGGGAGGACATCCTCTAGAGGAAGAGGACAAGCACCTGGACCATCTAGTACTAGGGTGGTGACTCCTCCACCGACTGAGGAAGTATTAAGAGAGTGTGAGGAAGGGGAGAATGAACAAGTGCAGAGTGAGGAATTACCCCTCCAACCTACCCCAGAGATGATTAATCAGGTTCTTGCTTATCTTAACGGGTTATCTGATCAAGGCCAGACACCTCCAGTGTTTTCTGCACCAGCGCCTCAGATTCCGGGAGTACAACATGCAGCTGCTGTGGCTCCCCGCATGAATGCCTAATTGGAAATAGCCACGTTTCCTCGGTTGACTACAGGGCCTATAATGACAAGTGATCAGCATGAACTTTTCAGTAAGTTCTTGAAATTGAAACCTCCAGTCTTCAAGGGTGCTGAATCTGAGGATGCCTATGATTTTCTGGTTGATTGTCATGAGCTACTACACAAGATGGGCATAGTAGAACGATTTAGCGTCAAGTTTATGACCTATCAATTTCAAGGGAACGCCAAAATGTGGTGGCGATCGTATGTTGAGTGTCAACCAGCACAGGCACCACTTATGACTTGGGCATCATTCTATAGCTTGTTTATGGATAAGTATACACCCCGGACTTTGAGGGATAGGAGGAGAGATGAGTTTCTGAGCCTAGAGCAAGGCAGGATGTCGGTTGCTGCGTATGAGGCTAAGTTTCGTGCATTATCCAGGTATGCCACCCAGCTTTGCTTTAGTCCAGAAGAGCGGATTCGCCGTTTTGTGAAGGGATTGAGGTCAGATTTGCAGATTCCAGCCTTACAGGTATCTACTGCAGCAAAATCCTTTCAGGAAGTGGTAGACTTTGTGATAGAGGTGGAGGGAGTGAAGCCAGATGACTTCACCATGGCCTCAACAACTAAGAAGTTTCGTAAGGAAGGTGAGTTTAGTGGTTCTTACTCCAGAGGGCAGAGTTCAGGAGGTTATCCATCCCGACCTATTCAGTCTTCACTACAGGCTGTAGCTGGGGGTCCACCGCAGACCGGTCAACATTTCTCTAAGTTTGGAGGTTATCCCCAGACTCCGTCGTTCTCACAGAGACCTATGCTTGAACCTAGAGACTGTTATGGATGTGGGGAAGTTGGACATATTAAGAGATATTGTCCAAAACAGAGTTATAGACCCCCAATAGTCAGAGGTAGAGGTGGTCGTGGAAGAGGTCGCCATTCTGGAGGACGTGGTGGTCAAGGTAATGGTGGTCACCAAATTAACCGGGGTGGTGGGCAGGCCAGAGCGACTGCAACACAACATGGTAGGGGCAACGGACAAATAGGTGATAGGGCCCATTGTTATGCTTTCCCTGGGAGATCTGAAGCGGAGACACCTGATGTTGTTATCACAGTTAATCTTTTGGTTTGTGATTGCATGGCTTCTGTATTATTTGATCCTGGATCCACATTATCATATGTATCTTCCTCATTTGCTACTGGTCTTAATTTAAATTATGAATTGCTTGACATGCCAATTCGTGTTTCTACTCCGGTGGGTGAGTCTGTGATAGTTGAAAAGGTGCATAGGTCTTCTCTTGTGACTTTTATGGGGAGAAATACTCATGTAGACTTGGTTATCTTAGAAATGGTTGATTTCAATGTAATTCTGGGTATGTCTTGGCTTTCTCCAAACATTGCAATCTTAGATTGTAATGCCAAAACTGTGACATTGGCCAAGCATGGGACAGATCCGTTAGTGTGGGAGGGTGACTACACTCCCACTCCAGTTCGTATCATCTCCTTTCTTCATGCTAAGAGAATGGTTAGTAAGGGCTGTTTAGCTTTTTTGGCACACCTCAGGGATGATACTACCCAAGTACCTTCAATTGAGTCGGTTTCGATAGTCCGTGCGTTTCTGGATGTGTTTCCTGCACACCTTCCAGGTATGCCACCAGATAGAGATATTGATTTCTGTATCGATCTGGAGCCGGGTACTCGCCCCATTTCCATACCCCCTTATAGAATGGCTCCCGCTGAGTTAAGGGAGTTAAAGGCCCAACTTCAAGAGTTGTTAGGGAAAGGCTTTATTAGACCAAGTGCATCCCCTTGGGGTGCTCCTGTTTTGTTTGTGAAGAAGAAGGATGGAAGTTTTTGGATGTGCATTGACTACAGAAAACTGAATAAGGTAACTGTTAAGAACAAGTATCCTCTTCCTCGCATCGATTATTTGTTTGATCAGTTACAAGGTGCTTGTACCTACTCAAAAATCAATTTGAGATGTGGTTATCATCAATTGAAAATACGGGCAACGGATGTGCCCAAGACTGCTTGTCGGACCAGGTATGGGCATTATGAGTTCTTAGTAATGTCTTTTGGGCTTACGAATGCCCCTGCTGCTTTCATGAGCTTGATGAATGGGATTTTTAAGCCATACCTGGATCTCTTTGTCATTCATTGTATTCATTAATGATATACTGGTATACTCAAAGTGCAAGAAAGAACATGAGGAGCACTTGATAATGGTATTGGAAATGTTGAGCAAGAAAAAGCTTTATGCCAAATTCTCTATGTGTGAGTTTTGCCTAGATTCAGTGTCCTTCCTGGGGCATGTGGTTTCTAAGGATGGAGTGATGATGGATCGTTCTAAGATCGAAGCAGTGAAGAGTTGGGTAAGACCTACTAATGTTACAGAGGTAAGGATCTTCGTTTGTTTAGCTAGCTACTACCGTCGATTTGTCAAGGGATTTTCTTCCATTGCTTCCCAATTGACAAATTTGACTAAGCAGAGTGTTCCATTTGTATGATCGGACGAATGTGAAGAAAGTTTTCAGCAATTCAAGACCTTGTTGACTACTGTACCAATTCTTACCCTGCCAATGGAAGGTAAGAATTTCATTGTTTATTGTGATGCATCCAATTCAGGTTTGGGTGCAGTGCTAATGCAAGAGAAGAATGTAATTGCTTATGCTTCGAGGCAATTAAATGTGCATGAACATAATTATCCGACCCATGATTTGTAGTTGGCTGCGGTAGTGTTTGCATTAAAGCAATGGAGACATTATCTATATGGGGTTAAATGTGAAGTCTATACGGATCATCGTAGTTTACAGTATGTCTTTACTCAGAAAGATTTGAATTTGAGACAGAGGAGATGGATGGAACTACTGAAGGACTATGATATCACTATCTTGTATCATCCAGGAAAAGCTAATATTGTGGCAGATGCTTTAAGTAGAAAGGCAGGGAGCATGGGAAGTCTAGCCCACTTGCAGGTTTCTAGACGCCCATTGGCTAGAGAGGTTCAGACTCTGGCTAATGACTTTATGAGGCTAGAAGTAAATGAGAAGGGAGGATTTTTGGCCTGTGTGGAGGCAAGATCTTCCTTTCTTGGTAAGATTAAAGGAAAGCAGTTCACTGATGAGAAACTGATCCGGATTCGAGATAAGGTATTGCGAGGAGAGGCTAAAGAAGCAAAAATCGATGAGGAAGGTGTTTTGAGGATTAAGGGAAGGGTATGTGTACCCCGCGTCGATGACTTGATTCACACTATTCTTGCAGAGGATCATAGTTCAAGGTATTCTATACATCCTGGTGCAACCAAGATGTACCGTGACCTAAAGAAACATTTTTGGTGGAGTAGGATGAAGAGTGACATTGTTGATTTCGTTGCTCAATGCCCGAATTGTCAGCAGGTAAAGTATGAACACCAGAGGCCTGGAGGGATACTTCAGAGAATGCCCATTCCTGAATGGAAGTGGGAGAGAATTGCAATAGACTTCGTGGTTGGTCTTCCAAAGACAATGGGTAAGTATGACTCTTTTTGGGTGATTGTTGACAGGTTAACTAAGTCTGCTCACTTCATTCCGGTTAAGGTGACTTACAATGCACAGAAGTTAGCCAAACTTTATATCTCAGAAATTGTTCGATTGCATGGAGTTCCACTCTCCATCATATCAGACAGGGGTACGCAGTTTACTTCTAAGTTTTGGAAAACATTGCATGCTGAATTAGGTACTAGGTTGGATCTTAGTACTGCATTTCACCCTCAGACTGATGGTCAGTTTGAGCGAACGATTCAGGTTTTGAAGGATATGCTTCGTGCATGTGTGATAGAGTTTGGTGGTCATTGGGATAACTTCTTACCCTTAGCAGAGTTCTCATACAATAATAGCTACACTCAAGTATTGATATGGCCCCATTTGAGGCACTGTATGGGAGAAGATATAGGTCTCCCATTGGGTGGTTTGATGCATTTGAGGTTAGACCTTGGGGTACTGACCTTCTGAGGGAATCATTAGATAAATTGAAATGCATTCAAGAAAAGCTTTTAGCGGCTCAAAGTAGGCAGAAAGAATATGCAGATCGAAAGGTTAGAGACTTGGAGTTTATGGAGGGTGAACAAGTCTTAGTGAAGGTTTCACCCATGAAAGGGGTGATGCGGTTTGGTAAGCGAGGTAAGCTTAGTCCGAGGTATACTGGTCCATTTGAAGTTCTGAAGCGCGTGGGGGAGGTAGCGTATGAATTAGCTTTGCCCCCAGGACTGTCAGGAGTGCACCCGGTATTTCATGTGTCTATGTTGAAAAGATACCATGGGGATGGAAACTAGATCATTCGTTGAGATTCAGTTCTTCTTGATGAGAATTTGTCTTATGAGGAGGAGCCTGTTGCTATCTTAGATAGAGAAAGTCCGCAAGTTGAGGTCAAGGGATATTGCATCTATCAAGGTTCAATGGAAGAATCGACCAATTGAAGAGTCCACTTGGGAGAAAGAGGCTGATATGCAAGAAAAATACCCACACCTGTTTACATATTCAGGTACTCCTTTTCGCCCTTGTTTTTCTTCTTGTGATCGTTCGAGGACGAACAATGGGTAAATTGGTATCTATTGTAACGACCAGTTAGTCATTTTGAGTAGTAGAGTTTATTTCTGGTAATAACTGTCTGGGTCGACGGATCCCACGACGGACCGTCATGGGCACGACGGACAGCCGAGGGTGTCTCGTTCCAAAATACTTAGATTCTAGAAATTTGGGTACTGAGAACAACTCTCTGAACTTCGCGACGGAAGAGTAAGACGGACCGTCGTAGGCACGACGGACCGTCACAGACTCTTTAATGAAATTGAGTCTCTGAACTCTGTGAAGACTCAGCAGGACAGACCGTCGCAGGCATGACAGACCGTCACAGACTGCGTAACCCTGACTGGGTCGGATTTCTGCTAAAAGTTTTTAAGGGGTGTTTTGGACTATTCCTGCTTATGATCATAAAGTTAGTGGGTTAATGTTAATAATTCAATTACTTGGGGGTTAAAGGTGATAACCTTGAAATAAATAGTGGGTTACTTTTACCATCTTTTATACTTAATTATATGGTAATTAGGGTAAAAGAAAAAGAGTTTGAATAAGGAAAAATAGAAAGAACAGAAGAAAGGGAAGAACGAGCGAGAGAAGAGCGAACGAAGAGGAAAGCAAAGACCTTGAGGAGTAGCTTGCGTGATCACGAATTCTTCGGTGGAGGTAGGTTATGGTTTATGCTATTTCATAGTAATCTCTTAAAGCGAATGATATGTATTGGGTAGTATTGTAAAGTCTTCTATCTGCTTAATTGTATGCTTGCATGATGTGATTATGTAATTGTAATGGGTTGGAAAGATGAGGTTGTGAAGCTTAAACCCAAAACCCTCTCTGTTAATGATGATGCCTTGGTATAAAAGAAGGCTTGATGAACTAAAAGAATGAGGTTAATGGATCGGGTGTCACGTTCCGAAACCAGGATAGTAGTAATGGATCGGGTGTCACGTTCCGATACCAGGATAGTAATAGTGGATCGGGTGTCATGTTCCGACACCAGGATAGTAATAGTGGATCGGGTGTCACGTTCCGACACCAGGATAGTAATAGTGGATCGGGTGTCACGTTGCGACACCAGGATAGTAGTAGTGGATCGGGTTTCACGTTCCGACACCAGGATAGTAATAGAGGATCGGGTGTCACGTTCCGACACCAGGATAGTAGTAGAGGATCGGAGTGTCACGTTCCGACACCAGGATAGTAAAAAGAATGAATCTTGAATCAGGTTAATATACTCAGATTTAAAGAACCTATTTCCCAAACGAGTATGTTGTGGAGGCGTGAGTCCTCATAGATGTGCTTGGGTTGTGGCCAATGGTTATGGTACTTGTTGTTGTTACCTGTTGAGTAATGTAGTTGATTTTATGCTATTATCTGATATATATTGCTTCCTATTTTGAGTTGGCCGATGATACCTACTCAGTACTTGTGCCTTGTACTGACCCCTACTTGTATGTTTCTTTCTTTGTTATTTGCAGAGTGCAACAAACGTGCCATCAACTTCGACTCGTCCGCAATTCTAGCCAGTCTTCAGCATATAAGATTTCAGGGTGAGCTATTGTTCGTAGCTCGGACTGGATTCATTCTTTCACGTCTTGATGTCTTGAAGTTCAGACACCGACCATCTCTTTACCTATTTTAGTTTCTTAGATACTCTTAGATTTAGTAATTTGAGGATAGATGTTCTTGTGGTGATGACTTCCAGATTTTGGGGAATAATAAGTATTAAATTTTAGAAGTTATTCATTGGTTATATTAATGAGTTTTAAGTCTTCCACATTATATTCTGTTTATTATGGTTGAAATGTTGGGGTTTAGATTAGTTGGTTCGCTCACATAGGAGGGTAAGTATGGGTGCCACTCGCGGCTCACTTTGGGTCGTGACAGTTTCCTTCAAACGGCTGATTTCACATTAAGTTATCATTATAATTGCTTTTCATTTTGTTTGATTGGTTAAGATTTTTAATATTTATATGTTAATTAAGGATTTAAGGTTTGTGCAGTTTAACTTTTTAAAGGGTTTTAAAGATACTTTTCAACTGAGAGAGTGATCAATTCTTGCTAATTGTTGAAACACCTATTGAAACACCTAATATTAGTTGTTTTCCTTATAAAAACCCCAAAACAACTTATCCAAATTCTAAGTTTATTTTTTGAGTTAAAATTTTATATTTTGTTTAGTCTGATAATATTCTTTGTTGATATAGAATATATCTTTTTAGTTGTACATGCTAGGGGTATCACAAGCCAATGATTTTTGGTTTTTAAAAAGAGTGTATATTGGGTTGGTTGTTATATCTTATTAATTTATGGGGATGCGCCTTGTGCATGTACCACATATGTTAATAAGAAATTTTTTTTATAAAGTTAATAAATATTATTTTAAAATATAATACAAACTTAACCTTCGTGAATTAATCTTATTATTTTCTTCCTTTAAAAATAAGGGTGAAATTATAATATTATAATATTAGATCGATTTTGTGTATAACTTTAAAGCAACGAATCAAACCCTTTCAAATATAAGTTATAAAAAATACAAAAATGTCGAATGAAATGAATTTGATTCATGTAAATATCAGGTAATCAAACTTAGTCAGTGTAGGACAATGTAGAAGTCATACTTGATAAGTTGTTGTTTTTAACCTTATGAATTCTCATCTCTCAAAATTCTTTTCGGTGTTCCTAAATAAAGGGAAGATGTCAAACTTGCGATACACTTTACTGTTACTCTCAGGTCATAGACTAATTTGAAAAAATATATAAATGAACAAAATCTTACAAACAAACAGTAGAAGGTGGAAAATGAGGGGAAAAGAAGGAACTTTACCATAGGAGAACGTAGAACTCCAAGTGGAAGAACCCAAGATGACAAATTCATACTTGGTAATGGTATATATTATTTAGCTGCAACTCTTCATGTTCTTTAGTTTAATATTAGAAGGGGGAAAACCTTAATTTATGTATTTACTTAAGAAAAAATATTCGTTCAAGCCTAGTTTTTCGGGTATGAGTTAGGCCTAAGACTTAATTTAACAGATTAATTGTGTATTCCTTAAAGCTCAAATATTTTAATTGACAAAAACGTTATTAGTAGTTGATGATGATGATAAAAAAATATATCATTTAATCACTTTTTGGTTTTTTATATAATATAAATATTGATCAGTTGGTATATGTTTCTACTCTTGTTTTTATTATACCTCTCGGATCCTCCTCACTTTTACTTGACGAGCCTATACTCTTTCTTATTATCTCTTACACTATCTAAACCCTACATCCTAAATTCTAAACATGCGTCTTCCATTTCAATATAGGTAACTTACATGAATCCAAGCTCGCCGGTTGGAAAACAAAATTTCTTAACATGGGGAGAAGAACCACGCTAGCTAAATTGTCCCTTAATAACAATCCGACTTACATGATGCCGCTAGCTAAGCTATCTTCCAACATAACCAAAAGGGGGTGGGTGGGGGAACCAAATTCAACGAAATTTTATATGGGGCTCAAGAAATGTTAAAAAGAAGGTGGTGTAGGTGTTCAGAGGTGCAACATCAATGCTAGCCGGCTAGCGTGGAGACTCTTTAAGAACCCTAAGACTCTATAAGCAAATACTATTCGTGTTGTTTACATCAAATTCAAGGGACTTAGAAGTGATTCTATACATATAGGAAACGAATGATTCTAATATGAAAAAACATAATAAAAGGCTGGGAGGAGTTCAAAGAATGCTTTCACTAGATAGTAGGGGACGAAAATCAATTAACTTCTGGACAGATCCATGGGTTTCAAATTCTCCAACTCAAAGGAACCTTAAAGGAATCAGAGATGATAGTCAATAGCATTATTGTAGATGGTTGACAATAATACATTATCCTCGTCCACTAAGTGTGCGTCAAGAAATCAAACAAATAATTATTTCTAACATCTCGAACCCAATAGACAAATCTGCTAAGGCTAAAACAACGAATGAAATATTCCGTACATTATTAGTGTACCACAATATAAAGGGTAAAAATAACATTATAGTTCTTATATTTCTCCTCCATCTCCTAAGCTCTCAGAGTAGTCAAGTCATTCCACTTAATCCTTGATACGATAGATATGTTAATCTTCTTCCTCCGCCTCCTAATCTCTAAATCAAATAACAGGAATTTAAGTTGGATTTAAATACGTAACTTGAAAACTTTAAGTATGAATATTTTAAATTACTTAATCCCAAATCCTAAGATATAAATAAAATAACTTTAACACTATTTTTCAAATTTAAAAAGCAATCCTAATTCTGAAACCCTTAAACTCGTTAACTCCTACATCATTAACACAAAATCATCGTGGCCAATTTATGAGTATTTGTTAAACACGATATATTTATTATTTTTTCTAGTTGAATTGTTGATAATTTTTCATAGTTTGTAATAGGTGAATTGTTCCAAGTTTAAGAGAATTGTTGGGACATGTTTCATATTTATCCTTCATTTAATGAGGTTTTATAACTACTTTACATTTTATAGGAGAATAGATTGAAATAGTCTAAATAACAATAGTGGAAAGTAGCATTTTAATTAGTTATGTACTAAACTATTTTTCTTAAAAATGTGTCCTATTTCAACAATTCACTTAATTAACTGTACTAGAGAAAGTATTAAGTTGAAAAAACTACATAATTGCACAAACATTCATACCTTATTAATCTTCTTCTGATATTTTGAAATTACTATTATTGTCTCATAAATTAATAATTTATAAATAAGAAGTTGTTTATTTCTGCACAGGCTCACCTACTTTCGATAGTCATCGGACTTACAAACTTGATCTTATACAAATAGAGTCCCTAAGACAAGTATTTTGTATAGTACTGATCTTGTATATTTGTGCAAAACTTGAATAGTTTTGTTAGAACCTTACTTTTAGCGTAGCAGCTTCTGAAACAATAGGTTGAGCTTAAGCTCTTCTTACCTTTGTAATTTTATTCATCAGTATAAAAATCTCACAACCATATGGTGATAATATATATATAAAAATATATAAATATATATATATACATATATATATATATATATATATATATATATATATATATATATATATATATATATATATATATATGTATATATATATAAAAGACTTCAAATTAAATACACCTATGTACATGTATTTTGCTCTCGGATATATTATGAAATACAAAATAAGGAAAGAGATCGGCGAGAGAGTCAGATCAGCTTTGCATATACACTTGAATATAGTATATCTAAAATAAATTAAAAAATAATTATGAACTGCATTTATCCGAAATGCATGTATATAAGGACCAAAATTTTTCACTAACGATACTTTCAAAAATACTCACGAAAAGCACACAATTAAATTCGTAACTAGTGAGGTTTATGTTGTTTACCTTATTTAGGTTAGTAATGCCGAAAGTAAAAATAATCAGATATTATAACATTTAATAAAATTTTCCAATAAAATAAAATAGAAAAATACATTTAATAAACCTTTTCCTCTTTTTAAATTGATAAAAAAGTTATAAAAATGAATTTACAATTAACACGCGTGTCACTTTTGATCAATTACCTTTTAGGAGCAATTTCCTAAGTTGTAAAAATGAATTTACAATTAACAGGTGTCACTTTTGATCACTTATCCATAGATTCACATGTTTTCTACCTCTACACACTGGAAGTTTCTCCTTTAGTTTTATAATCGCCTAAATTTCCTAATGGTTTCTCCTCCCTGAAACATTCATTGAGTTTTCTATGACCATTGAATAATTTTTTAGTTTAAATTTCAATCTCTCTCAATTTTTTTTATTTTGCTAATATGGAGAAAATCGAAGAAAATAGAGAAAACATGAGGAATGTGGATCTGAATGTAGCGTGTTTATTGAACGGTAATTTGAGAGTTTAGATCTAAGAAATTTATGATATTGAATCATTCATCGTTAATAACTAATAAAAATAATTCTTTGTTGTTTTCAGGTGAATCAAGTGGATCACAGAGAAGTGTTGCTTCAAATTTGACTGATCTTGAAACCCAACAAACACCTAATCAATGTATAAAATATTTCTCCCTTTTTACTTTTCATTTACTTGAATTAAAAAATAAGTGTAAGTTCACGAAAATGGTAACGATTAGATTCTCAAAATTACTAATGAGAAATCACGGGTGTTGTCAGGGGAAAGTGCTCAAGAAGTCAGAGAGAAGCTGAGGTACTTCTTGCACAACATGCCTTGTGTTGTTTATGACTCACCAAATGGAAAGAAGACTAAAGGATACTTATTATACTCGTCTGTGAGGAGAGAAGATCTAAAGATAGTTTGTAGTTGTCATGCTAATTTTCTAACCCCCGCTGAATTTGTGAAACATGGTGGTGGAGGTGACATTGAAAACCCTTTAAAATATATAGATATAGTTCTTGCCTGAAAAATGGACTAGTTGCTTTATTATGATTGTTATTTGATCTTTTCTTTTGTTGTTGTACTAAATAAGTCCAATGTCTATTGCCCAAAAAGGCCTTAGATTTGATGTCGTTGTTATTTGATCTTTTATTTTGTTGTAGAAGAGTAAGTCTCTTCCATTAAAACTATATTAAGGTTATTTTTCGGTCATTCTACTTGTTCTTTTTTTCTATGCAATGTTAATTTGACCTTTTTTTAGAAGCAAGTAACATTTTTGAAGTTTTTCTTAGATATTTTTCAAGGATGACAAGCTTATGAAAGTACGAACCTTATGAAAAATGAGTTAGAAAAATAATTATTATAATTGGATTTATTTAAATAATTGATCTGATTAGAGTTTCTTATAGTTTTACAATTTCGAATTCGGACAAATGGATTTATGAGTACTCTATGTTTCATAGATAATATAAAGGATTAAAGTTTCATTTGTAGAATTCTCTTATTTTCTACGTGTTTTTGAATGTAATGAAAGATTTTTTGAAAAAATATGAACTTATAATGGTAACCGAAACTATCTTTAAATAGCCCTTATTTTTTGTATATATTGTTAGGAAATTCTTCTATCACAAATTCAAAGCAAGTATTTCACTATGTAACTAATAGGGCTATCTATAATAAGTTTTTAAAAATTAATTTGCGCGATTTCGGACCAGTAAACTAAGCAATTCATTTTTCTCGCCTAGCTTGTCTAGATATTAAAAAAAATGTCAATTTCTAATTATCCCTATAAAAGTGTTTTTTTCCCTCTCTTGTAAGATTTTCAATAGTTATGTGTTAATTAAGCTTTAGAGTTTTAACTTTTTAAAGGGGGTTTAAAAATATTTTTCTAAAAGAAACTATCGTTCGAAATTAATAAGAATGATGTTAATGTCACTCACTATCTTAGAGAAGCCAACAAAGTAGTGGACTATTTTACAAAATGGGCCATAATGATTAACATATCAACCATCTACAATAATTTTAATGAATTGCTATATAGTATATTATGAAATTACATAAATTTTATATGTTGAGAGCTAATTATAACACATCCCTATTGATTCTCAAATTACAAAAAATTCTTTAAATTATTATAGGATATCAGATACATCGAAAACCAGTGGATACATAATTCACTGATTGTGAATGGTGCATTACTTAATGGGAGGGATGTATCTGAGAGGGGAGGGATATACCCGAGAGAAGATAAAAATATATTTGACAGATTATTGTAATTTTTTAAAAATGGTAAAAAAATTTCAGAAATAATAATAAAATAAAATGTGTATTTTAGTCCTTTTTTCACATATTAATGGCTTAATCTTCCTGGACAAAGCCCAGATGCCCAGTTTTAGGATTAAATGTCGTAGAGATGTCATTTTCTAACCATCCTTTTTGATTATGTAATATATTGTTATTTCTCGTAAGAGTTGTAGTATTTATGTGTTAATTATAGGGTTTGGGGGTTAACTTTTTTAAGGGTTTGTAAGTTTTCTCTTTAACTTAGGGTTTTCATTTCGTAATAAATTTTGAAGGTACGTACTGAAATTCCTTAAATTAATATGTTCTTGGGAAAAAGGTTTGATATACCCCTCAACTTTGTCATTTAGAGCTGATATACCCCTTGTGATGAAAGTGACTCATCTATACCCCTACTTGTAAACAAATTGCTCACATATACCCTTTTCCTCTAACGGAAATGAAAAAAAAAATTCAATATAAATTTTTATTATTTTTTTCCAAAAAATATAATCCCATATGAGTAAATTTAATGATCGTCAAACATATTTTTTGACTTTTTGTTGTTTCAATGACTAATTTATAATTATTATTTTGATAATCAAATTTATTTATGTTTCACTAATTTTCTTGTAAAACTTATTGTAGATGACCAAAAAAATTTTCGAATACGAAATTAAATTACAATACACACAAAAAAATCGTTTTTTTTTAAAAAAAAAAAACTAAGGAATGAAAGAAAAAACAAAGAAGAATAAGAAACTCAAATAATTATAATAAAAGAAGTCAAAAAATAATTTATGTATGAAAAAAATTAAAATATACCATGAACTTTTATAGAAGAATCATATATATCATTAAATAATTTTTTTTTAAAAATTAAAAGTAATAAATATAAATTTAAAACTAATTATTTAACTTTCGTTAATGAAGGGTATATGTGAGCCATTTTGTAAGGGTAGGGGTATATGTGAGCCGTTTGATATTGTGTTTTGTTATGTTGATATTTTTTTATGTTGGAATATATGGATGATCTTTTATGTTTTTGAGTCTCAATAAATTTAGAATTTAGAGTTTAAGGGTGGAATTTTATATATGTGATCTAGAACTTAGGAACGAACTAATTAATGATATTATTTTTTTGCATTTATTGTGTTTCATTTCTTGATTCCTTATTCGAAAATTAATTAAGTATGAATGTACATGACAATTCCAAATAAAAATCCAATAGCCTGGTCATGAATCACTCTCAAATAATTTTATTTTTGAGTATGCATTAAATTGTAGTTTAAATGCATTAATATAGTTGTTTTCTTTTGTTAAAATTTCTAGATCAAAATCTTAATAGGATAGAATATTTCTTGTCCTAAGATCTAAAAGGAGGTTAGGATTTATGTCTCTTTTCATTTGTTGTTAATATCATAATGTTATGAATAATATAATAAAAAAATACCTACCTTTAGGTCAAGAGGTAAGTCAGAGTTGAATATCAAATTTCAATAGAAAAAAAAACAATCATTTCTAAATGGATTAAGAAAAACAAAACTTTTTTATGATTCTAGAGATTAAAGTAAATCAATAAGTGATTTGAATGTGTAAAAATATCTCGTGAAAGAATTAATATTTTGTAACTAAAAGAAAAATGGCAAGGCACAACATTGAGGGGGGTGATGTTCAATGTCAATTATTAATGGTGTATTTTGTAAAATTTTGATTGATATAACAAATGAAGGTGACATTAAACAAGCAAAAATTTATGTTATAAGTAGTTGATTATTATGATAAAAAAAATGTCCAGTTTATCACTTTTTTTGATGCATTTATAATTTAAATATTGATTAGTTTGGTTTATTATTGTAATCTTAGATTTGGCTTCCTTTTATGAGAATGTGTATTTCCCATCAATATCTTTATCTTCTTGTTTTAATATACTTCACATAATTTAGATCTCAAAATACTCCTTTTTTTTTACTTAATGAGCCTATATACCCAACGAGATTCTAACACTTCTGTAATTACTTCGCTCTAGTGCAACTAGTTTCACTACAATTAGAATCCTTATTACTATCCTCAATCCCCATAGTCCTTAATTTCTCCTCCATTTGTTGAGATTCATTCTACTTAACCCTTGATATATTAGATATGTTCATTTTCTTCCTCAACCTCTTAATCTCTAAATTCAATATCAAGAATTTAAATATCTAACCTGAAAACTTAAAGAATATTTTAAATTAGTTAACCTTAAACCCTAAAATATAAATAAAACAATTTTAACACATTATTTTTCAAATTTAGCAAGCAAACCTAATTCAAAAATCCTTAAACTCGTTACTTCCTACACCACTAACACAAAATCGTTGTGGCCAGTTTATCAGAATTTGTTAAAAAGATATAAATTTATTAATTTTTTCTTTATTGTGTAAATTTTTGAGAATTTTAAAATAAGTGAGTTGATAGAAACTTAAGAGAAATGTTGGGGAATTTCATATATATCCTTCATTTAATGAGGTTCTTAACTACTTTACATTTTATAGGAGAATAATTCGAAAATGATCTAAAGAACAATTGTAGAAAGTAGCATTTCAATTAGTTATGAACAAAAATATTTTTAGTAAGGAATATGTCACATTTGAAAAATTCACTTAACATGGATAAAGGAAGTACTAAACTGAAAATCTTCATAATTACGAAAAACATTCTTACATTATTAACTAACTACTATCCCTATAGCTTGAAATAACTACATACTGTCTCGCTAATTAATAGTTTCATATCAGATTTTAAAGTAGATACACTAGATATATGTATACTCTATCAGATATATTACAGATTGGAAAAGAAGCGGGCGAGAGAGTCAGAGACATGAAAATACACTTGGATGTTTACAACTAACTTTGAACCTCGTTTATCGGAAGTACATGTATATTTGGACCAAAATTTTACACGATTGACAACTTCTTTAAAAAAGCTCACGAAAAGGCTCATAATTATATTCTTAACTAGTGAGATTTATGTTGTTTATGTTATTCAGGTTAGTAATGCCAAAAGTAAAAACTAATCAGATAATATAACATTTAATAATTTTTTCCAATAAAATAAAGTAAAAAATTAACATTTAATTAACCTTTTCCTCTTTATTTAAAAGTGGTAAAAAAAGGGTTATAAAAACAAATTTACAACTTAAAACAAAAAACAAAACAAAAAAAAAAGGAAAAAAAAAAGTAACAAAAAGAAAAAAAAGAAGAAAAAAATAAAAAATAAAAAATATGGGTCATGGTATTTATGCAAGAGTCTTTCACATGTTTTCTCATCCTAGTGGGATACAAGAGTCTTTCACATTTTTTCTACCTTTGCACTCTGGAATCTTCTCCTTTATAATCTGCTAAGTGGTTTAATGGTTTCTTCGTCCTGAAATTTTTAAGAAATTTTTCTATATCCATGTTATAATATTTTTAGTTTGAAATTCAGTAACCCTCATTTTTTTTGATTTTCCTAACATGGACATAACTGGAGAAAATTCAAGGAATGTGAAGTTGAATTTAGGGCGTTCATTAATTGGTAATTTGGGCATTAACTCAAAAAAAAATGAAGATATTGAACCGTTCATTGTCAATAACTAATGGAAATTATTCTGTATTGTTTTCACTTGGATTACAAGGAAGTGTTGCTTCAAGTTTTACTGAGTATGAAACCCAACAACCACCTAATCTATGTAAAAAAAAATTCTTCCTTTTTATTCTTTTGTTGAAACACTCTTTATTTACTCAACTAAAAAGAATTGTATAAGTTCACAAAAAATTGTATCGATTAACCTTTTCAAGTTTCTCGAAGCTACTAATGAAAAATAATAAATGTTGTCAGGGAAAAGTGCTAAAGAAGTTGGAGAGAAGCTGAGAAAATTCTTGTACAAGATGCCTTCTGTTTTCTATGACGGGCCAAATGGAAAGAAGACGAAAGGATACTTGTTATACTCCTTTACGAAGAGAGAAGATTTGAAGATAGTTTGTGCTTGTCATGCTAGTTTTTTTATTCCAGCTGAATTTGTCAAACATGGTGGTGGAGGTGACGTTGATGTTGAGGACCCTTTAAACTATATAAATATAATTCTTGACTACTTAAAAATGGACTAGCTGCTTTAATATGGTAATTATGTGATCTTTCCTTTAATTTTGTTGTACCAAAAAAGTTCCATGGCTATGATCTAAAAAGGCATTAGCTTTGATATCGTTGTTATTTGATCTTTCGTTTTATTGTAGAAGACTAAGTCCTTTCTATCAGAGATATATTAAGTTATGTTTTGGTCATTCTGCTTGTTTTTTTTTGGCTATGTGGTGCTTACTTAAGCTTTAATTAGAAGAACCTAACAACTTTTAAAGGGTTTCTAAGTTATTTTTCAACTTAACATTTTGAAAATAGATATTGAAACACTTGATATTAGTTGTTTTCTTTATGTGCTAGGATTTGGTGTATCTACTATCTTTAAGTTTTTCTGACTTTATTATTCGAGTTAGAATTCTGTATGACTATATCTTGTAACAAGAGGATGGCAAGCATGTGCAAGTCGGACCTTATGGAACATGGGTTATTAAAAAATAATTATAATTTAATGTGCTAATTAGGATTTGGGGTTAAAATTTTTAAAGGATTCTTTTGTTATTTTTCGACTACAAGTTTTTCATTTCTTGCTAAACTTTGAAACAAGTGATATAAGTTATTTTCTTAATGTGTTAGGATTCGCTATCAACTGCTAGCTTTAAGGTTTTCTATGTCTATTTTTCAAGTTAGAATATCTATTTCTTGCTAAAGCTGACAATTATATGTTAATATATATGTTATCACTCTTTGATTATGTATATTTTGGTTCTTCCGGTAAGAATTGTAGTATTCATGTGTTAATTAATATTTTGGGGTTAGCTTTTTAAGGATTACTTAGTTATATTTTTACTTAGAATTTTAATTTGTTGATAAATCTTGAAAACCTTAGAATTTTTAGTTGTTTTATTTATGTGTTAGGTAGGTCTTAACTATTTTAGATACTTCTAAGTTTATTTGTAGAAGTTAGAATTTTTTATTTCTTGTTAAATCAAGTAATTATTTGTTAATACATATATTATGAATTGCATATTGTGTTGCGCTGCTATTTTTTATTTTATTTTTGCATATGTGACTGATTTTTATATAAATATTCTTAAAATCGTCAAAATCTTATACAAAATACTACATCACAAATATTTTTAAAAAGATTCATTACTTAGTGTATCCATCATCTACTACCAAACACATAAAAAAGATCATATATAGGATGTAAATTGAATTTTTTAAAAAAAGAAGTCGGACTTAAATGTATAAAATTAACATAAATAAAGTGGTATTTGCAAATTAATTTAGAATTGTTTTGTAAGGAAATGATTCATAATTAATATATGTATTATAAATAGGGAGGAGTATAAAAAAAAGTCAAATAAGACTATTTAGGACATTTAATAAACATAAGAAATACATTTAATTATAATAAGAAATATGTTAGAATAATTAACATATTAAATATTCATCAAAAAGTATATAAACTAAACTATACATATCCTTTTATCACGAGATATATGTATGTAGGTATATATTGACGCATCAAAATTTAATTAAATTTGTACTATTGCAAACCAAAATGCTTCTAAATATTTTATTCCAAATTAACTAATGAAAATTCTGTAAGTTTTCTAATAATATTTGGTTATACTGAGCCTTCTTCAGAAAAAAATCACAAAATAAGTTTCAAGTTCAAAGTGTAATTTTAATAACTTCTTCAAGTGAATATTATTTTTCTAACTTACAAAGTTTCCACTTCTATTTATCTAAACCTAACTCGATTTCTAAATAGAGGTATATATTTTATTTAAAAAGACTTCTTATTTTTTTTTAAAAAAATATTATACTTTAATGGGATTCTTCATACTAGCACTCCCTCCTAAGACCACACAAGCAAGTTCACCCTCATATAACTCATGTCACGATGTTTATCCCTCTCACACTTTTATTATAATTAAATTAGGAAAAGACATTAATTTTCTTTGAAAATTTAGTTATTTGAACTATCATATCGATCTATTCTATATCTAAATAACTTAAAAGTAAATTTGTTCACCCCTAAAATTGAAAAGGAAAAAAAACTAACAAAGAAAGTAACACGTGAGTAAGGAAAATTAAAGTTATAAAAAGCAATAAAAAATGAAAACTCTCATTACCTCCACAACCTCAAAGCATCACGACGACGATAGTCTGGTGGTGTTGATTGTTGTGATTGTTTGTTAGTTGTTCAAATCTGAAAACTCATTGGAACGTCATCAAAATGGTGATTGATTGATTTGAGCTTGCCGGAATACCAACAAAATAAGATAAAAGAATAAAATAAAAAAGGGATAAGGAGAAAGGATTTCATTCGATGTTTCTCGATGGTTGATTTGAGGTTTTAGTACCTGTTTTCTCTGGTGGTTTGGGTGGTTGTTTGGTGGCTACTAGTTTTTCAGAAAAGAAGAGAAAGCGCCGTTGTGAAGGTTGTGGTGGTGATGAGTGTGGTGTTCTTTGGCGGAAAAGACGAAGAAAATTGTGGTATGAGTTGAAATGAGTAATTTTTCTTACAAGATCACAAATAAAGTGAGTAGGATTAATGGATGAAAAAATTTTTTAAAAAATTTAATAACTAAATAGAAATTAATTAGTATAAAATATAAAATTAATAAAATAAACGTTAATCATAAAGAAAACAAACAAAAAAGAATATAGTTACTGATATGGAGCTTACATATATACTAGTGTTGAGGTAGCAATTATTGTAATACATCACATATGGTAAGAGTAGTGTTACACGTTTTAAAATGGTATTAAATTTATTTTTAAATAATAAAATTGTAATATATACTTCTAATAGTTTAAATTAGTTGTTGATTTTTCAAAACAAGCTCAGGGAAATTGATGTATTTTCCCTTAAAAAAAACAATAATGTCATTTTATCGAATATAAGGTGGACAACTCGACTTATTATAAAACTAAGTTCCAACATCTTTAGTCCTAATCATATTATTTATCTAGTATCTTTAGCAAATAGAACTTATTTTTAAAATTTAAAAAGATAAAAAAAGATTTATTAATTTTTTTCATGATCAATCATCATTATTATTTTATCATAATAGCAATAATATATTCTATATAATTTTATAAAGTGAAGATTATTTTACCAGTGAAGTAGTATTAATTAAGTGCGTATTTAGGAAAGGTAAAAGGATGATTTAAACTTGCATGATTTCATTTCATTTATATTGGGGGTAGGAAAGAAAATTGCAGGGTGAAGAATCGAATCTCTACTGATAAAGTAAAATTTTAAATAACCAACCAACTGAATTGAGCTATTAAGATTCCTCTAAACTTATTATGATTAATGTTATCACATATTTTTATTTAAATGCATAAAAAAACCTTGATATACAGATAATATGATAAAGTAGGACCGAAGCTTTGAACTTGTTTCATCAAACTATTAAAATTTATTAATTTTTTAAAAAAACATTTTTTTCTAGCATGTTTTTCTAAAAAGAAAAATCTTATGTGAGAAAAAAAATTATTTTTGATCACCCAATGTAAAAACTACTTTTAAGTAGCGACTAAAAACTGTTTTGCCAAATTTTGGGAAGTGTTTTACCAAAAATCTCCAGTGAGCAACAATTAGTATGATGCGACATGTTTTTGAATTGTACATTTATATTTAGAAAATTAGTACAACTCCTGTTAATATTAATTATTATTATTATTATTATAAGAATTCCGTCAACTGAATATATAAGAATAAAAATGAATGTGTTCAATGAAGATGGCATGTAAGAAAGAATGAGTACGGTACCAATCATAAAACATAAAACGAATCCCAAGTATTATTATTATTTTATTTCAACAAACTACATGCATATGGGGTTTTGTTATTACTTCAATATATGTACAAATATAAAAATCATATTGTACTTTTTTTTGTTGTTCTTTTCTCATTATTCAAATATCAAAATGAAAGAATACTAATGAAACAAATGTTTTGAATAATTGATATTTTGGTTTTTACACATATGTTTTGAATTTTTCTTTTTCGATTTGTCAGTAATAATTTTCTAGCACGTAAATATAAAAATAAGTTTCGTATGTATTATATCTTTCTCGAAATACTTATGAAATCATTAAATATGTTGCTATTTAAGTCGAAATATATGAATTAAGAAATTCACTTCGTGAAGATAGATTGATTCGCTTGGTGTTTCGCTTGGTGACTCATTGTGTTGGATTATATTAGAACACCAACACTTAACTTAATATTCTCAATTGCTTTATAACATTGAACTGATCATTAACAGAGCTTATAGTAATGACCTAATTTCATCGTCTCCTATTTCTAATATTTTTAATAAGAAATAAGCCCAATGATTAGTTGTTCAATATCTATCTATACATATATTTTAAGTTAGTATTATACGCGTTGATAATATTATGATATGCATTGATACAATATCATAACATTAATGATCTCCAACACAGAAGAAAGAATAACTTAAAAAATGTAGATAACAAACAAATCATTAAAAAACGCTTAAATTAAGCATAATACAATTAGTGATTTTCAGAAAAAGCGAACGAAAAATTAAAAATGACAGAAACTCATAGTAATAAAATCATTATTTTGGTATTCAAGAATCAATCAAAACACTTTTACTTTTTTTCTTAAAACTAAAAAATATAACTCAGATGATTGTCTACTTGTTAACTCAAAATCACCTGTTGTTAATAGATATATTTGTTTTTGTCTCCTACTTAGTGTTTTGAGTCCATATCAGAGCTCCAACTAATTTCGAGTACACATTATTTTTTATATTTAATCAATCTGTGAAGTAGTAAAAAACCTCCTTAAAAATAATGTTAACTATAAAGAAATAAAATGAACAATCCTCTTACATTTTAAACTATAAAAACTTAAAAATAAACAATAATTCCGTGAGTTTAAATAATTGGATGATATAACTTTTAATAAAATTTGCCCTAAGATAATATAACATTTATAATAAAATTTTCCCAAAAAAAAATTAAAGAAATGCATAAATAATAATTTTCCTATCCATAGTGTGAAAGTGAAAACTTTTCACAAATTTTCATGCAGTGATTTTTCAGACACGTGTAAAGTTTGATTTTGTTTCTCACTAGATAATTACAACGGACAATATTTTTGAATCAATTCTTAAAGTACCTCCTTAAACCACGTAGCACAGGGCTATTTTGTTATTTTTCACTTAACCCACAGAAATAAAATTTCTTCACGTTCTTTCCACTTTCATACTTGATTTGTTTTCCTTTATAATCTCCTAAACATCTTAAGGTTTCTTCCATCATGCATCATTGAAAATCAACTTCATACTTTAATAGAGTTTTTTTTCCTATTAAGTTTGTTTAGTTTGAAATTCAATAGCTTTGTCGATTCTTTCAGGTTTTGCTAAAATGGAGAAAGCTAATCATCAAGACAAAGGAAAAAGGATTGTAGAGGATGTAAGTGTAGACTTAACATTAGGGCTCCCGATGGAGACTCAAATGGAGTATTGGAGGCAAAAGAATTTGTTGCCGCCTATGGAGACTGAAATGGCTTGGAGGCAAAGAATGGATGCTGAAATTGAGTGCAGGCGTAGAATGGAGACTGAAATTGAGTGCAGGCGTAGAATGGAGACTGAGATGGAATGGAGGCAAATCAGTGGTCCATTTTCTGTGACGACGGCAGCTTCCATGCCGCCAATGGAGACTCAAACAGAATGGGGGAAAATGAGTGATCCATTTTCTGTTAATAGGATGGCTTCGTTGCCTCCAATGGAGACTGGGATGGGCTGGAAGGAAAGGAGGGACCTCCAGACACAGACGCGCGGGGACACGCAGCAGAATAGATGGGATAAACTAAAGAATGTTAT
Source organism: Solanum lycopersicum (assembly GCF_036512215.1). Classification (NCBI taxonomy): domain Eukaryota; kingdom Viridiplantae; phylum Streptophyta; class Magnoliopsida; order Solanales; family Solanaceae; genus Solanum; species Solanum lycopersicum. Next base: position 42,074,515 of record NC_090801.1, on the reverse strand, counting down.
AGTTGTTGAGGAAAATAAAGGGAATGGAACCTCTTCTTTGCCGTCACCTGGTGGATCTGGATCTGTAGGAAGTTTTGGTTCAACTGGAACTAGTTTTGAAACTCAACAACACCTACCTAATCAAAGTGATCAAAAATTCAATTGAGTTGTTCCATTTAATTAATTTCTCCATTTTCATTATTTTTTGTTCACTTAATTTTCTTTCGTCCAAAACTAAGATTTTTTTTTTCCTTCAGTTGATGGAACTTTCATTGAAGGTGCATCTGGTAGTTCTAATGAGATACCTCCAGTCAGTGGCACATTGGAGCAAATGCAGCATCTGGTATTAGCAGCCATTGAAGCTACTAATGAGCAATCACTCGACTTTTCGGGAAAAGAGGGACTCAGAAATTTCTTGCTCAAAATGCCTGGTGCTTCCACTAAAGGTGATGGACCAAATGGAAAGAAGACTGAAGGATTTTTATACGCGTATAACAGGGGAGGAGAAGTGAAGATGGTTTGTATTTGTCATGGTTATTTTCTGACACCAGCCGAATTTATTAAACATGCTGGTGGAGGTGATGTTGAAAACCCTTTAAGGCTTATAAATGTCGATCCTAATTAATTAATATTCGTAGTGACAATGGCTATTGCCCAAAAAACTGTATTAGGTTTAATATCGTTGTTATGTCATTTTTCCTTTTGTTGTACCGAATGACTTCAATGGCTATTTTTCCCAAAAAGGCATTATCTTTGATATTGTTGTTGTTATTTCATCTTTCTTTTTGTTTTTTATAGGACTAAGTTCCTTCTATCTAAGATAATAAAGTTTTTTCGGGCATACCGCTTGTTTTGTTATGCTATGCATCACCATCTTTGGCGTAATTGGAAGCAACAAACAGTTTCTATTCAACAAAATATTTCTACACCAGGCAAGCCTTAGGTTCTTGTCCCCTTTTAGAGTAGATGAATTACTCCCTCTATTTAAAAAAGAGTAATCTAATTTGACTTGATATGAAATTTAAGAAATAAAATAACTTTTTAAATTTTATGATCCCAATTTAAAATTATGTCAAATGTATCAAAATATTGTTGTATATGTCTTTTGGAAAGATGAAATTAAAATGTTATAAAAAAATAAAAAACAATAATTCTATTTTATAGGGGTTCTAGAAAAAAAAGTATCATTAAAAAATACATAATATATTTATCCACATAAGGGACTGCTCAAAGACCAAGTTCATTATTCGGTTCATGCCCAATGACATGGGCTTTTTCTAAGAAGATTCTGTCTTGCCTTGATCACAATAATCAGGGTTATTAGTACATCTTCTTGATGATATAGACAATGGCTTAGCGCTCACTCGAACTATCTAACATTTTATGTTAGAAAAATGATTGTGTGCATTAGAATATTTATCTTTTTGACCGCTAAAACATTTCTTTTTGGACACCCTGGACAACAATTAAGTGTGAAAGATAAATTATATGGTGACCTTAACCTTTTCCTATTTAGGGTTCAAACGGACTCATCTGCTTGTCTCGAGAAATAATTTAAGCGAATCAATTTAATATCAGATTATTTATTTTATTTTTTAATTTTATTATTTGTAATAATAAAGTGTCAAATATACTTTTTACTTTCATTTATTTGTATGTTTTATTAGTATTTTATATGCTATCTAGTAAAAAAATCATTGTTAATGAACTTGACAAATATAAACTTAACTTAAAGTTTTCCTCAAACGCCTGATTTCACAGTAAGTTATCATTATAATTGCTTTTCATTTTGTTTAATTGGTTAAGATTTTAAATATTTATGCGTTAATTAAGGATTTAAGGATTTAAGGTTTGTGCAGTTTAACTTTTTAAAGGGTTTTAAAGTTATTTCTTCAACTTAAAGAGTGATGAATTTTTGCTAATTGTTGAAACACGTGAAACACCTAATATTAGTTGTTTTCTTTATAAAACCCCCCCAAAACAACTTGCACCAAATTCGAAGTTTATTCTTCTAGTTAGAATTTTATATTTTGTTAAGTCTGATAATATTTTTTGTTAATATATAATATATGTTGTTAGTTGTACATGCTAGGGATATCAGAAGCGAATGATGTTTGGTTTTTTAAAAAGAGTATATATTGGGTTGATTGTTATATCTTATTAATTTTTGGGCGTGCGCGTTGTGCGTGTACCAGATACGTAAATAAGTAAAAATCTTTATAAAGTTAAATAAATATTATTTTAAAATGTAATACCAACTTAACCTCAGTGAATTCATCTTATTATTTTCTTTCTTAAAAATTAAGGATGAAATTATAATATTATATTATTAGATTGATCGTGTGTATAACTTTAAAGCAACGAACTAAACCTTCCAAACATAATTTACACAAAAATGTTGAATGAAATGAATTTGATTAATATCAGTATCATGTAATCAAACTTAGTCAATGCAGGACAATGTAGAAGTCATACTTGATATTTCTAACCTTAGGAATTCATTTTCCTCAAAATTCTTTTCAGTGTTCCTAAATAAAGGGAAGATATCAAACTTGATATACACTTTACTGGTTGGAAAATAAAATTTCTTAACATGGCGAGAAGAACTACCCTAGCTAAATGTAGGTAGAAAGGAGTGAAGTAGCTCAAACCTTCATACCTTATTAACTAATTCTTCTTCTTATAGTTTGAAATAAATACACATTGTCTCATAAATTAATAATTTAATATCAGACCTCAAATTTAATACACCTAGATACATGTATTTTTGCTCTCAGATATATTTTGAAATACAAATAGGGAAAGAGGTAGGTGAGCGAGTCAGATCAGCCTTGCAAATACACTTAAATATAGTATATCTAGAATAAATTACAACTATGTATGAACCCCAATTATCCGAAATGCATGTATATTTGGACCATAATTTTGCATGAACGGTACTTTCAAAAATACTCACGAAAAAGCACATAATTAAATTCTTAACTAGTGAGATTTATGTTGTTTACCTTATTTAGGTTACTAATGTGGAAAGTAAAACTAATCAGATATTATAACGTCCAATAAATTTGTCCAATAAAATAGAGTAGAAAAATACATTTAATTAACCTTTCTAAAGTGATAAAAAATTATAAAAATAAATTTACAATTAACACGTGTCACTTTTGATCAGTTCCCTTTTGGGAGAAATTTCCTAAGTTATAAAAATGAACTTCCAATTAACACGTGTCACTTTTGATCAGTTACCCACAAAAATGGAATATTCCTTCACATGTTTTGTACCTTCACACCCTCAAATTTTCTCTTTAATCTATAAAATTCTAAATGGCCAAATGTTTTTTCCTTCCTGAAACTTTCATTGAGATTTCTATGTCCATTTGATAATTTTTTAGTTTAAAATTCAATAACTCTATCGATTTTTAGATTTTGCTAATATGGAGAAAATTGAAGAAAATAGAGTAAACATGAGGAATGTGGATCTGAATGTAGCGTGTTTATTGAACGGTAATTTGAAAGTTTAGATCTAAGAAATTTATGGTATTGAATCATATATCGTTAATAACTAATGAAAATTATTCTTTGTTGTTTTCAGGTGAATCAAGTGGATCACAAAGATGTGTTGCTTCAAGTTTGAATGATCTTGAAACCCAACAACCACCTAATCAATGTATAAAATATTTCTTCCTTTTTATTCTTTCATTAAAACACTTTTCATTTACTTGAATTAAAAAATAAGTGTAAGTTCACGAAAAATGGTAACAATTAGATTCTCAAAATTACTAATGAGAAATCACGGGTGTTGTCAGGGAAAAGTGCTCAAGAATTCAGAGATAAGCTGAGGTACTTCTTGCACAACATGCCTTGTGTTGTTTATGACTCACCAAATGGAAAGAAGACTAAGGGATACTTATTATACTCGTCTGTGAGGAGAGAAGATTTGAAGATAGTTTGTAGTTGTCATGCTAGTTTTCTAACCCCCGCTGAATTTGTGAAATATGGTGGTGGAGGTGACATTGAAAATCCTTTAAAATATATAGATATAGTTCTTCCCTGAAAAATGGACTAGTTGCTTTATTACGATTGTTATTTGATCCTTTCTTTTTTTGTTGTACTAAATAAGTTCAATGGCTATTGCCCAAAAAGGCCTTGGCTTTGATATCGTTGTTATTTTATATTTTATTTTGTTGTAGAAGAGTAAGTCTCTTCCATCAAAACTATATTAAGGTTATTTTTCGGTCATTCTATTTGTTTTTTTTTCTATGCAATGTTAATTTGAGCTTTATTTAGACGCAACTAACATGTTTGAAGTGTTTCTCAGATATTTTTAAAGAATGACAAGCTTATACAAGTAAGAACCTTATGGAAAATGAGTTTAAAAAATAATTATTATAATTTGATTGATTTAAATAATTGATCTGATAAGAGTTTCTTATAGTTCTACAATTTCGAATTCAGACAAATGAATTGATGAGTACTCTATGATTCATAGATAATATGAAGGATTAAAGTTTCATTTGTAGAATTTTCTCTTATTTTCTACGTGATTTTGAATGTAATGAAAGATTTTTTGAAAAAATATGAACTTATAATGGTAACCGAAACTATATTTAAATATCCCTTATTTTTTGTAGATATTGTTAAGAAATTCTTCTATCACAAATTCAAAGCAAGTATTTCACTATGTAACTAATAGGGCTATGTATAATAAGTTTTTCAAAATTAATTTGCACGATTTCGGGCCAGTAAACTAAGCAATTCATTTGTCTCGCCTAGCTTGTCTAGATATTAAAAAAATGTCAATTTCTAATTATCCCTATGAATGTGTTTTTGTTCCTCTCTGGTAAGATTTTCAATAGTTCTGTGTTAATTAAGTTTAGGAGTTTTAACTTTTTAAAGGGGGTTTAAAATTATTTTTCTGAAAAAAATCATCGTTCAAAATTAATAAGAATGATGTTAATGTCACTCACTATCTTAGAGAAGTCAACAAAGTAGCAGACTATTTAACAAAATGGGCCACAATGATTAACATATCAACCATCTATAATAATTTTGATGAATTGCTATATGGTATATTGTAAATATTACATAAATATTATAGTGTTGACAGCTAATTATAACACATTCCTATTGATTCTGAAATTACAAAAACTTCTTTAAATTATTATAGGATATCGGATACATCGGAAAATAGTGGATACATAGTTCACTTATTGTGAATGGTACATTACTTAATGGGAGGGATATATCTGAGAGGGGAGGGATATACCCAAGAGGAGATAAAGATATATTTGATAGATTATTGTAATTTTTTAAAAATGGTAAATTTTTTGTAGAAATAAGAATAAAATAAAATGTGTACTTTGGTCTTTTTTTTTCACATATTAATGGCTCAATCTTCCTGGACAAAGCCCACATGCCCAGTTTTAGGATTAACTGTCGTAGAGATGTCATTTTCTAATCATCCTTTTTTATTATGTAATATTTTATATTTCTCGTAAGAGTTGTAGTAATTATGTTTTAATTATAGGGTTTGGGGTTAACTTTTTTAAGGGTTTGTAAGTTTTCTCTTTAACTTAGGATTTTCATTTCGTAATAAATTTTGAAAGTGCGTGCTGAAATTCCTTAAATTAATTATGTTCTTTATGTGTTCGGGTTTATTTTTAAGTGTTTTAGAATATTTTAACTTTATTTTTTAATTTACGACTTTTATTTGATGTTGTGTTGTGTTATGTTGCTATTTTTTATGTTTGTAATATATGGATGATTTTTTATGTTTTCGAGTGTCAATAAGTTTATAATTTAGAATTTAAGGGTGAAATTTTATATTTGTGATCTAGAACTTAGCAACGAACTAATTGATGATATTATTTTTTTTTATTTACTGTGTTTCATTTCTTGATTCCTCATTCGAAAATTAATCAAGTATGAAGGTACATGACAATTCCAAATAAAAATCCAATAGCCTGGTCATGAATCAATCTCAAATAATTTTATTTTTTGAGTATGCATTAAATTGTAGTTTAAATGCATTAGTATAGTTGTTTTGTTTTGTTAAAATTTATATATCAAAATCTTAATAGGATAGCATATTTGTTGTCCAGATCTAAAAGGAGGTTAGGCTTTATGTCTCTTTCCATTTGGTTGTTAATATCATTATGTTCTGAATAATAATAATAAAAAAAAGACCTACCTTTAAGTGAAGAGGTAAGTAGAGTTGAATATCGAATTTCAATAGAAAAAAAATCGTTTCTAAATGGATTAAGAAAAAGGAACTTTCTTTTTATGATTCTAGAGATTAAAGTAAATCAACAAGTGATTTGAATGTGTAGAAAAAATCTCGTGAGAGAATTAATATTTTGTAACTTAAAGATAATGGCAAGGCACAACATTGAGGGGGTGATGTTCAATGTCAATTATAAATGATGTATTTTGTAAAATTTTGATTGATGTAACAAATGAAGGTGACATTAAACTAGCAAAAAATTATGTTATAAGTAGTTGATGATGATGATGATAAGAAAATGTCAAGTTTATCACTTTTTTGTTGCATTTATAATATAAATATTGATTAGTTTGGTTTATGATTCTAATCTTAGATTTAGCTTCCTTTTATGAGAATGTGTATTTCCCATCAATATCTTTATCTTCTTGTTTTAATATACTTCACTTAATTTAGATCTCAAAATCCTCCTTTTTTTTACTTGATGAGCCCATATACCCAACGAGATTTGAACACTTCTTTAAGTACTTCGCTCTAGTGCAACTAGTTTTCACTATTATTAAAATCCTTATTACTATCCTCAATCCCCATAGTCCTTAATTTCTCCTCCATTTCTTGAGATTCATTCCACTTAACCCTTGATATGTTAGATACGTTCATTTTCTTCCTCCATCTCTTAATCTCTAAATTCAATATCAAGAATTTAAATATCTAACCTGAAAACTTAAAGAATATTTTAAATTAGGTAACCCTAAACCCTAAAATATAAATAAAACAATTTTAACACATTATTTTTCAAATTTAGCAAGCAAACCTAATTCAAAAATCCTTAAACTCGTTAATTCCTACACCAATAACGCAAAATCGTTGTGGCGACTTTATCAGAATTTGTTAAAAAGATATAAATTTATTAATTTTGTCTGTATTGAGTAAATATTTGAGAATTTTAAAATAAGTGAGTTGATCGAAACTTAAGAGAAATGTTTGGGAATTTCATATATATCCTTCATTTAATGAGGTTCTTAACTACTTTACATTTTATAAGAGAATAATTTGAAAATGATCTATAGAACAATTGTGGAAAGTAGCATTTCAATTAGTTATGAACTAAAATATTTTTTGTAAGGAATATGTCATATTCGAAAAATTCACTTAACAAGGATAAAGGAAGTATTAAATTGAAAATCTTCAATGATTACGAAAAACATTCTTACATTATTAACTAAATACTATCCCTATAGTTTAAATAATTACATACTGTCTCGCTAATTAATAGTTTCATATCAGATTTTAAAATAGATACACTAGATATATGTATTTTCTCTATCAGATACATTACAGATTGGAAAAGAAGCAGGCGAGAGAGTCAGAGACATGAAAATACACTTGGATATTTACAACTAACTTTGAACCTCATTTATCCGAAATACATGTATATTTGGACCAACATTTTGCACAATTGACAACTTCTTTAAAAAAGCTCACGAACCCTTTAAACTATATAAATATAATTCTTGACTACTGAAAAATGGACTAGCTGCTTTAATATGGTAATTATGTGATCTTTCATTTAATTTTGTTGTAACGAAAAAGTTCCATGGCTATGATACAAAAAGGCATTAGCTTTGATATCGTTGTTATTTGATCTTTCGTTTTATTGTAGAAGACTAAGTCCTTTCCATCGGAGATATATTACTGTTATGTTTTGGTCATTCTACTTGTTTTTTTTTATTGGCTATGTGGTGCTTACTTAAGCTTTAATTAGAATAACCTAACAACTTTTAAAGGGTTTCTAAGTTATTTTTCAACTTGACATTTTGAAAATAGATATTGAAACACTTGATATTAGTTGTTTTCTTTATGTGCTAGGATTTGGTGTATCTACTATCTTTAAGTTTTTCTAACTTTATTATTCGAGTTAGAACGTCTGTATGACTATATCTTGTAACAAGAGGATGGCAAGAATGTTCAAGTCGGACCTTATGGAACATGGGTTATAAAAAATTAATTATAATTTAATGTATATATAATTGATTCAAATAGAATATGTTATAGTTCTGTAATTTCGAGTTCATGCCAACGGATTGATGAGTGCTCTATATTTCTTAAAAATATGAGATTAAAATTTTATTTGTAGCTTTTTTGTTATTCTCTACGTGTTTTTGTATGTAGTAAAAGTGTTTTTGAAAAAAAATGAACTTATTATCATAATTTAATGGTTTAAACTATTTTCTGTATATATTTTTCAGGCTATTGGATTACCGTCGCCACTAAATCGATCTAATACCATCACTACCATTAGAGTATGTCAATAAAAGCACCAATAATAAGATCAACTTAATTCAAGGATATTCTTCTGTCAAAAATTCAAAGCAAGAATTTGAATCTCCAACTAATATGATAATGTATAACAAGTTTTTAAAAAAAATTATTTTTCACAATTTTGGACCACTAAACTAAACATTAATAAATTCCAACTTATTTTACTTGTTCTTCGACGTGTGTGAGAGGAGATGAGTAACGTGTGAGTAAATATGATCAACTTTTATCATCTAAATATTATAAAAAAGTCATTTATCTGGATATTATATAGTTTGTATATACTATATATCACTTCATCACAAACTCATAAAGTTTGCTTTCTAACAAATATTTCAAACAAATTTGCAAACGACGTATCGCAACTCTTTGGATAAAGAAGAAATCAATCAACATTTCGAGTTCAATTTCAAACTTATGCAATCTCCAAGTACACAATCTCATTACCAAGTCTGAAGTATAGCCTGAATCACTACTTATTTGTCACGACCCAAATCCGGGCCGCGACTGGCACCCACACTTACCCTCCTATGTGAGCGAACCAACCAATCTAAACCTTAACATTTCAATATAATATAAACAGAAAGTAATGCGGAAGACTTAAAATCATTAATAAAAACCAATTCAATAACTATCAATATTCAACATCTATTATTCCCAAAACCTGGAAGTCATCATCACAAGAACATCTACTTGAAACTACTAATTCTAAGAGTTTCTAAGAAGCTAAAAATACATAAGAAGCTAGTCCATGCCGGAAGTTCAAGGCATCAAGACATGAAGGAGAAGATCCAGTCCAAGCTAGAAGCGTTAGCTCACCCTGAAGATCCGGTGTGACGAAGACTGGCTTGAGTTACTGTTGAGTCGAAGATGACGGCACGTTTGCTGCACTCCACAAATAACAAGAAGAAAAACATAAAAGTAGGGGTCAGTACAAAACACGGGTACTGAGTAGATATCATCGGCCAACTCAAAATAGAAAACAGTATGTATTAAGCAATATCATAAAATCAACTAATATCCTTAGCATGCAGCGTTTACAGTTACCATAACCCTTGGTTACAACACCAAGCACATCAATGAGGACTCACACCTCCTCATCATACTCATTTGGGAATTCAGTTCATTAGATTAAATATATTAACATATTTCAAGATTCATTTTCTTTATTCCCCTCGTGTCGGTACATGACACTCCGCTCCTCAATATACTATCCTGGTGTCGGAACGTGACACTCCGATCCTCATTCTATCCTGGTACCGGAACATGGCACCCGATCCATATTCTACCCTGGTGTCGGAACGTGACACTCCGATCCTCATTCTATCCTTATTCAGTTGTCTGTAGTCTATGCACATCCGAAAACTCCCATCCTTCTTCTTTACAAACAAAACCGGAGCACCCCAAGGGGATGCACTTGGTAATGAAGCCTTTGTTCAATAACTCTTGAAGTTGTGCCTTTAACTCTCTTAACTCCGCGGGAGCCATTCTAGAAGGGGGTATAGAAATGGGGCGAGTACCGGGTTCAAGATCAATACAGAAGTCAATATCCCTATCCGGTGGCATACCAGGAAGATCTGCAGGGAACACATCCAGAAACTCACGAACTACTGAAACCGACTCAATCGAAGGTACTTGGGTAGTGTCATCCTTGAGATGTGCCAAGAAAGCTAAACACCCTTTACTAACCATTTTCTTAGCACGAATAAAGGAGATGATACGTACCGGATTGGAAGTGTAGTCACCCTCCCACACTAACGGGTCTGTCCCAGGCTTGGCTAACGTCACCGTTTTAGCATTACAATCCAAGATTGCAAATTGCGGAGAAAGCCAAGTCATACCCAGAATCACGTCAAAATCATCCATTTCTAAGATAACCAAATCTACATAAGTGTTGCTCCCCACAAAGTTTACCAAACAAGACCTATATACCTTTTCAACTACCACAGACTCACCCACCGGAGTAGAGACACGAATAGGTATATCAAGTAATTCACAATGTAAATTTAGAACATTAGCAAATGAGGAAGATACATAAGAAAATGTGGATCCAGGATCAAACAATACAGAAGCCATGCAATCACAAACCAAAAGATTACCTCTGATGACAGCATCAGATGCCTCCGCTTCAGACCGCCCAGGGAAAGCGTAACAATGGGCCCTATCGTTCATCTGTCCGTTGCCCCTACCTTGTGGTGATGTAGTGGCTCCAGTTTGCCCATCACCTCGGCCGTTTTGGTGACCACCATTTCCTCGACCACTACGTCCTCCAGAATAAAGGCCTCTGCCATGACCACCTCTACCTCTAACATTTGGAGGTCTGTAACTCTGTTTTGGACAATATCTCTTAATATTTCCAATCTCCCCACATCCATAGCACTCTCTGGGTTCATGCATAGGTCATTCAGAGAAGTGTTGACCGGTCGGAGGTGGACCCCCAACTACAGTCTGTAGTGAAGACTGAATGGGTCGAACTGCGTAACTTCCCGAACCCTGTCCTTTAGTGTAAGAACCACTAAACTCACCTCCCTTTCGAAACCTTTTTGATGTCGATGTTGTGGTGAAGTCGTCTGGCTTCACTCCTTCCACTTCTATCACAAAGTCTACCACTTTTTGGAAGGATTTTGCCGTTGCCGCTATCTGTAAGGCCGAAATCCGCAATTCTGACCTCAACCCCTTCACAAACCGGCGAATCCGCTCTTGAGGACTGAAACAGAGTTGAGTGGCATATCTGGATAGTGCACGAAACTTAGCCTCATAAGCATTAACCGACATCCTACCTTGCTCTAAGCTCAAGAACTCATCCCTTTTCCTATCCCTCAAAGTCCGGGGGATATACTTCTCCATAAACAAACTAGAGAATGAGGCCCAAGTCATAGGTGGTGCCTCTATTGGTTGGCACTCGATATGTGACCGCCACCATATTTTGGCGTTCCCTTGAAACTGATAACTCACGAACTCAACACCAAACCGTTCTACTATACCCATCTTGTGTAGTAGCTCATGACAGTCAACTAGAAAATCGTAAGCATCCTCAGATTCCGCACCCTTGAAGACTGGAGGTTTCAATTTCAAGAACTTACTGAAAAGTTCATGCTGATCATTTGTCATTATAGGCCTAGTAGTCAGACGTGGAAATGTGCCTATGTCCAATGGAACATCCATGCGGGGAGCCATAGTAGCCGCATGTTGTACTTCTGAAACCGGAGGTGTTGGCGCAGAAAACACTGGAGGTGCCTGACCTTGATCAGATAACCCGCTAAGATAAGCCAGAACCTGATTGATCATCTCTGGGGTAGGTTGGGGTGGCATTTCCTCATTTTGCACTTGTTCAGTTTCCCCATCCTCCCCTTCTCTTATTACTTCCTCAGTCGGTGGAGGAGTCATTGCCCTAGTATCAGATGGGTTAGGTGTTCGTCCTCTTCCCCTAGAGGACGTCCTCCCACGACCTCTTCCACGGCCCCTCGCCGCTGTTCTTCCTTGAGCCACAGTCCCAGTGGCTGGCTCAGTTGTTTCTTGTCTAGCCGGTGTTGGTGTTGGCGTAGTCGTTGCTCTAGTTCTAACCATCTGCGAAAGAGAGTGAAGATGGTCCGATACCAATTCGTATCGCCTAGATACCAATTGGACTCAAGTAGTAGCACGAAAGAAAGAATGAAAGAGTGAAATTTTCCTAAAGTCTTATAGCCTCTCAAGGAAAAGTAAAGGCGTCCCCCTACCGTTCCTTAAGACTCTACTAGACCTGTTCTTGTGTGATGAGACCAACGAACCTAATGCTTTGATACCAAGTTTGTCACGACCCAAATCCGGGCCGCGACTGGCACCCACACTTACCCTCCTATGTGAGCGAACCAACCAATCTAAACCTTAATATTTCAATATAATATAAACAGAAAGTAATGCGGAAGACTTAAACTCATTAATAAAAACCAATTCAATAACTATCAATATTCAACATCTATTATTCCCAAAACCTGGAAGTCATCATCACAAGAACATCTACTTTAAACTACTAATTCTAAGAGTTTCTAAGAAGCTAAAAATATATAAGAAGCTAGTCCATGCCGGAAGTTCAAGGCATCAAGACATGAAGGAGAAGATCCAGTCCAAGCTAGAAGCGTTAGCACACCATGAAGATCGGGTTTGACGAAGACTGGCTTGAGTTACTGTTGAGTCGCAGATGACGACACGTTTGTTGCACTCCACAAATAACAAGAAGAAAAACATAAAAGTAGGGGTCAGTACAAAACACGGGTACTGAGTAGATATCATCAGCCAACTCAAAATAGAAAACAGTGTGTATTAAGCAATATCATAAAATCAACTAATATCCTTAGCATGCAGCGTTTACAGTTACCATAACCCTTGGTTACAACACCAAGCATATCAATGAGGACTCACACCTCCTCATCATACTCATTTTGGAATTCAGTTCATTAGATTAAATATATTAACATATTTCAAGATTCATTATCTTTATTCCCCTCGTGTCGGTACGTGACACTCCGCTCCTCAATATACTATCCTGGTGTCGGAACGTGACATTCCGATCCTCATTCTATCCTGGTACCGGAACGTGGCACCCGATCCATATTCTACCCTGGTGTCGGAACGTGACACTCCGATCCTCATTCTATCCTGGTGTCGGAACGTGACACCCGATCCATATTCTATCCTGGTGTCGGAACGTGACACCCGATCCATATTCTATCCTGGTGTCGGAACGTGACACTCCGATCCTCATATACTATCCTGGTACCGGAACGTGGCACCCGATCCCCTAATCTCACTACTTTCATTCATCAAGCCTTCTTTTATACCAAGGCATCATCATTAACAAAGTAGATTAGGGTTTCTTTTCAAGACTTGGGATTCAATAGCTTCATCATGCTTATTTATTCATAATTACATAATCACATCATTCATGCAAGCATACAATTAGCATATAGAAGGGTTTACAATACTACTAACGCATACCATTCGCTATTAAGAGTTTACTACGAATAGCCTGAAAACCATAACCTACCTCCACCGAAGAATTGGAATCAACAAGCAATTTCCCAAGCTTTGATATTCCCTCTGCCTCTTGATCGATCAATTTCTCTCTCTCCTTGTTCTCTCTATTTTCTTTATTCAAACCCTCTTTCTTTTACCCTAGTTAACATATAATTAAGTGTAAAAGATGGCAATAATACCCCACTAATTAACTTAGGGTTACCTCTTTTAACCCCCAAGAATTTGAGTTATTAATATAAACCCACAAAATCTATAATTAAGCAAGGAATAGTCCAAAAACGTCCCATAAAACGTGTAAGGAAATCCGATTCTGCCTGGGATTTGCGAAACTGTGACGGGCCGTCGTGCCTGCGACGGTCCGTCCTGCAGGTCGTCGCGGAGTTCAGAGACCCAAATTTCCACCAAGGGTCTGTGACGGTCCGTCACACCTGTGACGGTCTGTCCTGCCATTCCGTCACAAAGTTCAGAGAGTCGATTTTTAGTATCCAATTTCAGATTTTCTAAGTGTTTTGAAACGAGACCCTGCGACGGTCCGTCGTGCCCTTGACGGTCCGTCGTGGGGTCCGTTGCTTCTGCCAGTTTTTCCAGAATTGAAGTCTGTTGCTTAAAACGACTAAACAGGTCGTTACATTATTACAAAAATTAACTTGTATCACTAAAAAAAATACAAAAGGAAAAAGTTAAATTTTTAATTTTCTTTATGTGTTATGGTTTATTGTTAACTGCTTTAGATTTTTCGATGTTTATTTTGTAAGACACGACTTCTATTTCTTGTTAATCAGACAATTATATAGTATTTTAAATATAATTAGTTATTTTATATTGTGTTGCTATTTTTGATGTATGAATATATGGATGACTTTTCTAGGTTTTTGAGTCCCAATGTAATTAGGGATTACGGGTAAAATTTACATGTGTGGTTTAGGCTTTAGGTGTGAATTCATTGACATATTTGATCCTCTTTTTTTTAATTATCATTCATAATTTCTTAATCCCTTATTCAAAAATTAAATGTAATTATGAATGTGTACGACAATTTCAAAGTGCAAACCTAACAATCCCGTCATGAATCACTCTCTAATAATTTTGTTTTTGAGTATCCTAAATTTGTTTATGATGAAGAGGTATATCAAAATAGAATAATTCAAATTCAGGGCATTGAAATCTATAACCAATAATTTGGTTATTGAGTCAATGATTCGGATTTCAATTTACTATAAACTTCTTATTGGCCTATCGGTTTGAGCCTCGGTTTGACCATATTTCTGATTGGGTCCCAATAACCCGATAAGAAGTTTAATTAACTACATTTATATCACTTAAGGTCTTAGGCACTTTTAGCGTTTAGGGTTTACACTCCAGTTTTCAGACTCTTTATAGTGACTTCATATATAATTGGCACTTAAATTTCACAATAATATTCCAAAGTTGTGACATCACTTATTTTCACTATCACTGCTCCTACGCCGGCAAGTTAACTTTAAGTCTCTGTTTTTATATTCTCATTAGAGTGAGTGAGTCAATGAGACATGCCTGCAATATTGCAATACTACAATCTGCAATTAAACATTTATTATGAGTAACCGCCTCATGATCATTAATGGTTTTCGTTAGTAGTACTGTTGTAATGTTTTCTCTTTATTTCATATACAAAAATTAGCGTAGTCGTTATGAGGAATCATTTTGAGTTTTGCCAGTTTGGGCAATATTGACATCTCTGTCCAGGCTAATATGGAATTTTATTAAGTGTTTTATGTACTAATGGACTAACGGGAAAAAATTCATCAGGGACTCTTAGCTACTATGTATTGTTAAGTAGTACTTAGTCCATTAGTAATTATCAATGAGAATTGTGTGAACTATTAATGGTAACGGTTAACAATAATCGAAATGATAACAATCACTAATCGGTAAGCCAATAATTGATAACTTGATATTTTAATGGTTCCATAGGGATTTAGCATGATTTGTAATCGATAATTGATAAATAAAACTGATAAAATCCAAAATCAAACCAAATTGACTGATACGCAACCTAAAATTCAATAGAAACAAAAAATTACTCTTACCCACTGAAATAAGATTTTCTTTTAATAATGATATCGATTTAAGTAAATTAACATGTGATTGGAATGCGTCAAAAAAATCTCATGAAAGGGGCTAACAAAGACTCTGCATGTAAGATGTAATAGCATTTTTGTATCCCCTTCCTCAAGTACTTTGAATGATCACGGCTATTCGGTACACATGAACGCGTTTATTTTGACAACTGACAAAGCTGCATAATGGAGAAAACATGATTCAAAGATGCCAAAACTTACTCGAAGAGGAATTAGGAGGCTGACTTAAAGTAGGAAAGCTACAACATAATTGGATAAGGAAAGAAGCATAAGTTTATAGTTATTTATGACAAATACTACTTCCTACTTGTTTAAGAAAAACATGTTTGAGGTGGCAAGAAACTTAAGGTTTTTTGCGGAAAAGACAAATAAGAATAAATATCCAAAGTTGAGTTCAACAAGGATTTGATGCGGCAAAGTTGAAGTTGACGAAGGAGTTGAAGATGCGGCAAAGACGACTTCTGCACAAGGTAGGAATCCTATGCGTAAGTTTCTAAGTTTCACAAAAAAATGAAAGCAGCGCACAAGAGGATTTCTAGTTGAAATAGGTTTTGGATTCAAGTCCAAATCTATAAATAGGGTGATAGATTCGCTTGAAGAAAATGCACACTTACATAGAGAGAAAATCAAAACACTATCAAGAGGTTTGAAAGAGTTTTGATATTAACTTGGAGAGTGTTGCGAGTTAAGTGAGAAGCTGTAAGATTGTGTTCAAGAGTCTTGTTTAAAATCTGAGTTTTGTGAGTAGGAGTTGTTCGATAAGTTATAGAACTTGAAGAACATTAGAAGATATAAAACCGGGGGTTTTGTCTCTTTGAGGAGCTAGAAATTAGAGTTTATAATTTCTTAGCTAGGAATTATAGTTTATAATTCCTCTAGGAGTTAGAGTTTATAATTCCTTAGGTCACAGAGCTTTGTAATCGTTGTATTATTTGAAGTTTATAAATAATACCAAGTGTTGTTCCAATTGATTAACATTAAGTTTCAAACAAATAGAAACACGTTCTACGTGTTTCTTTGAAGAATTCAGGAGGGTAGAATTTCAACAAGGGCACTCAACCCCTATCTTGTAATGACGCATATTAGCTATTATTAATATAATATCTTTGTTTATAAAAAAAATTGAAAGAAAATTAGGCAACTAAAAAATTGACTAACTCAAGGCTATAAAAGGTTATGATAGAGTTATCGTATGTAACCTAAGTGTAGGACATTTTTTGTACAAGGGAAAAGGGTCTGATATACTCCTCAACTTTGTCATTTAGAGCTGATATACCACTTGTTATGAAAGTGACTCATATATACCCCTAGTTGTAAACAAATGGCTCACATATACCCTTTTTCTCTAACGGAAATGAAAAAAAAATAATTTTAATCTAAATTATTATTATTTTTTTTTAAAAAATATAATCCCATATGAGTAAATTTAATCCTCGTCAAACATATTTTTTTTGACTTTTTTTTTGTTTCAATGACTAATTTATAATTATTATTTTGATAATCAAATTTATTTATGTTTCACTAATATTCTTGTAAAACTTATTGTAGATGATCAAATTTTTTTCTTCAAATACGAAATTAAATTACAAATACACACAAAAAAATAGTTTAACTTTTTATTCTTTAAACTAAGGAATGAAACAAAAAAACAAAAATAAGAATAAGAAATTCAAATAATTATAATAAACGAAGTCAAAAAATAATTTATGTATGAAAAAATTAAAATATACCTTGAACTTTGATAGAAGAATAAAACTAATTTTTTAACTTCCGTTAAATGAAGGGCATATGTGAGCCATTTTGTAACGGCAGGGGAACATGTGAGCCGTTTGTATAATGGTAAGGGTATATATGCGCCACTTTTATAACGAGGGGTATATAAGCTCCACATAAAAGGAAAGGACCATATTCCTTCTCTTGTAATTTATTTTGCTCAAGATATGATTGGTAGGCATCTACTCTGAAGAACTAAATGCAATAGGAAGCTCAATAATCAAACGACAAATAACAAGAAAGAAGAAAAAGAAGCGAAATATTTTTTCAGAGAAGAAGTTGCAGGTTATTTTATTTAGTACATTCAGTGGCCAAATATAGACTTACAGAATTTATGGAATTATAATCCCACTAAATTACTTGCCATGAACTCTAGGAAAAGAAATTTGCACTAACTACAACTAGGAAAATATCAAGAACTAATTTAAATAACAAAGTAACAGCTAACTGCTAGAAAATAGCTACTGCAAAACTAAGTCAAACTAAATCAAATATGTTGATGTTGCACGACTTTAACATACTCAACAGCCCACCATTGAGGTTGCTTATTTTTTTTAAAAAAAAAGTAATGACAGGGCTCAACAATGAAGAGTAGTGTTTAATGTCAATATATGATGTATTATGTAAACTTTTAGTTGATCCAAGAAATGAGGGTGACATTAAACTAGTAAAAACTTAAGTTGTTATTTTAGTAGTTGATGGTGACAAAAGAAGTCATTTATCACTTTTTATTGCATTTAAAACATGATATTGATATGTTGGTATTCGTTTTTAATCTTAGATTTTTGTCTTCCTTTTATAAAGAAAATTGTGCATCGAATGTGTGTCTTTTCAACGTTCAACACCTTGTTTAACTTGTTTTTAATTAACTTCACTTTGATCCAGGTATCAGACCCTCTTCTCTTTTGCTTTACGAGCTTATATAATCTCAGATCGTCACCTTATACAATTCTTTATATAACCACTATATTTCTCGTCACTGCTCACTAACAACTCCCTTTAAGCATTTCTTTTGCTCTCTTTTTCCCTTGAATCGCTTCACTCCACCATCAATTATATCACTTTATTCCACAAGCAATTCCCTCTGTTGTCTCTACTAACCTTACTCCATGAGACTCCAATAATTTTCTAGCTTCTTTCCTAATGCAACTAGTTTTCACTACTATTTATTAATGTCCGCACTATTTTCCCCAAACCCATCGTCTACAATTTCTTCTCTATTTTCCGAGTAATGACAATAGTCAAGTAATCCCACTTAATTTTGTATAGATCATACACGACCCTCTTCTTCTCGGCCTCTTAAACTCTAAATTCGAACCAAGAATTTAAGTTGGATTGTAAATATCTAACTCGAAAATATAAGTCAGACAATTTTAATTTAGTTATTCCCAAACCCTATAAAATATAAATAGAATAACTTTAACACATTATTCTTCAAATATAATTAGCAAGAAATTTATACCTAAACTTAGAAACCCTTCAACTCGTCAACTTCTACTCTGTTAACCCAAAACCGTTGTTGCCAATTTATAGGAAATTGTTAAACGAAACATATGTATTTTTTCCTCTAGTCAATATAAAGTGAATTATTGAGATTCTTTTATAGTTTAAAATAAATGAATTATTCAATGTTTGATAGTTGAAACTTTTTTCATGTCTAATTTATCATTCTTTTAGTCATGATCTTAACTACTTAAATTATTAATAATTTAGAGAATTATTCTTCATTACCGTATATATTTGATTATGTAATATTGTATTTAAACTAGCAATAATATTAAATACAACAACAACGGGTATCTACCATCCAAATAGTGTGTTATTGGAAAACTGTTGGTTGACCACCATAAGTTTGAGGGAGATGTTAATTACCATCAATTACAATATCTACCTACGCTAATTCTCTTAAAATAACTGAAAAAATGGTACAATGCTACACAAAATAAAATATGAGAAAGAAATCACTGAAAATATGGCACGATGCTATAAAAATCAAAGATAAGAAAGTATCATTAGAAAGATACATGGTGACCCAAATTTTGTTCAAATAATTGTTGGCCAGACGGCGACATGCAGGAGTAATAGCCACCCTCGACAACGAAAGCTCTTTGATTACTTAGAAAGACTGAAGACACTATCATGATATCATATGAACAAGAGAAAAAACATGATTTTTATTCCTTTTAGAAAGAAGGGTCTCCTTTTAAGATTACAAGAAAACTATGCATGTTAAACCATTTAACATGGTAAAACTATACATGGTAAGTACAAATAAAGAAAATTATATAGAAATATTGTGTAATCAACTATATATGGTAGGTAGAAATTCTAAGTTATGGTAATTAACAATAGATACAAAGGGAGAGAGGTGGGAAAAGTTAGATATATATCAATACACTTGAATATAAATATCTAGAATAAATTAGACCTAATTTTCAACCTCGTATATATGAGATACATGTAATTGAATGTGTCAAATACATGCATCAAGAGACAAAAATTTGACACAATAATAATTTCAAACTCATGAAAAAGACATGTATTAGGCCTTAAACAAATTAAATTTGCTTTATTTACCCTATTAAATTCAGTAACATTACAACATTTAATAAATTTGACCAATAAAACAAAGTAAAAAAATACATGTAACCTTTTTCTCTTTTTAAAATAGTAAGAAAAATTATAAAATGAATTTATAACTGACATGTGTCACTATTAAGTGGTTACCTCTTGGGATCAATTTCCGAAGTGCTTCATAAGCCGTGTGATCATGCTATCCTCTTCACGCTTTTTTTACCCCTCCCCCCCATAAATTTTATCCATTATAAGCTCCCAATGGCCTAACATTTTCTCCACACTGAAACTTTTGTGGAGTTTTTCTTTTCCCATTTTATAGTTTTTTAGTTCAAAATTCAATAGTTTTCTCAGATTTGATTTTGCTAACATGGAGAAAACTAAAGAAAAAATAGGAACTTCAAGGAATGTAGACAATAAAAATATGAAGCTAAATTTAGGGATTCCATTGAATGGTAATTTTGATGTTTACTTGAAAAAAATAAATCATTTTATGTGAATAACTGATAAAATATTTTTTGATGTTTCCAGGTGAATCACAAGGATGTGTTGCTTCAATTGTAGCTGAGGTCGAAATCCAACAATCACCTACTCAAGGTATCAAGATTTTACGAAATGGTTGTATATATCTAGTCAATTTTAATTTGTACCAAAATCAAAGTGGGAAATAATTTATACTTTTACCTTTATTTCACGATGTGAAATCAGATTCAATTGAATAGAAATAACTTGTGTATTCAGAGGAAAATATTGCTAAAGAGAAGTTCGAAAACTTTGTGCACAACAATATGGCTAATGTTTACACAAAAGGTGAAGGACCGAAAGAAAGAAGATTGAAGGACTTTTATACTCGTGTAAGGAGATAGATGAAGTAAAGATAGTTTGTCTTTGTCATGGCAATTTTCTAAATGCAGATGAATTTGTCAAACATGCTGGTGGAGGTGAGGTAGTAAACCCTTTAGAATATATATTTATTGAAGGAAAAAAAATTAAGTAGACTTAATATCGGTGTTATATGATCCTTTATTTTGTTGTTGTGCCGAATAATTCAATGGTTATTTCCCAAGAGGGCAGTAGTTTTTGTATCGATGTTATTTCATCTTTCATTTTGTCGTTGTACTGACTAAAGTTCCTCCCATCAAAGCTATATTAAGGTTATTTTGCAGTCATTTGGCTTCTTTTGATGCGTATTTTTTAAAGTTTAATTCATCTTTTCTTTTGTTGTTGTACTGACTTGTAACAACCTGTTGAGTCATTGCGAGCAGTAGAATTATTATTGATAAAAACTGACTGGGTCGACGGATCACGCGACGGACCGTCATAGGCTCAACGGTCCGTCGAGCTTCTTCGTTTCAAAACACTTCAACTCTGAAATCTGGGTACTGGGGCCAACTCTCTGAACTTCACGACGGAACTACAGCACGGACCATCGTAGGTACGACGGACCGTCACAAACCTCTTCACTGAATTTGACTCTCGAACTTTGTGACGGACCTGCAGGACGGACCGTCGCAGATACGACGGGCCGTCACAAGTTGCGTAACCCCAACTAGGTCGAAATTCTGCTAAAAGTTTTTAACAGTTGTTTTGGACTATTCATGATTATAAGTATGAAATTAGTGGGGTAAGTTTAATAATTTATTTACTTGGGGGTTATAGGAGATGACCTTGAAATAAATAGTGGGTTACTTTTATCATCGTTTATTCTTGATTATATGATAATTAGGGTAAAAGAAAAAGAATTTGGAGAATAAAAGTAAAAAGAACAGAGAGAGGGAGAACGAGCGAGAAAGAGAGAAGGAAGAGGAAAGCAAAGGCATTGAGAAGGTAGCGTGCTTGATCAAGATTCTTCGGTGAAGGTAGGTTATGGTTTGTTTCTATCTAATAGATAAACTCTAAATAGCGATTGATATGTGTTGGGTAGTATTGTAAAGTCTTCTATATGCTTGATTGTGTGTTTGTATGTTGTGATTGTGGAATCTTTAACCTTACCCCTCTCTATTAAGATGCAGTCTTGACATAAAGAAGGCTTGATGAACTAAAATAATGAGATAAATGGATCGGAGTGTCACATTCTGACACGTAGAATTAGGGGATCGGAGTGTCACGTTCCGGCACGTAGAATTAGGGGATCGGAGTGTCATGTTTCGACGCGTAGAATTAGGGGATCGGAGTGTCACATTCCGACACGTAGAATTAGGGGATCGGAGTGTCACGTTCTGACACGTAGAATTAGGGGATCGGAGTGTCACATTCTGACACGATAATAATAAAGAGGAGAAATCTTAAAATGTGTTAATATACTCAAATTCAAAGAACCTATTTTCCAAATGAGTATGGTGTGGGGGTTTGAGTCCTTAGTTGGTGTGGTTGCCAATGGTTACTTTACTTGTTGATTGTCACCTGTTAAGTATTGTGGTTGATTTTATATTATTATTCAATATATATTGCTTTCTATTCTGAGTTGGCCGATGATACTTACTCAGTACGTGTTCCTTGTACTGACCCCTACTTGTAATTTTCTTCTTTGTTATCTGTGGAGTGCAGCAAGCGTGCCATCGACTTCGACTCGTCCTCAACTTTAGCCAGTCTTCAGCACATCAGATTTCAGGGTGAGATATTATTCCTAGCTCGTGCTGGATTCTCTCCTTCACGTCTTGATGTCTTGAAGATCGGACGTGGACCATCCTTTTACTTATTTTAGCTTCTTAATACTCTTAGATTTGGAAATTTGAGGATAGTTGTTCTTGATGTGATGACTTCAAGATTTTGGGAATAATAAGTATTGAGTTTATAAGTTATTTAATTTATTTCGTTAATGAGTTTGGAGCTTCCGCATTTATATTTTGTTCGTTACGGTTGAAATAATGATAAAATGTTGGGGTTTAGATTGGTTGGTTCGCTTACCTAGGAGGATAAGGGTGGGTGCCACTCGCGGCTCGTTTTGGGTCATGACAAACTTGGTATCAGAGCATTAGGTTCGTTTGTCTCATCACACAAGAACGAGTCTAGTAGAGTCTTGAGGAATGGTAGGGGGACGCCCTTACTTTTCTTTAAGAGGCTATAGGACCGTAGGAAAACTCCATTGTTTCTTTCCTTCGTGCTATTACTTGGATCCAATTGGTATCTAGGTGATACAAATTGGTATCTGACATCCTCACTCTATTTCGTAGATGGCTAGAACTAGAGCAATAACTGTGCCAGTACCAACACCGGCAAGACAGGGTGCGTCTGAGCTAGCCACTGGGGCTATAGGTCGAAGAGAAGCAGTGGCAAGAGGCCGCGGTAGAGGTCGCTGGAGGACGTCCTCTAGAGGTAGAGGACAAACGCCTGGTCCAGCTAGTACTAGGGCGGTGAATCCTCCACCAACTGATGAGGTAGTAAGAGAGGGTGAGGAAGGGGAAAATGAGCAAGTGCAGGATGAGGAATTACCACCCCAAACTACCCCAGAGATGATTAACCAGGTGCTTGCTTATCTTAGCGGGTTATCTGATCAGGGCCAGAAACCTCCAGTGTTTTCTGTACCAGCACCTCAGGTTCCGGGAGTACAACATGCAGCTGCTTTGGCTCCCTGCATGGATGCCTCATTGGAAGTAGGCACGTTTCCTCGGTTAACTAAAGGGCCTATAATGACGAGTGATCTGCATGAGCTTTTCACTAAATTTTTGAAGTTGAAACCTCCAGTCTTCAAGGGTGCTGAATCTGAGGATGCCTATAATTTTATGGTTGATTGTCATGAGCTGCTACATAAGATGGACATACTAGAACGATTCGGGGTTGAATTTGTGATCTATCAGTTTCAGGGAAATGCCAAAATGTGGTGGCGGTCGTATGTTGAGTGTCAACCAGCACAGGCACCACCTATGACTTGGGCATCATTCTCTAGCTTATTTATGGAGAGTATATACCCCAGACTTTGAGGGATAGGAGGAGATATGAGTTCCTGATTCTAGAGAAAGGCAGGATGTCTTTTACCGCTTTTGAGGCTAAATTTCGTGCACTATCAAGGTATGCCGCTCAACTTTGCTTCAGTCCACAAGAGCGGATTCTCCATTTTGTTAAAGGATTGAGGTTAGATTTGCAGATCTAGCCTTACAGGTAGCTGCTGCAGCAAAATCCTTTCAGGAAGTGGTTGATTTTGTAATAGAGGTGGAGGGGGTGAAGCCAAACGACTTCACCATGGCGTCAACGTCTAAGAAATTCCACAAGGGAGGTGATTTTGGTTGTTCCTACTCCAGAGGGCAAAGTTCAGGAGGTTACCCTACCCGACCTATTCAGTCTTCACTGCAGGCTGTAGCTAGGGGTCCATCGCAGACCGGTCAACATTTCTCTGAGTTTGGAGGTTATCCCCAGACTTCGTCATTCTCACAGAGACCTATACATTACTCCAGAGATTGTTATGGATGTGGAGAGACTGGACATATTAGGAGGTATTGTCCAAAACAGAGTTACAGACCCCCAATAGTAAGGGGTAGAGGTGGTCATGGGAGAGGCCGTCATGCTGGAGGACGTGGTGGCCAAGGTAATGGTGGTCACCAAATCAGCTGGGGTGGCGGGCAAGTTGGAACTACTGCAGCACAACATGGTAGGGGCAACGGGCAGACAGGTGATAGAGCCCATAGTTATGCTTTCCCCGGGAGGTCTAAAGAAGAGGCATCTGATGCTTTATCACAGGTAATCTTTTGGTTTGTGATTGCATGGCTTCTGTATTATTTGATCCTGGATCCATATTTTCATATGTATCTTCCTCATTTGTCACTGTTCTTGATTTACATTGTGATTTGCTTGACATGTCTAGTCGTGTCTCTACTTTTGTGGGTGAGTCTGTGATAGTTGATAAGGTGTATAGGTCTTTTCTTGTGGTTTTTGTGGGGAGCAATACCCATGTAGATTTGATTATTTTAGAGATGGTTGATTTCGATTTAATTATGGGTATGACTTGGCTTTCTCCAAATTTTGCAATCTTAGATTGTAATGCTAAAACTGTGACATTGGCCAAGCCTGGGACAGATCCGCTAGTGTGGGAGGGTTACTATATTTCCACCCCAGTTCATATAATCTCCTTTCTTCGTGCTAAGAGAATGGTTAGTAAGAGTTGTTTAGCTTTCTTGGCACATCTCAGGGATGATACTCCCCAAGTACCTTCGATTGAGTCTGTCTCGATAGTCTGTGAGTTTCTGGATGTTTTTCCCGCACACCTTCGTGGTATGCCGCCGGATAGGGATATTAATTTCTGTATTGATCTGGAGCCGGGTACTCGCCCCATTTCCATACCCCCTTATAGAATGGCTCCAGCTGAGTTAAGGGAGTTAAAGGCCCAACTCCAGGAGTTGTTAGGTAAAGGCTTTATTAGGCCATGTGCATCCCCTTAGGGTGCTCCGTTTTTATTTGTGAAGAAGAAGGATGGAAGTTTTCGGATGTGCATAGACTACAGGCAACTGAATAAGGTAACTACTAAGAACAAGTATCCTCTTCCTCGCATTGATGATTTGTTCAATCGGTTACAAGGTTCTTGTACCTTCTCAAAAATTGATTTGAGATCTGGTTATTATCAATTGAAAATACGGGCAGCAGATGTGCCAAAGACTGCTTTTCGAACCAGGTATAGGCATTATGAATTCTTAGTAATGTCTTTTGGGCTTACGAATGCCCCTGCTGCTTTCGTGAGCCTTATGAAAGAGATCTTTAAGCCATATTTGGATGTATTTGTCATTGAATTCATTGATGATATACTGATATATTCAAAGAGCAGGAAAGAACATGAGGAGCATTTGAGAATGGTATTGGAAGTGTTGAGGGAGAAAAAGCTTTATGCCGAATTCTCCAAGTGTGAGTTTTGGCTAGATTCAGTGTCCTTCTTGGGGCACGTAGTTTCTAAGGATGGAGTGATGGTGGATCCTTCTAAGATTGAAGCAGTGAAGAGTTGGGTAAGACCTACTAATGTCACAGAGGTAAGGAGCTTCGTTGGCTTAGCTAGCTACTACCGTCGATTTGTCAAGGGATTTTCTTCTATTGCTTTCCAATTGACAAATTTGACTAAGCAGAATGTCCCATTTGTATGGTCGGACAAATGTGAAGAAAGCTTCCAGAACCTCAAGACCTTGTTGACTACTGCACCAATTCTTACCTTGCCAATGGAAGGTAAGGATTTCATTGTTTATTGTGATGCATCTTATTCTGGTTTGGGTGTAGTGCTAATGCAGGGGAAGAATGTAATTGCTTATGCTTCGAGGCAATTAAAGGTGCATGAACGTAACTATCCGACCCATGATTTGGAGTTGGCTGCAGTTGTGTTTGCATTAAAGCAATGGAGACATTATCTATATGGGGTTAAGTGTGAAGTCTATAAAGATTATCGTAGTTTACAGTATGTTATTACTCAGAAAGATTTAAATTTGAGACAGAGGAGGTGGATGGAACTACTGAAGGACTACGATATTACTATTTTGTATCACCCAGGAAAAGCTAATGTTGTGGTAGATGCTTTAAGTAGAAAAGAAGGGAGCATGGGAAGTCTAGCTCACCTACAGGTTTCTAGACACCCATTGCCTAGAGAGGTCCAGACTTTGGCTAATAACCTCATGAGGCTGGAAATACTAGAGAAGGGAGGATTTTTGGCCTGTGTGGAGGAATGACCTTCTTATCTTGACAAGATTAAGGGAAAACATTTTACCGATGAGAAGCTGAGCCAAATTCGAGATATGATATTTCGAGGAGAGGCTAAAAAGGCAAAAATTGATGAGGAAGGCATTTTGCGAATTAAGGGAAGGGTATGTGTGCCCCGCGTCGATGATTTGATCCACACTATTCTTACAGAGGCTCATAGTTCAAGGTATTCTATACATCGTGGTGCAACTAAGATGTATCGTGACCTAAAGCAACATTTTTGGTGGAGTAGAATGAAGCATGACATAGTTGATTTTGTTGCCCAATGCCCGAATTGTCAGCAGGTAAAGTAAGAACACCAGAGGCCCGGAGGAACACTTCAGAAAATGTCCATTCCTGAATGGAAATGGGAAAGAATTGCAATGGACTTTGTGGTTGGTCTTCCAAAGACATTGGGTAAGTTTGATTCTATTTGGGTAATTGTTGACAGATTATCTAAGTATGCTCACTTCATTCCGGTCAAGGTGACTTACAATGCAGAGAAGTTAGCCAAACTCTATATCTCATAAATTGTTCGATTGCATGGAGTTCCACTTTCCATCATATCAGATAGAGGTACGCAATTTACTTCTAAGTTTTGGAGAACATTGCATGCTGAATAAGGTACTAGGTTGGATCTTAATACTGCATTTCACCATCAGACCGATGGTCAGTCTGAGAGAACGATTCAGGTGTTGGAAGATATGTTTTGTGCATGTGTGATAGAATTTGGTAGTCATTGGGATAACTTCTTACCCTTAGTAGAGTTGTCATACAATAATAGCTATCTCTCAATTATTGATATGGCCCCATTTGAGGCACTGTATGGGAGGAGATGTAGGTCTCGCATTGGTTGGTTTTATGCATTTGAGGTGAGATCATGGAGTCCGATCTTTTGAGGGAGTCGTTAGATAAAGTAAAATTCATTCAGGAAAAGCTTCTAGCCACTCCGAACAGGCAGAAAGAATATGCAGTCGAAAGGTTAGAGACTTGGATTTTATGGAGGGTGAGCAAGTCTTGCTTAAGGTTTCGCCCATGAAAGGGGTGATGCGGTTTGGTAAGCGAGGTAAGCTTAGTCCGCGGTATATTGGTCCATTTGAAGTTCTGAAGCGCGTGGGGGAGGTGGCTTATGAATTGGCATTGCCTCCAGGACTCTCAGGAGTGCACCCAGTATTTCATGTGTCTAAGCTAAAAATTTCAATGGGGATGGAAACTACATTATTTGTTGGGATTCAGTTCTTCTTGATGAGAATTTGTCTTATGAGGAGGAGTCTGTTGCTATTTTAGATAGAAAAAAGTCCGCAAGTTGAGATCAAGGGTGATTGCATCAATCAAAGTTCAGTGGAAGAATCGGCCAGTTGAAGAGTCCACTTGGGAGAAGGAGGCTGATATGCAAGAAAGATATCCACATCTTTTTACAGATCCAGGTACTCTTTCTCGCCCTTGTTTTTCTTATTGTGATCGTTCGAGGACGAACGATGGGTAAATTTGTATCTATTGTAAAAACCTGTTGAGTCATTGCGAGCAGTAGAATTATTTTTGATAAAAACTAACTGGGTCGACGGATCACGTGATGGACCGTCATAGGCTCAACGGTCCGTCGAGCTTCTTCGTTTCAAAACATTTCAACTTTGAAATCTAGGTACTGGGGCCAACTCTCTGAACTTCACGACGGAACTGCAGCACGGACCGTCGTAGGTACGACGGACCGTCACTAACCTCTTCACTGAATTTGACTCTCTGAACTTTGTGACGGACCTGCAAGACAGACCGTCGCAGATACGACGGGCCGTCACAAGTTGCATAACCCCAACTAGGTCGGAATTCTGCTAAAAGTTTTTAAGGGGTGTTTTGGACTATTCATGGTTATAAGTATGAAATTAGTGGGGTAAGTTTAATAATTTATTTACTTGGGGGTTAAAGGAGATGACCTTGAAATAAATAGTGGGTTACTTTTATCATCGTTTATTCTTGATTATATGATAATGAGGATAAAAGAAAAAGAATTTGGAGAAGAAAAATAAAAAGAACAGAGAGAGGGAGAACGAGCGAGAAAGAGAGAACGAAGAGGAAAGCAACGACATTGAGAAGGTAGCGTGCTTGATCAAGATTCTTCGGTGGAGGTAGGTTATGGTTTGTTTCTATATGATAGATAAACTCTAAATAGCGATCGATATGTGTTGGGTAGTATTTTAAAGTCTTCTATAGGCTTGATTATGTGTTTGTATGTTGTGATTGTGGAATCTTTAACCTTAGCCCTCTATATTAAGATGCAGTCTTGACATAAAGAAGGCTGGATGAACTAAAATAATGAGATAAATGGATCGGAGTGTCACGTTCCGACACGTAGAATTAGGGGATCAGAGTGTCACGTTCCGACATTATAATAATAAAGAGGAGAAATCTTAAAATGTGTTAATATACTCAAATTCAAAGAACCTATTTTCCCAAATGAGTATTGTGTGGGGGGTTTGAGTCCTCAAGGGTATGCTTGGTGTGGTTGCCAATGGTTATTGTACTTGTTGATTGTCACCTGTTAAGTATTGTGGTTGATTTTATATTATTATTCAGTATATATTGCTTTCTATTCTGAGTTGGCCGATGATACCTACTCAGTACGTGTTCCCTGTATTGACCCCTACTTGTAAATTTCTTCTTTGTTATTTGTGGAGTGCAGCAAGCGTGCCATCGACTTCGACTCGTCCTCAACTTTAGCCAGTCTTCGGCAAATCAAATTTCAGGGTGAGCTATTATTCCTAGCTCGTGCTGGATTCTCTCCTTCACGTCTTGATGTCTTGAAGTTCGGACATGGACCATCCTTTTACTTATTTTATCTTCTTAATACTCTTAGATTTAGAAATTTGAGGATAGATGTTCATGATGTGATGACTTCCAGATTTTGGGAATAATAAGTATTGAGTTTAGAAGTTATTTAATTGATTTCGTAAATGAGTTTGGAGCTTCCGCATTTATATTTTGTTCGTTATTGTTGAAATAATGATAAAATGTTGGGGTTTAGATTGGTTGGTTTGCTCACCTAGGAGGATAAGGGTGGGTGCCACTCGCGGCTCGTTTTTGGTCGTGACATGACTAAATTAATGTTCCTCCCATTAGTTATATTAAGGTTATTTTCCAATCATTCAGATTGTTTTTTTGGCTACTCGTTGCTTCTTTTTTTTAATCTTAATTAGAAGCAACTAACAGTTTCTATTCTACACAAATTACAAATATTGATCCTTTATTCTATTCTTTTAAAATTCGATATCAAGCCACTAAACAAAATAATGCATTTAATTTCAACCTTCTTGTAAAAAGCATTTCACATGTTCCTCAACATGAGAAAGGAGAAGAGTTGTCTATAAGTGAATATCACGAGGCTAATATCATTTATTTTTAAATCGACTAATTAATATTGTAAAAATGTCACATTCTAATTATCTCTATTCGATTATGTGTAGTATTGTTCTTCTCTTGTAAGAATTTGAAATATTAATGTGCTAATTAGGATTTGGGGTTAAAATTTTTAAAGGATTCTTTTGTTATTTTTCGACTACAAGTTTTTCATTTCTTGCTAAACTTTGCAACAAGTGATATAAGTTGTTTTCTTAATGTGTTAGGATTCGCTATCAACTGCTAGCTTTAAGGTTTTCTACGTCTATTTTCCAAGATAGAATATCTATTTCTTGCTAAAGCTGACAATTATATGTTAATATATATGTTATCACTCTTTGATTATGTATATTTTGGTTCTTCCGATAAGAATTGTAGTATTTATGTGTTAATTAAAATTTTGGGGTTAGCTTTTTAAGGATTACTAAGTTATATTTTTACTTAGAATTTTAATTTGTTGATAAATCTTGAAAACCTTAGAATTTTTAGTTGTTTTATTTATGTGTTAGGTAGGTATTAACTATTTTAGATACTTCTAAGTTTATTTGTAGAAGTTAGAATTTTTATTTCTTGCTAAATCAAGTAATTATTTGTTAATACATATATTATTAATTGCATATTGTGTTGCGCTGCTATTTTTTATTTTATTTTTTGCATATGTGACTGATTTTTATATAAATATTCTTAAAATCGTCAAAATCTTACACAAAATACTACATCACAAATATTTTTAAAAAGATTTATTACTTGGTGTATCCATCATCTACTACCAAACACATAAAAAAGAACATATATAGGATGTAAATTGAATTTTTAGAAAAAGAAGTCGGCCTTCACTGTATAAAATTAACATAAATAAAGTGGTATTTGCAAATTAATTTAGAATTGTTTTGTAAGGAAATGACTCATAGTTAATATATGTATTATAAATAGGGAGGAGTATAAAAAAAAGTCAAATAAGACTATTTAGGACATTTAATAAACATAAGAAATACATTTAATTATCATAAGAAATATGTTAAAATAATTAACATATTAAATATTCATCAAAAGGTATATAAAATAAACTATACATATCCTTTTATCACGAGATATATGTATGTAGGTATATATTGACGCATCAAAATTTAATTAAATTTGTACTATTGCAAACCAAAATGCATCTAAATATTTTATTCCAAATTAACTAATGAAAATTCTATAAGTTTTCTAATAATGTTTGGTTATACTGAGCCTTCTTCAGAAAAAAATCACAAAATAAGTTTCAAGTTCAAAGTGTAATTTTAATAACTTTTTCAAGTGAATAGTATTTTTCTAACTTACAAAGTTTCCACTTCTATTTATCTAAACCTAACTCGATTTCTAAATAGAGGTATATATTTTATTTAAAAAGACTTCTTATTTTTTTTAAAAAATATTATACTTTAATGGGATTCTTCATACTAGCACTCCCTCCTAAGACCACACATGCAAGTTCACCCTCATATAACTCATGTCACGATGTTTTTCCCTATCACGCTTTATTATAATTAAATTAGGAAAAGACATTAATTTTATTTGAAAATTTAGTTTTTTGAACTATCATATCGATCTATTCTATATCTAAATAACTTAAAAGTAAATTTGTTCACCCCTAAAATTGAAAAGGAAAAAAAAACTAACAAATAAAGTAACACGCGAGTAAGGAAAATTAAATTTATAAAAAGCAATAAAAAATGAAAACTCTCATTACCTCCACAACCTAAAGGCATCACGACGACGATAGTCTGGTGGTGTTGATTGTTGTGATTGTTTGTTAGTTGTTCAAATCTGAAAGTGCAGAACTCATTGGAGCGTCATCAATATGGTGATTGATTGATTTGAGCTTGCCGGAATACCAACAAAATAAGATAAAAGAATAAAATAAAAAAGGGATAAGGAGAAAGGGTTTCATTCGATGTTTCTCGATGGTTGATTTGAGGTTTTAGTGCCTGTTTTCTCTGGTGGTTTGGGTGGTTGTTTGGTGGTTACTAGTTTTTCAGAAAAGAAGAGAAAACGCCGTTGTGAAGGTTGTGGTGGTGATGAATGTGGTGTTCTTTAGCGGAGTAGACGAAGAAAATTGTGGTATGAGTTGAAATGAGTAATTTTTCTTACAAGATCACAAAAAAAGTGAGTAGGATTAATGGATGAAAAAAATATTTAAAAAATTTAATACTTAAATAGAAATTAATTAGTATAAAATATAAAATTAATAAAATAAACGTTAATCATAAAGAAAACAAACAAAAAAGAATATAGTTACTGATGTAGAGGTTACATATATACTAGTGTTGAGGTAGCAATTATTGTAATACATCCCATATGGTAAGAGTAGTGTTACACGTTTTAAAATGGTATTAAATTTATTTTTAAATAATAAAATTGTAATATATACTTCTAATAGTTTAAATAAGTTGTGGATTTTTCAAAACAAGCTTAGGGAAATTGATATATTTTCCCTTAAAAAAAACAATAATGTCATTTTATAGAATATAAGGTGGACAACTCGACTTATTATAAAACTAAGTTCCAACATCTTTAGTCCTAATCATATTATTTGTCTAATATCTTTAGCAAATAGAACTTATTTTTAAAATTTAAAAAGATAAAAAAAGATTTATTAATTTTTTTCATGATCAATCATCATTATTTTTTATCATAATAGCAATAATATATTCTATTTAATTTTATAAAGTGAACATTATTTTACCAGTGAAGTAGTATTAATTAAGTGCGTATTTAGGAAAGGTAAAAGGATGATTTAGACTTGTATGATTTCATTTTATTTATATTGGGTATAGGAAAGAAAATTGTAGGGTGAAGAATCGAATCTCTACTGATAAAGTAAAATTTTAAATAACCAACAAACTGAATTGAGCTATTAAGATTCCTCTAAACTTATTATGATTAATGTTATCACATATTTTTATTTAAATGCATAAAAAAACCTTGATATATAGATAATATGATAAAGTATGACTGAAGCTTGGAACTTGTTTCATCAAACTATTAAAATTTATTAATTTTTTTAAAAACCATTTTTTTCTAGCATGTTTTTCTAAAAAGAAAAATCTTATGTGAGAAAAAAAATTATTTTTGATCACCCAATGTAAAAACTTCTTTTAAGTAGCGACTAAAAACTGTTTTGCCAAATTTTTAGAAGTGTTTTACCAAAAATCTCCAGTGAGCAACAATTAGTATGATGAGACATGTTTTTTAATTGTATATTAATATTTAGAAAATTAGTACAACTCCTGTTAATATTAATTATTATTATTATTATTATTATTATTATTATTATAAGAATTCCGTCAACTGAATATATAAGAATAAAAATGAATGTGTTCAATGAAGATGGCATGTAAGAAAGAATGAGTACGGTACCAATCATAAAACATAAAACGAATCCCAAGTATTATTATTGTTTTATTTAAACAAACTACATGCATATGGGGTTTTGTTATTACTTCAATATATGTACAAATATAAAAATCATATTGTACTTTTTTTTGTTGTTCTTTTCTCATTATTCAAATATGAAAATGAAAGAATACTAATGAAACAAATGTTTTGAATAATTGATATTTTGGTTTTTACACATATGTTTTGAATTTTTCTTTTTCGATTTGTCAGTAATAATTTTCTAGCACGTAAATATAAAAATAAGTTTCGTGTGTATTATATCTTTCTCGAAACACTTATGAAATCATTAAATATGTTCGCTATTTAAGTCGAAATATATGAATTAAGAAATTCACTTCGTGAAGATAGATTGATTCGCTTGGTGTTTCGCTTGGTGACTCATTGTGTTGGATTATATTATGAACACCAACACATAACTTAATATTCTCAATTGCTTTATAACATTGAATTAATCATTAACAGAGCTTATAGTAATGACCTAATTTCATCGTCTCCTATTTCTAATAATTTTAAAAAGAAATAAGACCAATGATTAGTTGTTCAATATCTATCAATACATATATTTTAAGTTAGTATTACACGCGTTGATAATATTATTATATGCATTGATACAATATCATAACATTAATGATCTCCAACACAGAAGAAAGAATAACTTAAAAAATGTAGATAACAAACAAATCATAAAAAACGCTTAAATTAAGCATAATACAATTAGTGATTTTCAGAAAAGGCGAACGAAAAATTAAAAATGACAGAAACTCATAGTAATAAAATCATTATTTTGATATTCAAGAATCAATCAAAACACTTTTACTTTTTTTCTTAAAACTAAAAAATAGAACTCAGATGATTGTCTACTTGTTAACTCAAAATCACCTGTTGTTAATAGATGTATTTGTTTTTGTCTCCTACTTAGTGTTTTGAGTCCATATCACAGCTCCAACTAATTTCGAGTACACATTATTTTTTATATTTAATCAATCTGTGAAGTAGTAAAAAACCTCCTTAAAAATAATGTTAACTATAAAGAAATAAAATGAACAATCCTCTTACATTTTAAACTATAAAAACTGAAAAATAAACAATAATTCCGTGAGTTTAAATAATTGGATGATATAACTTTTAATAAAATTTGCCCTAAGATAATATAACGTTTATAATAAAATTTGCCCAAAAAAAATTAAAGAAATGCATAAATAATAATTTTCATATCCATAGTGTGAAAGTGAAAACTTTTCACAAATTTTCATGCAGTGATTTTTCAGACACGTGTAAAGTTTGATTTTGTTTCTCAATAGATAATTACAACGGACAATATTTTTGAATCAATTCCCAAAGTACCTTCTTAAACCACGTGGCACGGGGCTATTTTGTTATTTTTCACTTAACCCACAGAAATAAGATTCCTTCATCTTTTTTCCACTTTCATACTTGATTTGTTTTCCTTTATAACCTCCTACACATGTGAAGGTTTCTTCCATCATTCATCATTGAAAATCAACTTCATACTTTAATAGAGTTTTATTTCCTATTAAGTTTGTTTAGTTTGAAATTCAATAGCTTTGTCGATTCTTTCAGGTTTTGCTAAAATGGAGAAAGCTAATCATCAAGACAAAGGAAAAAGGATTGTAGAGGATGTAAGTGTAGACTTAACATTAGGGCTCCCGATGGATACTCAAATGGAGTATTGGAGGCAAAGGAATTATTTGCCGCCTATGGAGACTGAAATGGCTTGGAGGTGAAGAATGGATGCTGAAATGGATTGGAGGCGAAGAATGGAGACTGAAATTTAGTGCAGGCGTAGAATGGAGACTGAAATTGAGTGCAGGCGTAGAATGGAGACTGAGATGGAATGGAGGCAAATCAGTGGTCCATTTTCTGTGACGAGGGAAGCTTCCATGCCGCCAATGGAGACTCAAACAGAATGGGGGGAAATGAGTGATCCATTTTCTGTTAATAGGACGGCTTCGTTGTCTCCAATGGAGACTGGGATGGACTGGAAGGAAAGGAGGGGCCTCCAGACACAGATGCGCGGGGACACGCAGGAGAATAGATGGGATAAACTAAAGAATGTTATAGTTGTTGAGGAAAATGAAGGGAATGGAACCTCTTCTTTGCCGTCACCTGGTGGATCTGGATCTGTAGGAAGTTTTGGTTCAACTGGAACTAGTTCTGAAACTCAACCACACCTACCTAATCAAAGTGATAGAAAATTCAATTGAGTTGTTCCATTTAATTAATTTATCCATTTTCATTATTTTTTGTTCACTTAATTTTCTTTCGTCCACAACTAAGATATATTTTTTCCTTCAGTTGATGGAACTTTCATTGAAGGTGCATCTGGTAGTTCTAATGAGATACCTCCAGTCAGTGGCACATTGGAGCAAATGCAGCATCTGGTATTAGCAGCCATTGAAGCTACTAATGAGCAATCACTCGACTTTTCGGGAAAAGAGGGAATCAGAAATTTCTTGCTCAAAATGCCTGGTGCTTCCACTAAAGGTGATGGACCAAATGGAAAGAAGACTGAAGGATTTTTATACGCGTATAAGAGGGGAGGAGAAGTGAAGATTGTTTGTATTTGTCATGGTTATTTTCTGACACCAGCCGAATTTATTAAACATGCTGGTGGAGGTGATGTTGAAAACCCTTTAAGGCTTATAAATGTCGATCCTAATTAATTAAGCTTCGTAGAGACAATGGCTATTGCCCAAAAAACTGTATTAGGTTTAATATCGTTGTTATGTAATTTTTCCTTTTGTTGTTGTACCGAATGACTTCAATGGCTATTTTTCCCAAAAAGGCATTAGCTTTGATATTGTTGTTGTTATTTCATCTTTCTTTTTGTTTTTTTTATAGGACTAAGTTCCTTCTATCTAAGATAATAAAGTTTTTTTCGGGCATACCGCTTGTTTTGTTATGCTATGCATCGCCATTTTTGGCGTAATTGGAAGCAACAAACAGTTTCTATTCAACAGAATATTTCTACACTAGGCAAGCCTTAGGTTCTTGTCCCCTTTTAGAGTAGATGAATTACTCCCTCTATTTAAAAAAGAGTGATCTAATTTGACTTGATATGAAATTTAAGATATAAAATAACTTTTTAAATTTTATGATCCTAATTCAAAATTATGTCAAATGTATCAAAATATTATTGTATATGTCTTTTGGAAAGATGAAATTAAAATGTTATAAAAAATGAAAAACAATAATTCTATTTCATAGGGGTTCTAGAAAAAAAATATATTATTAAAAAATACATAATATATTTATCCACATAAGGGACTGCTCAAAGACCAAGTTCATTATTCGTTTCATGCCCAATGACATGGGCTTATTCTAAGAAGATTCTGTCTTGCCTTGATCACAATAATCAGGGTTATTAGTACATCCTGTAGATAATGACTTAGCGCTCACTCGAACTTTCTAACATTTTATGTTAGAAAAATGATTGTGTGCATTAGAATAGTTATCTTTTTAACAGCTAAAACATTTCTTTTTGGACACCCTGGACAACAATTAAGTGTGAAAGATAAATTATTTGGTGACCTTAACCTTTCCCTATTTAGGGTTCATACGGACTCATCTTCTTGTCTCGAGAAATAATTTAAGCGAATCAATTTAATAGCAGATTATTTATTTTATTTCTTAATTTTATTATTTGTAATAAGAAAGTGTCAAATATACTTTTTACTTTCATTTATTTGTATGTTTTATTAGTATTTTATATGCTATCTAGTAAAAAAATCGTTGTTAATGAACTTGACAAATATAAACTTAACTTAAAGTTTTCCTCAAACGCCTCATTTCACATTAAGTTATCATTATAATTTCTTTTCATTTTGTTTAATTGGTTAAGATTTTAAATATTTATGCGTTAATTAAGGATTTAAGGTTTGTGCAGTTTAACTTTTTAAAGGGTTTTAAAGTTATTTCTTCAACTTAAAGAGTGATGAATTCTTGCTAATTGTTGAAACACGTGAAACACCTAATATTACTTGTTTTCTTTATAACCCCCCCCCCCCCCCCACCAAAAGAACTTGCACCAAATTCGAAGTTTATTCTTTGAGTTAGAATTTTATATTTTGTTAAGTCTGATAATATTCTTTGTTAATATATAATATATGTTGTTAGTTGTACATGCTAGGGATATCAGAAGCGAATGATGTTTGTTTTTTTAAAAAGAGTATATATTAGGTTGGTTGTTATATCTTATTAATTTTTGGGCATGCGCGTCGTGCGTGTACCTGATACGTTAATAAGTAAAAATCTTTATAAAGTTAAATAAATATTATTTTAAAATGTAATAACAACTTAACCTCAGTGAATTAATCTTATTATTTTCTTTCTTAAAAATTAAGGATGAAATTATAATATTATATTGTTAGATCAATCTTGTGTATAACATTAAAGCAACGAACCAAACCTTCGAAATATAATTTACAAAAAAAACACAAAAATGTTGAATGAAATGAATTTGATTAATATCAGTATCATGTAATCAAACTTAGTCAATGCAGGACAATGTAGAAGTCATACTTGATATTTCTAACCTTAGCAATTCATTTTCCTCAAAATTCTTTTCAGTGTTCCTAAATAAAGGGAAGATATCAAACTTGAAATACACTTTACTGGTTGGAAGATAAAATTTCTTAACATGGCGAGAAGAACTACCGTAGCTAAATATAGGTAGCAAAGAGTGAAGCAGCACAAATATTCATACCTTATTAACTAATTCTTCTTCTTATAGTTTGAAATAAATACACATTGTCTCATAAATTAATAATTTAATATCAGACCTCAAATTAAATACACCTAGATACATGTATTTTTGCTCTCAGATATATTTTGAAATACAAATAGGGAAAGAGGTAGGTGAGTGTAACGACATGTTTAGTCGTTTGAGCAACAGATTTTATTTCTGGAAAAACTGGCTGAGACGACGGAACCCACGACGGACCGTCATGGGCACGACGGCCGTCGAGGGGGTCTCGTTCCAAAACACTTAGAATTCTGAAATTTGGGTACTGAAATCGACTCTCTGAACTTCGTGACGGAACCTTCAGTAAAAATCTAGTCTCTGAACTCTGTGACGGAAGCAGCACGACGGACCATCGCAGGCACGACGGCCCGTCACAGGCTGCGTAATCCCAGGCTGGGTTGGATTTCTTTAAATGTTTTAAGAGACGTTTTGGACTATTCCTGCTTATAATTATAAAGTTGGTGGTTGAATATTAATAATCCAATTTCTTGAGGGTTAAAGGAGATAACCTTAAATTAATTAGTGGGTTATTTTGTCATCTTTTATACTTAATTATATGTTAATTAGGGTAAAAGAAAGAGGGTTTGAATAAGAAAAAGAAAAGAACAGAAAGAGAGGGAGAATCGATCAAGAGAGAGAGGAACGAAGAGGATGACAAAGCTTTGGGGAAATTGCTTGCTTGATCACGAATCTTCGGTGGAGGTAGGTTATTGATTTTATACTATTCGTAGTAAACTCTTAATAGCAAATGATATGTACTGGGTAGTGTTGTAAACCCTTCTATATGCTTAATTATGTGTTTGCATGTTGTGATTATATAATTGTGATAAAATAAGCATGATGAAGCTATTGAATCCTAAATCTTGAAAAAGAAACCCTAATCTACTTTATTAATGATGATGCCTTGGTATAAAGGAAGGCTTGATGAACGAAAGTAGTGAGATTAGGAGATCGGGTGCCACGTTCCGGTATCAGGATAGTATATCAGGATCGGAGTGTCACGTTCCGACACCACGATAGAATATGGATCAGGTGCCACGTTCCGGTACCACGATAGTATATGAGGATCGGAGTGTCACGTTGCGACACCAGGATAGAATATGGATTGGGTGCCACGTTCCGGTACCACGATAGTATATGAGGATCGGAGTGTCACGTTCTGACACCAGGATAGAATATGGATCGGGTGCCACGTTCCGGTACCAGGATAGTATATGAGGATCGGAGTGTCATGTTTCGACACCAGGATAGAATATGGATTGGGTGTCACGTTCCGACACTAAGATAGTATGATGAGGATCAGAGTGTCACGTTCCGACACCAGGATTAGTCAAGAGAATGAATCTTGAAATATGTTAATATACTTAATTTAATGAACCTAATTCCCAAATAAGTATGATGGGGAGGCGTGAGTCCTCATTGAAGAGCTTGGTGTTGCGACCAAGGGTTATGGTAATTGTAAATGCCGTATGTTGAGTACTGTAGTTGATTTTATAATATTATCTGATATATACTGTTTTCTATTTTGAGTTAGCCGATGATATCTACTCAGTACCTGTGTTTTGTACTGACCCCTACTTGTGTGTTTTCTTTTTGATTATTTGTGGAGTGCAGCAAATGCGCCGTCGTCTTCAACTCAACCGCAACTCTAGCCAGTCTTCATTATTCTGAATTTCAGGGTGAGCTAATGCTTCTTGCTTGGACTGGATCTTCCTCTTCATGTCTTGATGCCTTGAAGTTCCGGCATGGACTAGCTTTTTATGTATTTTAGCTTCTTAGATATTCTTAGCTTTAGAAATTAGAGGATAGATGTTCTTGTGATGATGACTTCCAGATTTTGGGGAACAATAGTTGTTGAGTTTTTAGAAGTTTATTGAATTGATTTTCATTAATGAGTTCAAGTCTTCTGCATTGTATTTTGTTCATTATGTTTAAAATGTTGGGGTTTAGATTGGTTGGTTCGCTCACATAGTAGGATAAGTGTGGGTGTCACTCGCGGTCCGATTTGGGTCGTGACAAACTTGGTATCAGAGTATTAGGTTCGTTGGTCTCATCACACAATAATGAGTCTAGTAGAGTCTTAAGGAACGGTAGGGGGACACCTTTACTTTTCTTTAAGAGGCTATAAGACTTTAGGAAAATTCCATTCTTTCTTTCTTTCGTGCTATTACTTGGGTCCAATTGGTAAGTGATACAAATTGGTATCTGACCATCTTCACTCTATTTCGCAGATGGTTAGAACTAGAGCAACGACTGCGCCAACACCAACATCGGCAAGACAAGAAGCGTCTGAGCCAGCCACTGGGGCTGTAGCTCGAGGAAGAGTAGAGGCAAGAGGCCGTGGTAGGGGTCGTGGGAGGACGCCTACTAGAGGAAGAGGACGAGAACCTAGCCCATCTGATACTAGGGCGGTGACTCCTCCACCGACTGAAGAAGTAGTAAGAGAGGGGGAGGATGGGGAAAATGAACAAGTACAGAATGAGGAATTACCACCCCAACCTACCCCAAAGATGATCAATCAGGTTCTTGCTTATCTTAGCGGGTTATCTGATCAAGGCCAAGCGCCTCCAGTGTTTTCTACACCAGCACATCA
Source organism: Solanum lycopersicum (assembly GCF_036512215.1). Classification (NCBI taxonomy): domain Eukaryota; kingdom Viridiplantae; phylum Streptophyta; class Magnoliopsida; order Solanales; family Solanaceae; genus Solanum; species Solanum lycopersicum. The sequence continues at coordinate 42,033,686 of NC_090801.1, read as the reverse complement.
GGCTCCGGAGGTACAACATGCGGCTACTGTGGCTCCCCGCATGGATGCCTCATTGGAAATAGGCACGTTTCCTCGTCTGACTATAGGGCCTATAATGACAAATGATCAGCATGAACTTTTCAGTATTTTCTTGAAATTGAAACCTCCATTCTTCAAGCGTGATGAATCTGAGGATGTCTACGATTTTCTGGTTGACTGTCATGAGCTACTACACAAGATGGGTATAGTAGAACGGTTTGGTGTTGAGTTTGTTAATGGAAGTATGAGGATTCTTGAAAGGGAAATGAGGTATGTTAATTGGTTATTTCTTTAATTCAATTATGAAATATATGTCACTTAGATAGTAATGCTACCGATGACTTTCTTAGCCTATTTGTAAAGAGCAAACTGATCAACTTGCATATGTTAAGCATACGACTGAAGTAGCATGATTAGACATTCTTATCACTTTTTCGACTAGCTATAAACTTTGATCCTCCTTCTCTTACTTAGATGGAGAAATAAGTAAGTATGACTTTCTACCCTCCCTTTCTTTTCATAAAAAATGGCGAATCACACCGATTTTCCTTTAACCACGCTTTTCTGTTCGAAAATCAAGAAAGATCAATTTGAAAAGTAAGCCCTTTTTTTTATTATACGATATCTTCGCCATGGATGATAGAATTCTTCTCCTATGTCTAATGTGTGGTTGTGATGTTGATGACAAGTCCCCTCATCCTTAACCCTAGAAACATGAATTAACTATGAAGTATGCATGCATGATATAATATGACTAATATATGATTGAAAGTAGTTTCTCATGATTATAATAAAGTGTTAAGTGAAAGGTTTACTGACTTGTTAGTGGTCTCTAAAGTTAAAGGATTGTTCTCACTTATGATGACGTATGAGCTAATATGATAAAATTTTTACACAGGGGTCTAGAAGAGACTAATGTGAACTTGTATGATGAAAAAAAATTATTACTAAAGGAAATAAATGCTTAGCACCGAAAGGGAATGTAAATGAGATGGAGGTCTCACTTTAGTAAGTCCGGCCTCCCACATATGTTTCTTCATGTTTAGCAAGTCTGGATTCTCAAGATATGTGTTGTCTCATGAGATGAAACCTCCACATGTAGCAATTCAAGGTTTCTAGTAACAATCTCATTGACCCTTAACTATGTGCCTACATAGGACTCTAGCTTAGTGGATCCACTGAGATAGCTATGTACGAATGTTACACCTTAGGCAAGTTTGGGAGTAGAACACCTGATTATGTGTAGCTCACATGGTCTAATGTTGGTTATTACACTTCTTTCCCTAATTTAAAAGTAAATGAACAAGTTAAATGTATGAACTCTTGTTAGGGCTTTACTTAAAGGTTTCTACATGGTGTGAGGAAGGGTATGAGACTTATCTTACACATTGCACTTGTGGGGTCCAAATGGATGGTTCTAATAATGTTGTCCTATGATTAAGTTTATTATATGCTATGCATGTCAAGTTATGTGTATGATCCTTATGAATAAAGCATGTCATGATGAAATATGAAGTTATGTTGTATGCATGAGATAGGACTCAATGTGATACTTAGTTTTGGATAGGGTGACGAGATTCTATTTTTGGCATTGCACAATGTGTTGCTTGGGTTGGCTACTGTTGATTTGAGGTTATGTTGAATTGACTTAAAATGCCTATTATATGTGCAGGTTGAGTTAAATTGATAGAAAACATGATTTTGACTAAAATGTCCTTTTTCTCGTGCATTGATGGTTTTTATGTATAGAATTCATACTTAGTACGTGTGATTTACTAACCCATATTTCTCCCTTTTCCCCAAACAATGTAGGTTCGGGCCGTTGAGGTTTCTAGGCCATTTGTAAGAAGACTTGGACTTTTCCCCAAGTTGTAGTGAGTCCTCAAAATTTGAGGATGGTGCCATTTGTTCTACCTGAGTAGTATTGTTTATATGTAAAGATATTTATTTGTTCGTTATCATTTGAGACTATTTATGTAAGCATATATGTGGCATATTGTACTAGTGTAAGGGTTAAACCCAACTTTGTAATTCTCTATTAGATAGTTTAATTGAGACTATTATTAGACTATCTTATGGATTGGATATATTGCATAAATGAGAAGTCTATGTATACTTCATACTCGAGCAGTGTATGTAAACTCCATATACGATAAGTGGGAAAAATCTAAGTATACTTCACTATGTAAAAGTTCTAAATTTTCCACATTTTTCCCTATGATATGTAGTGATGAATGCTAAGGTCTAGTCTAAGTCCTCTTTGAGGACGAAGACGCCGGTTACGTCTAGAGGGTGCTCCCCGATCGTGAAAGTTGTTGAGATTATTGACTTGAATTTGATCTTGTGTGTGCATAAAGGCTTTCAAATGACTTAGCATGTTTCTAAAGAAACGATTCCTTTTGTGAATATCTTCAAAGGTTTTACTTGCATATGTTTCCATACTTAGTACATGTGGTTTGTACTAACTCATATTCTTTATATTTCTACAATTATGTTGGTTCAGGCCTTTGAAGAGCTTTAAGGACATTTGTAAGGAAGACTTGGATATTTTCCCAAGTTGTTGGTGAGTCCTCAAGTCCAAGGATGATGTAACTTTTTCTAGCTTTAGTAGTATTGACTATGTCTAAGACAATTGTTCTTTCCTTAAATATGAGATCCCTTTGTCCATCATCTCGGATAGAGGTGCTCAATTCACTTCTCGTTTTTGGAGGTCTTTGAAATCGGGGTTAGGTACACAAGTGAAACTTAGAACCACTTTCAATCCTCAAATAAAACAAACGAAGAGTACCATCCAAACCCTAGAAGATATGTTGAGAGTTGTGTTATTGACTTCAAGGGTAATTGGGGAGATCACCTACCGTTGATAGAGTTCTCCTACAATAATAGCTACTATTCGAGTATTTCTATGACACCTTTTGAAGCACTCTATGGTAGGATATGTAAGTATCAGGTTGGGTGGTTTGAGGTTGGTGAGTCTTCACTTCTTGGTCCCGAGATAGTCTATGAGGCTATGGAAAAAGTTTGAATAATAAGGAATAGGTTTAAAAAAGACTTATACTCGGCAAAAATCTTATGCCGACAATAGAAAAAGAGACCTTGAATTTGAAATAGATGATTGGGTCTACTTGAAGATTACACTCATGAAAGGGGTAATGAGATTTGGTAAAAAAGGTAAACTTAGTCTCTGGTATGTGGGTCATTATGAGATATTGAAACGGGTCGGGAAAGTTGCTTATGAGTTTAAATTACCAAGTGAATTAACCCTGGTTCATCTAAAATTTCATGTTTCTATGCTCAAGAAATGTATAGGCGATCCAGTGTCTATTTTCCCTATGGAAAGGTTACGGGTGAATGATAACCCTTCTTAAGAAGAGATTTCGTTTGAGATCCTTTGTCATTAATTCAAAAAGTTTAGGAATAAAAAGGTTGCCTCCGTAAAAATCATATGGAGAAACCATCTAGGTTAGGGTGCAACAGGGGAGGCCGAGGCCGATGTGAAGTTCTGCTACCTTCATCTCTTTCCTCTTACTCCTAGTAAAAGTTGAGGTTAATAGTTACTTTTAAAATGAAAATTATGAATAATGTGGAATTTCACTTGTTTTTCCATTTATGTGCATATCTTTGTAAAGGTTCATGGTGCTGTCTTTTATTTTTCTTTTATTCTCCTCCTTAAATCTGCCATTGACGAAGCAAAAGACGAGCCGTTGATTTGATAACAACTTATTGATGATGCTCGTTGTTTGAAACTTAGACTCAACACCAAAATGCTTCAAAATCAAGTCTCTGAACCAAACCACGTTTGACCAGTACGGTCCGTGGTTTGGTTGATGCTCCGTCTATGGGGAGTTGTTGATTGGATCTTGAGTTCACTTCCCAATTTCGGTTGAGCTAAGGGAGTTTAGTCAATTAGTTAGTTAATTAATTAATAATTAAGGGGTGGTTAAAGTAGTTAGTTGGGGAGTATAAAAGGGTTATGCCTCATTAAACTAAACTAACACCTCATAATTCTCCAATCCCAAATAACTCCCACTGCTCTCTAATTTCTCTTTCTATCCCAAAAACCCCCATTGGAAACAAGGTCAAGCTTCATTAGGGATTCAAGATTCATGTTTTCTTCTAAAATTATCTAAGAATTAGCAAGGTATTAGAGCTATTTACTCTTGGGATCCCTTCCCATGGGAGGATCTTCAAAGTTTTGTTTTCAAAGATGTCTAAAATTATGGTTTACATCCAATTTCATGGGTTGTCTTTCGAATTGGTTTAATGTGATATTGATTTGAATTATATCGATATATTATGATTTTTTATGGCTATGTTGTTGTAGTTCTTCATTCTTTGATGTAATTTCTCTTAAAGATCCATGAATGACCCCTTCTCCCTAACCCTAACTATGAATTAGGTTTGTAGATGATTAGGGTTGTTATAATCTGAGATGTTATTGCTTAATTTACTATTTTATAATGATGATGATTGTATTATTGGATAAATGTTGTGGAATTGAGGGTAATATATTGAAGGAGATTCTTGAAAGACATTGGTAAGATTTGTAAGATTATGAATACTTTACTTCAAATATGCTGGTCTATTCTTGATGATGATGTTTAATTGAAGTATGGTTATGTGAATAGAATAGGAAGATGATTATATTATGAATATTATGGCATGTTATGAATATTTTCAATGTGAGATCATATGATCATGCAAGGTTGAAAAAGATTCTCTTTTGCACCTTATTATTATGATTGTGATGTTTTGATCTCACTAAATGTTGGGTTGTGATGAAAGGAAGTTCTTATTCTAAACCTAAGATCTATGATCATGATACAAGGGGTTAGTCTCCTAAGGCTTATGCTATAAAATAATATTAAGGATGGTTAACTGACATTTCAAAAAGGACTTTAGCTTAGCATTGAGCGAACTAGATATGAGAGGTGTTCCTTCCCAAGAGGGAAGGTAGGTTCACTATTGTTCTCATAAGATAGAGACTACAATGCAAATGTGCATAAAAGGGTTTCTAGTAAATCTCCTAGTTCCTAAACTAAGTGTGGCTCCACCTAGATACTTAGTGTAGGTAAGGGTATGGGAATTTACCTATGCGTTGCACAAGTTGTCCTTGACGGGATTCCTATGAGTATGCACTTATATTATGAATGAAATGTATAATGGTCGTTCTATATAAAGTTTCTCTTACATGATGTTGGTTTCATTTGATGAACATGATATTGGTCTAAATTGCTATGTATAATGATGATTACGCATATGCTTTGATGATATCAACTCTAGAATTCTAAATGTTGATATTACTTTAGGATGATGTTATCATTGTATATTAATATGAACATGTCTTATTGTTGTTGTGATTATTGACTTGAATATGATATTGTGTGTGCATAAAGGCTTTCAAAAATACTTATCATGCTTCTAAAGAAAAGGTCCTTTTTATGCATGTCTGCAAAGGTTTTACTGGCATATGTTTCCATACTTAGTACATGTGGTTTATACTAAATCATATTCTTTATATTTCTAAAATTATATAGGTTCGGGCCTTTGAAGAGCTTCAAGGTCATTTGTAAGGAAGACTCGGATATTTTCCCAAGTTATTGGTGAGCCCTCAAGTCCGAGGATGATGCCACTTTTCTAGCTTTAGTAGTATTGACTATGTCTAAGACAATTGTTCTTTCCTTGTCTTTTGAGACTTTGTTCTACGTCTATATGATTCATATTGTAATAGTGTAAGAGCTATGTCTTAAACTTTATAATTCTAATAGATGATTATGTGTGTGACAATATTAGACTAATTTAATTGATTGATATATGTTTCTAAATGAGAAGTCTATTCAACTTCCTATGTGATAAATTAGAAGTCTAAGTATACTTCATATGTAAAAGTTTTAAATTTTCCACATTTTCTATACCTATGATATGACATGATGTATATTAAGGGCTAGTCTAAGGCCTCTTCGAGGACGAAGACGCCAGTTACGTCTAGGGGGTGCTCCCTGGTCATGACTCTCTCAACTTTTTTCCTTGTATTCCTTCCATATAGCAATGACCATATTATTGTAAAATTTAGACAATCTTTCCACTTTAGCTACATTGGCAATAACATTAGGTAACTGATTTTTCTCCTTTTGTAGCTGCCAAAAAGGAAGATCTCCCTTTTTAATTCGGTACTAATGTTAATGTAGGAGGGCATCATATTTAGATGTTTAGTCTGGTTAATTCTCTAATCCTTTATCAATAATATCTCTACCCTGTCCATGTCAATTTTGTTTGAAATAGGCTCATATTTTGAAAATTAAACATATTGAGGATGGGATAGAGTCATTATTTGTAGAGGACGAGAAAAGTTAATAGGATGCCATATTAAACTATGATTCCCTCCTACATTTACATAAATATTGTATTGCAAAGATTTCTTTTTCCATTTGCATCTACAGATGAGGAAACGGTGAATTCCATGTTTAGCATTATTGCCAATGCCCCTTAAGTGGAAAAGTTCTCCCTTTTCAGAAGTAAATATGGCCTCACAATTCTCAACTATCATCCTTATTCCCCTTCTACGTACTGATGAACATATTTACTATAGAATGAAGACACTTTTTCCAATTTAGTTGCATTGGCAGTAACAGTAAGTATGGAAAACACCTTTGAGCCATTGGTAGATGCAAATGGAAAGAGATTCTCTTTTAATTTGCCACTAATGCAAATGTAGGAAGGCATAATATTCCGGTGTTTCATCTTAATAACTTATATCATCCTCTACCAATAATATATCCACCCTGTCCATGCTAATATTGTTTTAAAAAGGCTTATCATTTGAAAATTAAACATGATACAGAAGGGGTGGAGATATTATTGGTAGAGGAAAAGAAAATTTAATACGATGAAACACCTTAATACGATTCCCTACCATATGTACATACTTACAAAATTGATCAGAGAGCTCTTTCCATTTGCATCTGCACATAGGGTGAAGATTATTTTCATGCTTAATGTTATTGTCAATGCATCTGAAATTAAAAGAGTTTCCCCATTCAACATTAAATAAGGGCTTAACATTATAAGCTTTCATTTGTCGTTAAAGGGAATATGTAACAACCCTAAAAATGGATATGCTAAGTAATGCTTAATGTGTCTAGAATGCCAACGATTAGACCGGGTTCACACGGATTGATGCACGTAGAAACATACCTCGGAACCCTTGCTACATCCAAGACAACTAACTTTGGGAGTTAGTTGAGATAGGAAAGGTTGGCTCCAACCATGTAGAGCTATCGAATACGAAGATTTAATTGAAGGAGTCTTTACTAGACTTAAAAAGGGAAAATCTTACATTTGGAGGGTCTAGGGGTAAAATGGTCTTTTTCAAGGATAAGGATAGTATCGTATTTACCCTAAATATATAAATAATTATTTAATCAATAAGGTGGAGGTACATTTTGGGGAGAGAGTGCTGAAATTGGGCTCTTGAAGGGAGGTCTTGCTCCACCCGGGTTCGAACCTAGGTGGAAGCAATGAATTAAATTGTTTTTAATTTAAGTTAGTAAATTAATGTAATTAATTTATATTTATTATTTATTATCTGATTTAAAATAAAAGGAAATCAGCTTTTTTAATAATTAAATAAAACCATATTTGACTAAGGTCTAAATTAGACTCCTAAGCCTAAGAAAACTGTTCTCTCCCACGCTCATCTCTCTCTCTCTCACGTCTCTATAACTCTAACTCACGTTTTTCTCAGCCAAATAACGTACAAAAACAGAAGGTAAACCAAAGTTCTTCAAACTTGAAGAACTCATAATGAAAATTATAAACAAACAACTAATCAAACACGATAGGCAAATAAAGGGTTTTTCGGTGAAGTTGGTGTTGAATCTTTTGGAATTAGAAGTGTGTTTGGAGGGTTTCTTTGGGAAGAAAGTCGAGCTTTGAACATAAAAAAGGAATGGGTTCTCTACTCTCTTGGTTCCTTTCCAAGAGACCCCTTAAGGTTCAGAATATTTATTCCGAAAACTAGGATTATTCCCCGTTGCATGTCCCTGTCACTAGCTCCCATTGAATCATAGGTTGGTTATGTTTGCTGGTAGAAAACTAGGGACGAAATGTGTTTTCGTGATGATTATGTGTTTATATGTATGTTTGGAATTATGTGACTTATGTTGATGTTTCCAAAAATGTAACTACGTGTTTATGTGTCTGTTGCTGTGGCTATTGTTAATGGTTTAGGACTTGAAATGACATGATAGTTCTTTATATTTCATGTAGACATGTTAATGTAAATGTGATGTTCATATGAGTTGAAATGTGGCTTATTTGAGGGATAATCTCTTGTCTAAACGAATCCATGAAAATGCACCTAAAACGTTTTAAATGCACTACGAAATTCCCCTAAGAACTAAGTTGTAACTTGATGAAAGGATGCTGAAAAATTAAAAGAAAATTTCCAGCTTCTAGTGATGAATTTCGGTCAGCAAAGAGGGTTCAAAATGTTGAAAAAAATTTAATTGAAACAAGTGAGGTCATGGGGGATTGAACTCTTGACCTCACCATATAAAAACCCACGAAAACAAAAAGTAAAAATAAATGTGGCGAAGGGGATTCGAACCATGGTATTAGCTAGAAAATGTAACTTAAAAGCAAAAAATAAGACATGAAAGGAGTGGGATTCAAACCCACCACCTCTCAATCAGATTTAAGGAGGAGAACAAAAGAAAATTAAAGGGGTAGGCGTGAGCGAATCGAACCCACGACCTCTTAGGCAGATTTAAAGGGGAGAATAAAAGAAAAATAAAGGGGGAGGCGTGTAAAAATCGAACCCACGACCTCCTAGGAAGATTTAAGGAGGAGAATAAAAGAATAATAAAGAGAGGCTGTGGGCATTTGATCCCACAAACTCATAATCAACTCGAAATAGACAAGGAGAAATAGAAAAAATGAATATAAAAGGGGCTGTAGAGGTTTGGTTCCGCAACCCTTCGGCCAAGTAAGAGGTAATTTGAAGGAGAAAAATAAAGAGGAAACCTTGATGCTGGGGCTCGATCTAGGGTCCTTATGTCATGTGGACCAAAATACAATAAATTAAAAAAATGTAAGTGTTGTCTAAGGGATTCGATGGACTCCCTTGCCCAAATTCCGTATAGATGCATAAGTCATACGTGAAATAAATCTTCAAAAATAATGCTGTCTACTTAGATCAAAATCGAGATGTTGCATACATAAAAGATGCATAAGTCTTGTAGTACATAATCATAGGAAGATATGAATCACTTAAACGAACTATGAATAAAGCCTCATGGCTTGTATGTATAGACCCATAAGTTTAGCATACGTTTAAAAATAAGTGAACCTAAGATGTATGTAATGAAATGATGTTACTCTAGAAGAGTTCAGTACGAGTGTAAAAAACACTAAATGGCCAATTGCATTGGTATACGATGAAATGATTATTATGTAATGAAATCATGAAACCCTAGAAGGGTTAATTAAGAGTGTGAAACACACAAATGGCCAAGTGCATTGGCATATGATGAAATGAACATTCACGTAATCAGGGGTGAGTAATTATGAAGAGTAAATGTGCTACTGTTGATGAATGTGGTGACAACATGATATGAGGCTAATGTAAAAGATGAGAGCAATCTCAAATGAGCCTAAGTAAATGTTACCAAAACGTACTCACCTATGAGAGTGTAAAGTTAATGAAGAGACAAGTCTCTATGAACACTCTAATGAAAGTATTGAGATTAACACACTTAATACTAAAGATGAGATGAGAAATCATTTATTGAGCTATGATATCCTCATACTAGAAGCCAGCTTCCATGACGTATGAGTTGAATATAATTGAACTTTATACTGAGCACTGATAGACTAGCTATGAGTGGTGATTACTTCTTTTAGGAAGGGCGGAGGTTCACATAACTCTCATGGGATGAGACTGTCTGGCATTCCGGGTATTGGTCTCCTTATATCTTCTAGTCTTCAAACCTATACTGCCAATATAAGGATCTGGTGGGGTTTAATTGCCATGTATACTAGCATGTTTTGGGTCACTTTTGTCGGCGATTCCACCTCTTTTCGGTGTGGGGTTTCATGACACTGGATTTTAGGATGCTCACATGATCTATGTCGGATAAAGTTAAATTTCTCAATGAATGAATGAGGCCAGCCTCAAATGATGCACATAATGAAACAAATGATACCAAAGTGTTAGGATAGGATAATAAAGAGGTGAGTTAGATTCAAGTAATTACATTAGGTCATTCTTGGTCATTGCACAACGAACCCGATAAAAGTCTTAAATTACATCCTAGGTATAGCTGGTGTTTACACTGGCCCATGAATGAAATGAAATGAAGTACGTATGAATGAATGAAATAGATTCTGTGTTTGCTAAAGAAGACTCCCTAGTTGAGGTCCCATATGTTGAGTCCTCATTTTTAGGAAGTCTTAATGTCAAGTCTATGATTTTATGTTCTCATGGCATACGAATGAATGATATGAACAACGTTATGTGTTATATGAATTATGATATGTGCTATGTGTACGCTGTTTTTGGTGTGTGTAAAATGTTAAGTATGACGATGGATGTTACTCTCAGGGCATAACTTTCCTAATCCACATTTGGAAAGCTCTTAAACTTTCCAAATCCAAATTTTGAAAGTTTACCACTTTCTTAATCTCAATTTTGCAAGTCCACTTACTTGACCTGCTATAATCATGTTGCTAGTAAAGAGCTATTCTTACTCATGCATGTCCTTGGTGTGTGCTTGCATATACCCATACTTAGTAAAAGTGTATACTAACCCTAAACAATTCCAAACTTTTAGGCGCAGGCACAGGTGGACGCTAGAGCTACAGGATCAACGCTGCAGCTATTCGGAGGTCCAACATTCATCCGGACTTTGTAGACCCTCATGATTTCGGGGATGCTTTCCTATTTACATTCTACCTTAGTTTTAGGATTGAGCTAGTGAAGTATGTTCCACTATCGTTTCTTTCCGCTTTTGTTCAGACATTGTATTGGTGCCATTTTGGCAAGTATACATTTTCTGCTATAATAAACTATTTCTGTCATTTAATGATCTAAATGTTAGATGGTTAATGGTGAATAATTATGAATCTAATAGAATGATTAGTAGGTGTGTTAAGAAACAAAAAGTTTCAAATTTTCCGCTAAAATTAACCTAGACGAAGTAAGAATGATATAAGTAGGCTTGTCTGCGACCTTTAAGAGCTCAATGACGCCGGTCTCGTCTGGGTATAGACTGCGATCTTGAAAAAAGTTGGTATTAGAGGGCTAGGTTAAATTCTGCAGATAATATGTTCACATCAACCACATCATGTAGTTTCTAAGTCATGGTAGTGAAGTGCATCACTATCCTGGATTAGAGAGTGCATGATGCTTAGGAAAATTTCCCTTCTTCTTATCTTATCATGCCTTCTCTAATGTCGGATTTCTTAGTGTTAAGAGCGTATCTAACATCAACTCTTGAAGTTTCCAAAAGATGAATACATGGAGAAAAGCAAGCGGGGATATTGGAGGAGCGCCTACTGGGGTAATTCAAGTTTCACCCTAGGGTCCAGCTACTGGAATAGAGATTCCTATTAACTCAGCTGGGTTGACCGATGGAGAAGTAAGGATAAATTTGGTACAGATGGCCCAAGCTAGCACTTTACATGCTCAATCTATGGGGTTTTTATTGATATGGAGAAGTCTGAGTTGGCATCCTACCAGCTAAAAGATGTAGCTCAATCCTGGTATAAGGTGTGTCACGATAGCACAGCCTTAGGAGGGGGTCCTATTACTTGAGATCTTTTTAAGATGGCTTTTTTAGGGAGTTTCTTTCCCAGATAAATGAAGTAGGCTAAGGTTGAGAAATACATCAACCTTAAGCAGGGCTCGATGTCAGTCAAGGATTACTCCCTGAGGTTCGTAAGACTTTACAGCCCACGAGAGGCCACCTTGTAGGAAGTACTACATGGGGGAGAATGTATGATGGACACTAACTTTTGTTACAGTTGTGGCTAACCGAGTCACATGATGAAGGATTGTCCGAATAGGAGATGTCAAGAACAAGGAAAGGAGAGAGTTTAACCTAATGGTCCAAGTGAATAGGATCCAAGGAGGCAAAGATTCTTCCCACCCAAGTCTAGGGGTGCAGGGGAAGGCACCTCTGGTGAAGTCTCGGGTGCGTAGCCTTAATTAGTCTTTCATGTATTTAGCTGTGTATGGTGTTTATGCACTAGTATGAGGTTAATATGTTTGGGTCATCATGTTGGTTGCTGATTTGTATGACTTACATGTTTATTTATGTAGTATGCTTTGATGAGACTAATTTAGGAAAGAGTTCCTTAGTCTATTAATGTGAAGATACTAATAGGTTTCAAGGATGTGCACCATCATGTTAATATGTGAATCAGATATTCACCAATGGGGAAATTACCTATGTATGTATACTTACTATATACGAATTACTTATTGTTAGTAAAGAGTAGTGTCATTTAGGGGGGAATGTTCCTAAAGGGGGGATAATGTAACAACACTAAAAATGGATATGCTAAGTAATGCTTAATGTGTCTATAATGCCAACGATTAGACCGGGTTCACATGGATTGATGCGCGTAGAACCAGACCTTGGAACCCTTGCTACATCCAAGCCAACAAAATTGGGGAGTTAGTTGAGCTATTAAAGGTTACAAAGATTTACTTGAATGAGTCTTTACCGGACTTAAAAAGGGAAAATCTTAGGTTTGGAGGGTCTAGGGGAAAAATTGTCTTTTTCAAGGCTAAGGGTAGTATCGTAGTTACCTTAAATATATAATTAATTACTTAATTAATAAGTTGGAGGGGCATTTTGGGGAGAGAGGGCTGAAATTGGGCTCTTGAAGTGAAGTCTTGCTCCACCTGGGTTCGAACCTAGGTGGAAGCAATAACTTAAATTGTCTTTAATTTAAGTTGGTAAATTAATGTAATTAATTTAAATTTATTATTTATTATCTTATTTAAAATGAAAGGAAATCATATTTTGTAATAATTAAATAAAACTTTATTTGACTAAGCCCTAAACTATACTCCTCAGCCTAAGGAAACTCTTCTCTCCCACACTTATCTCTCTCTCTCACGTCTCTCTCACTATCACTCACGTTTTTATCTGCCAAATAACGTACAAAAACAGTAAGTAAACCAAAGTTCTTCACAGTTGAAGAACTCACAACGAAAATTATAAACAAACAGCTAATCAAACACGTTAGGCAAATAAAGGGTTTTCCCGTGAAGTTGGTGTTGAATCTCTTGGATTTGGACGTGTGTTTGGAGGGGTTCTTTGGGAAGCAAGTCGAGGTTTGAACGTACAAAAGGGAATGGTTCTATTCTCTCTTGGTTCCTTTCCCAAGAGACCCCTTAAGGTTCAGAATATTCATTCCGAAAAATAGGATTGTTCCCCGTTGCATGTCCCTGTCACTAGCTCCCATTGAATCCTAAATTGGTTATGTTTGCTGGTAGAAAACTAGGGATTAAACGTGTTTTCGTGATGATTATGTGTTTATATGTATGTTTGGAATTATGTGACTTATGTTGATGTTTCCGAAATAACCACGTGTGTATGTGTGTGTTGCTGTGGCTATTGTTAATGGTTTAGGACTTGAAATGACATGATAGTTCTTTATATTTCATTAAGACATGTTGATGTAAATGTGATGTTCATATGAGTTGAAATGTTGCTTATTTGAGGGATAATCTCTTATCTAAACGAATCCATGAAAACGCACCTAAAATGTTTTAAATGCACTACGAAATTCCCCTTAGAACTAAGTTGTAACTTGATGAAAGGTGAAAAATTAAAAGAAAATTTCCATCTTCTAGTGATGAATCTCGGTCAGCAAAGAGGGTTCAAAATGTTCAAAAAATTAATTGAATCAAGTGATGTCATGGAGGATTGAACCCGTGATCTCACCATGTTAAAAACCATGAAAATAAAAAGTAAAAAGAAATGTATCAAAGGGGATTCGAACCATGGTATTAGCTGGAAAATGTAACTTAAAAGAAAAAAAATAAGAAATAAAAAAAGTGGGATTCTAACCCACCACCTCTCAATCACATTTAAGGAGGAGAATAAAAGAAAATTAAAGGGGTAGGCGTGTGCGAATCGAACCCACAACCTCTTAGGCATATTTAAGGAGGAGAATAAAAGAAAAATAAAGGGGGAGGCGTGTGGGAATCAAACCCACGACCTCCTAGGAAGATTTTAGGAGGAGAATAAAAGAGAAATTAAGAGAGGATGTGGGGGTCTGATCCCACAACCTCATAGTCAACTCAAAATAGACAAGAAGAAATAGAAAAAAAATATATAAAAGGGGCTGTGGGTGGTTTGATCCCATAACCCCTCGGCCAAGTAAGAGGTAATTCAAAGGAAAAGGATAAAAAGGAAACGTTGATGTTGGGGATCGATCTAGGGTCCCAATGTCATGTGGACCAAAATACAATAAATGAAAAAACAGTAAGTGTTGTCTAAGGGATTCGAAATCGGGTTTCCTTGTCCAAATTCCATATAGATGCATAAGTAATACGTGAATTATATCTTCAAGAATAATGCTGCCTACTTAGATCGAAATTGAGATCTTGGCAAACTTACAATATGCATAAGTCTTGTACTACCTAATCTCAAGAAGATATGAATCACTTAAACGAACTATGAATGAAGCCTCATGGCCTGTATGTATAGACACATAAGTTTAGCATACATTTAAAAATAAGTGAACTTAAGATGTATGTAATGAAATGATGTTACCCTAGAAGAGTTAAGTACGAGTGTAAAACACACTAAATGGCCAAGTGCATTGGTATACGGTGAAATGATTATTATGTAATGAAATGATGAAACCCTAGAAGGGTTAAGTAAGAGTGTGAAACACACAAATGGCCAAGTGCATTGGCATATGATGAAATGAACATTCACGTAAAAAGGGGTGAGTAATTATGAAGAGAAAATGTGCTACCGTTGATGAATGTGGTGACAACATGATGTGAGGATAATGTAAAAGAAGAGAGCAATCTCAAATGAGCCTAAGTAAATGTTACCAAAACGTACTCACCTATGAGAGTGTAAAGTTAATGAAGAGACCAGTCTCTAAGAACACTCTATTGAAAGTATTGAGATTAACACACTTAATACTAATGATGAGATGAGAAGTCATTTTTTGAGCTATGATATCCTCATACTAGAAGCCAACTTCCATGACATAGGAGTTGAATGTAATGGAGCTTTATACTGAGCACTGATAGACTAGCTATGAGCAATGATTTCTTCTTTCAGGAAGGGCGGAGTTTCACCTAACTCTCATGAGATGAGATTGTCCGGCATGCCAGGTATGTATCTCTTTATATCTCCTAGTCTTTGAACCTATACTACCAATATAGGGATCTGGCGGGGTTCAGTTCCCATGTACGCTAGAATGTTTTGGGTCACTTTGGCCGGTGATTCCACCTATTTTCGGTGTGGGGTTTCATGACACTGGATTTCAGAATGCTCACATGATCTATGTCAGATAAATTTAAAGTTCTCAATGAATGAATGAGGACAACCTCAAATGACGCACATAATGAAACGAATGATACAAAAGGTGTTAGGATAGGATAATCAAGAGGAGAGTTAGATTCAAGTAATGACATTAGGTCATTCTTGGTCATTGCACAACTAACCTGATGAAAGTCTTAAACTACATCCTAGGTATACCTGGTGTTTATACTGGACCATGAATGAAGTGAAATGAACTACGTATGAATGAATGAAGCAGACTCGGTGTTTGCTAAAGAAGACTCCCTAGTTGAGGTCCCATATATTGAGCCCTTATTTTTGGGAAGTCTGAATGTCAAGTTCATGATTCCAAGGTCTTATGGCATACAAATGAATGATATGAACAACGTTATGTGTTATATGAATTATGATATGTGCTATGTGTACGATGTTGTGTGCTGTGTGCAAAATGTTAAGTATGACGATGCATGTTACTCTCATGGCATAACTTTCCTAATCCAAATTTGGATAGCTCATAAACTTTCCTAATCCAAATTTGAAATGTTCACTCACTTTCTTAATCTCAATTTGGCAAGTCCACTGACTTGACCTGCTATAATCATGTTGCTAGAAAAGATATATTCTTACTCATGCATGTCCTTGGTGTGTGCTCTCATATACCCATAATTAGTACAAGTGTGTACTAACCCTATACAACTCTAATCTCTTAGGTGCAGGCACAGGTGGACGCTATAGCTACAGGATCAAATCTGTAGCTAACCGGACGTCGAGCATTCATCTGGACTTGTTAGACCCTCATGCTTTTGGGGATGCTTGCCCATTTACATTCTAGCTTAGTTGTAGGATTGAGTTAGTGGAGTATTTTCCACTAGCGTTTCTTTCCACTTTTGTTCAGACATTTTATTGGTTCCATTTTGGCAGGTATACATTTTATGCTGTATTAAACTATTTATTTCATTTGATGATCTTAATGTTAGATGGTTGATGGTGAAGAATTATGAATCTAATAGAATGATTAGTATGTATGTTAAGAAACAATAAGTTTCAAATTTTTCGCTAAAATTAACCTAGACGAAGTAAAAATGATGTAAGTAGGCTTGTCTGCGACCTCTGAGAGGTCAACGACGCCGGGCTCGTCAGAAGTCTAGACTCTGGTCTTGACAAAATATACTCAGGAGTTTCATCTTATGAACTTCTCTCGTCCTCAACTAATAATATCTCCACCCCATCAATGTTGATGTTGTTTGAAGAAGGTTCATCATCAAAATTTAACATGTTTGGGATGGGGTGGAGATGTAATTGGAAGAGGATGAGAGAAGCTAACATGATGAAACACACTAATGCACTATCCTACTATGTTAACATTAGTACCAAATAAAGAAAGGGTTCTCTTTCCATTTGCAATTGCAAATGGGGCAAAAGTTTTTCGATGCTTAATGTTTTTGCCAATGCACTTGAACTGAAAAAAGTGCCTGCATTTAGCAGTAAATATGGCTGTACCACTCACAGTTTTCATCCTTGTTTCCTTTATACATATCGATAACCATATTTAGAGTAGAAGTCTTTCCACTTTATATTCATTGGCAATAACATTAAGCATGTAAACCACCTTTGCCCCATTTGCATATGCAAATGGAAAGAGCTTCCATTTCAATTTGGTACTACTGTAAATGTAGGAGTGCATATTATTGGGATATTTCATCATTTTAAATTCTCTCAAACTCCACCAATAATATCTCCATCCTGTCCATGCTGATATTGTTTGGAAAAGGTTCCTCATCTTAAAATTGAACATGCTGGGGACGCGGTGAAGATATCAATGGTAGAGGGAGAGAGAAGTTAACTATTTAAAACACCTTAATATGATGCCCTACTACATTTATGTCACTACCAAATTGAAAAGGGGCCTCCTTCCATTTGCATCTCAAAATGGGGAATAAGTTTTTCCATGTTTAACAATATGGAGAATACCACTAAAGTCGAAAGAGTGTCTATATTCGACAATAAATATGGCCAATAGTACATTGAATGGGAACAATGATGAAGGCTTAAAAGGTGAGGCCATATTTACTGTTGAATGCAGATAATCAGTCCAGTTTAGATGCATTAACAAAAATGTTAAGCATGGAAACCACCTTTTTCCCATTTGCAGATGCAAATGGAAAGAGTTCCCTTTTCAATTCGATATTCATGTAAATGTAGGAGGGCATCATATTCGGGTGTTATATCCTCTTAAATTCTCTTGTCCTCGACCAATAATATCTACACCGATCTCTAGCATGTTAAATTTTCATATGATGAGCCTCTTTAAAACAATATTGTCAAGGATTATACCACCTCATCTTTAATCCTCCTGGGAAATTTATCTGAATTTCCTACAGTTGCTCAAAATGTGCGAAAATTTACACCTCTTCTTAGAGTTATGGCATCACTAATAAATGATTGGAACTTAGAAAATGCACCTATTGACCTATTTATAGTACTAGATGTCACTGGGAACGTGAATGGAACAAAGTTGACTCTCTTGAAGAAAGTAATGTGCCTTGTCAAAGAGAACTTAAGGCCTTTCAACCAGCTTACTATTGTTACTTTCTCATCTGTTCCTCATAGAAGCTTCCTACTAATGGTCTATCCTACAAGAGAATTAGAAGTTATATTGGCAATAAATATTAAATCATTAAATTGTAGGATTAAAAAAGGACTCAAAATGGGGGATCATGTTCTTCAAGAGAGGCATGAATAGAGTCCAATTGCGAGTATCATTCTATTGTCTGACGGGAGAGACACCTATAATGGTTATATCGTCAATCAACACAACATAAATCCAAACCTTAGATCTTCAAATCCCATATTGATCCCTGATATGAATCGTCTGCCTTCTTCCATTTTTCTTGCAATAGACAAAAGGCAGTAGGTATGTACTTTCCATGTTTTGACTTTTTAAGTTCAATTAAGACCATGATTCTTATGCTCTTTATGCTATTTCTGATGCATCAAGCGGCACATTTTCATTTATTGAATTATTTGTTACTTTTCAAGATGCCTTTGCAATGTGTATTAGTGGTATCCTTTGTGTTGTATCCTAGGAGTTTCAATGTAGTTGCATAGAAGCCTCACCTCCAACAAAGAATATTCCTATATCTCCGGACATATATATAAGTGAAAATTTTGAACGTCAAGAGCGAGTTGTAATTACCATTGGGGACATGTATGCAAACGAGGAGAAATAATTTGTTCTGTACTTTCCTATTCCTTCCGTTAAAACTAGTCAAGTTGTGGAAAATTCTCTCTTAAAAATCGTAAGTTGTTACAAAAATACTGTGTCCAATGAGATGATACTAGTAGAGGGTGAGACAACTAAGACACGTCAGCCTCTTCATCTGGTGTTGTCTCCCACAGATGTAATTGTATGTCTGGTAGTGGATAGGCAGACAAACTGGATAGAGGTAACAGAAGCAACACAAAAAGCATATGCATGGCTCAAGGAATTCTCTTTTATATCCAAATTCCAAGCAGGTGCTGATCTTTGTAATAGGATGGAATGGCGTTGAGACATTTTTGACAGAATATAAGGGAATTTAACATTATGAAACACCCGGATACGATACCCTCATACATTTACATCAGTACTAAATTGAAAAGGGAGATCTTTCGAATTGCATGTGAAGATAACAAAGGTGGTTTCCATGTTTAGCTTTATTTCAAATACATCTGAAATGGAAAGAGTCTCTGCATTCAGCAGTAGTATTTCCTCACTATTCTTATCTTTCATCCTTGTTCCACTTCTACGTATCGATGGCCATATTTACCGCAGAATGCAAACACTCTTTCAACTTTAGCTAAAATTGCAATACATTAAGCATTAAAACCGCCTTAGCCCCATTTGCAGATGCAATTGGAAAAAAATCCCTTTCTAATTTGGTACTAATATTAATATAGGAGGGGATGTTATACAAATATTTCATTCTATTAACTTCTCTAGTCCTCTACAAATAATATTTCCACCCCGTCCATGCCGATGTTGTTTGAAAAAGGTTCATCATCTTAAAATTGAACATGTTGGGGATGGGGTGGTGATTTATTTGTAGATGACGAGAAATTTAATAGGATGAAACACCCGAATACGATTCCCTCCTACATATACATCAATACAAAATCAAAAAAGGAGTCTTTTCTATTTTCATCTTCAGATGGGGAAGAGGTGGCTTCCTTGCTTAACGTTTTTGCCAAGGCATCCGAAATTGAAAGAGTGTCCTCATTCCGTTGTAAATATGGCCTCACCATTCTAAACTTTAATCATTATTTTCCTTCTACGTACTGATGTCCATATTTAGTGTAGAATGTAGACATTCTTTTCACTTTAGTTACATCGGCTATAACATTGGGTATGTAAACCTGTTTTGCTCCATTTTTATATGCGAAATAGAAATAGCTACTTTTCAATTTGGTAATAATGTAAATGAAGAGGGCATCATATTCGGGTATTTAATCTTGTTTAATTATCTCATTTTGTATTAATAATATATCCACCCCATCCATGTCGATTTGTTTGAAATAGGCTCATCATTTGAAAATTAAACATGTTGGGGAAGGGCTGGTGATATTATTTGTGGAGGACAAGAGAAGTTATTATTTGTATAGGACAAGAGAAGTTATTATTTGTAGAGGACAAGATAAGTTAATAGCATGACACATTCAAATACGATGCCCTCCTATTGTTACATCAGTATTGAATGGAAAAGGGATCCCTTTCCAATTGCTTCTACTGATGAGGCAAAGGTGAATTCCACGTTTAACATTATTTCTAATGCCTTTAAAGTGGAAAAGTTGTTTGCATTCATAGGTAAATATGGCCTAAACATTCTATACTTTCATCCTTATTTCCCTTTTATGTACCAATGACCATATTTACTCTGGAACGAAGACACTTTTTTAGTTTAGCTGCATTAGCAATAACGTTAAGTAGGAGAACCACCTTTGAGAAATTTGTAGATGCAAATGGATAGATCTTCCTTTTCAATTTGGCAACTAATGTAAATGTAGGAAAGCATATTATTTCGGTGTTTCATCTTGCTAACTTCTCTCATCCTCTACCAATAATTTGTCACCCTGTCCATGCCGGTGTTGTTTGAAAAGGCTCATCATCTGAAAATTGAACATGCTGGGGACGAGGTGGAGATATATTAAAAGAGGACAAGAAAATTTAACAGGATGAAACACCCAAATATGATGCGCTCCTACATTTACATACTTACCAAATTGAAGAGGGATCTCTTTCCATTTGCATCTACAGATGGGGTAAATAGTGTTTTCATGCTTAATGTTATTGCCAATGCATTTGAAGTGGAAAGTGTTTGGGTCTTACAATTTTCAAGTTTCATCCTTGTTCCCCTTCAACGTATTCATGGCCATATTTACTGTAGATTAACACAATTTTTCCACTTTATCTGAACTCGAAATAATGTTAAGCATGAAAAATACATTTCCTAATTTTCATATGCAAAAGGTAACATATCCCTTAAATATTTTGTACTAATGTAAATGTGAGAGGGAATGTATTTCAGGCATCATTTCATCCTGTTAACTTCTCTCTTCCTCAACCAATAATATCTCCACCCTGTCCATGCTAGTGGTTTTTGAAAAAGGTTCATTATTTATGAATTTAAGATGTTGGGAATGGGGTGGATATTTGTTAGAGATGAGAGCAGGGGCAAGTCAACGCAATCGGAGGCCTAAAGCGAAATTTCAACCATAGGCTTAAAATCTAAATAAACTTTATATGCATTAAATTTTTAAAAGTTCTAACACTTTTAAATGCAAAGTATATATACTTAATATTTATTTAAAATGATTTATTCGATTTCTTTTCAATTATCAGCTTTAGATAAGATTTTATCAATTCAACCTTGGAAAATATCTTTATACTCATGCAATTATTATATAAATTGTTAACATACTTCTATAAGTAATAAGTTGAAAATTTTCAAATGAAGATAAGAGTTAGAACTACAGAATATGATTCGAGAAGTTGATAATTTGTTTACCCAACATTTTATTATTTTTTTCGTAATGCTTGAAAATCAAAGAATAATTAGAAAAAGAATTTACGATTCACTTTGTTTAACACTTTTCGACTATTGATTCATATTTTTGAGAGTACTACTCTAAATTATATAAAAATTAAAGAAGAGGGTGTAATAGGAGTTAAAAGAATACAATAATGTGAATGTGTAAGAAAATAATATAATTCTTCTTTATTTCTTATATTTTAGTTGGATTAAAGAGGATAAAATATTATTCTTTAAAAATAAATTATATACTTTAATCATAAGTATTTAATTTATTCTATAAAAAATAAACACTTAATTTATTCTTGGTAAAAAATTGAGGCCCATGAAATTGGGGCTAAGGCAAATGCCTTATTCAAATAAGCATATAATCGGCCTTGGATGAGAGAAGTAAACATGATGAAACACCCAAATACAATATCCTCCCACATTTACATTAGTCCAAAATTGAAAGAGGGATCTCTTTCTATTTGCAACTTCAAATAGGGAAAATGTGATTTTAATGCTTAATGTTATTGCCATTGCACTTGAAGTGGAAAAAGTGTTTGCATTCAGCAGTAAATATGGCTGCACCATTCTCAGTGTTCATCCTTGTTCCCATTCTAGGTATCGACAACTATATTTTCTACAGAATTGTTTCCACTTTATCTTCATTGGGAATAACAGTAAGCATGAAAACCCCCTTTTCCCTATTTATAGATGCAAATGGAATGAGCTCCTTTTTCAATATATTAATAATGTAAATGTGGGAGTGCATCGTATTCGGGTATTTCATCCTCTTAAACTCTCTCATCCTATACTAATAATCTCTCCACCCCGTATATGCCGATGTTGTTTTAAAAGTATTCCCCATCTTAAAATTGTATGTGTTGGGTACGGGGTTGAAATATCATTGATAGAGGGCGAGAGAAGTTAACAGGATAAACACATGAATACGATGCCCTCCTACATCTACATCACTACCAAATTGAAAAGGGATATCCTTCCATTTGCATTTTCAAATGGGGAAAGGTTATTTCCGTGCTTAACATTATTGCTAATACAACTAAAGTTAAAAGAGTGTCTACATTTGACTGTAAATATGACCAACGATACGTAGAATAGGAACAATGATGAAGACTTAAGCTGCCAAGGCCATATTTACTGTTGAATGCGGACACTTTTTTCACTGTAGATGCATTGGCAAAAACGTTAAGTATGGAAACCACCTTTGCCCCATCTGCAGATGCAAATGTAAGGAGCTCCCTTTTCAATTTGATACTGATGTAAATGTAGGAGGGCATCATATTCGGGTTTTATCATGTTAACTTATCTCGTCCTCCCTCTACCAATAATATATACACCCATCTCTAGCATATTCAATTTTAAGATGATGAGCCTCTATAAAAGAAGTTTGGCACGGATTATACCACCTCATCATCAATCCTCTTGTGACATTTACCCAAATTTCCTACAGTTTCTCAAATGTGCAAAAATTTGCACCTCTTCTTAGAGTAAGGGCACCAACACTGATGGATTGGAACCTAGAACATGCACCTATTGACGTAGTTACAGTACTAGATGTCAGTGGGAACATGAATGGAACAAAGTTGACTATATTGAAGAAAATCCGACCAACTTTTTGTTGTTACTTTCTCATGTATAGATCATCGAAGCTTGCTGTTATGATTGACTATCAAACAAGAGCATCGGAAGCTGTTTTGGCTATAAATGACATTTCATTGAATCTAGTTACACATATTTTCTGTTTAATCTTGAATCTACCTTCTTAATACTTTAGTTCAATAATATTATTGAATATTCGTATATTTGTTATAGAATTTAATTCTTCTTAATTAATCTTAAATTTTAGTAATTTAAGACAAGTATTCCTTACTTTATCGGCTGTTTTATGTTCATTTAATATTATAAGTTGGATGAGGACTACAAAGTTAGTGAACCTTCGATTTCGAAACTAATGTGAAATAAATTTTGATATTGTTACATATTGTAATCATTAGTATTTATATGAATTGAGGCTCAAAACATGTACGTAGATATCTCAAATAGTTTATACTTTGTTATCGATGTGTCAGTTATGATCTGAGTATTAATCTCTAGGCTTAATAGTAAGTGAAAAGCTATGGTGACGTAATATCCAGTACGTCCTAGAAGAACAAAAGGCTCATAAGGGTTTAGATGTCTATTTTAAATAATTTTTTCTGTTGTTTAATTTACCACCAAAGCAAGAATTTACTTAGGAGGAGTATAAGATGATAAGATAATAGGCTACATAACATGTCACACCCCGAGCCTACATCCTAAACGTGGCTAGCACCCAATGTCATTTCTGACCCGAGTGTACCCACAACATGGAATGAAACATGACCATATAGATCTACATGAGCTGAATGCATTTTTTAAAATACACTCTTTGATAAATCTATCATAAAAAAGGAAAATAGGTCTTCAAATAGGATCTTTTTAGAAATAAATTATTCATGTTTTGAAGAATAATGCACAAAGGTCAAAACATGAATGCATAACTAACTGACTATCTATGAAGCCTCCAGTTTACCTTTGGGTAATCGGATAACTACTAACTACAAAGATGAACTCAACATGACTAAATTTGAACAATTAAACATGAATACAATAGCATCAAGATACTGAGATATCTAAGTACACGAATGTAAGAAATGATTATCAAAATCAATTAGTGCAACTAAAGAGTTTAAAGTGAACTTCTAAAATTGAGTAATTGATGACTAAACTGAATATATATATATGCAATATGTTTTAGAATACTCTTTTCAAATGGTGGGGAAAATCATCATTCATAAAATTATATTCATAAGAATAATCTTTTAGTTTCAAAAAATAATATACCTTTTAGGTTAACCTGACATAGCCACCATGAGAGCACATGGAGTCTGGTCTTTGCCCAGTCAGTTAAGCCACCACATACCTTGTTAGGAGCCATACATTTATTTTGGATCCATAATAATCTCTTCTAAGGGGATATAGAGGAGTCATCTGAAAAACTAATATGATTCTTACCTACATTGGTATACATAGTTTGGAGCATTTGTTATTCAAGCTTATGCCTACCATTACTTAAAGAAAATCATGAAATAACTCATACATCATAATTTTACATAATACGCATAAAAAATATGTTTATCTTTAAAATAAATACTTCATAACGTAAATCATATACATGTCTTGTAAAGATTATGAGAAATAATAATTTTAAGTTCATCGGATGAAATTCATTGGAAGATATTTGAAATCCATATATCATAGTTCATAACTTATAATCATGTGAATCATATCATAAATCACATGAAAAAAAATACATACTTCATAATGTAAATCATATTCATGTCTTTTAGAGATTATGAGAACTAATACTTCAAAGTTCACACGTTGAAATTCATTGAAATATATTTGAGATCCATGTATAACAATTCATGATTTAAAATCATGTGAATCATATCATAAATAACATAATTCAGAGTTTTAGGCAGAACATCATTGGACTAATTCTCGAATAAATGTCATAAAAGTCATAGTTCATACTTTTGCAATCTCATTGTAAAACCGGGGAGCACCCCCTAGAAGTAACACGGCATACACAACCTCTCAGAGGTCTTATCCAAGACCATAGTTATCATTCATCGCATCGACATAGTAAATTTAGCGGAATATATAAATCTTTTCATAACACCTCATATGCTACAAACTTTACTTCATATATATAAAATATCGTAATACATATTAAGACTCTAAGTCTCTTTGCCATATTAGACACAATAACTTTTGAGTACATTAGGGAGAAGTCCCTTAAGACAGAATACAAACTATTCAATATTTAATAGACTTTACAATAAGTACACATTAGGACATCCTTGAACTTAAGGATTCCTTTCATTGAGCTAGGAAATCACCTATCAAGCTCTTCAGCATTCAACATATCCTTTAAGTATCCATAACCTACACTTTGTGTAAAAATTAGAGAAGAATGGGATTCGTGCAAGAATGCACTAAGTATGGCAACCATGCAAAAACATGCATCTACAAGGGACATTTTCTTCGAAATCATACTTTATGCCATTTTGAGTTAATCATCCTAAAACCTTTATCAATAGCATATATATCATTTTCATACTTCATAGAAACATAATATAAGTCCAAACATCATAGAAAAGCACTTATAGAATTTAAGTCCAATTTGAGGTCACTTTACAGTGAGCTCATTCCTCTTTATAGTGAACTCTTCCTTTTAACTCATTAGTATCCTAAGTAATCCTTTAGAGATACTTGTTGCAATGTATCACCTTAGGACCACAAGGAAAATCATACATATCATCTACACAAGACAACACATACCATCATAGAAGTATAATATCACATAGACATAGTTAAGTCAAGACATTCATCATATAGTAAACAAGATCAACATCATGCATAAAGACTCATATCATGCACATCTTCATAACAAGTCGAAAAATACTACAATGTCATGCATAAGGAACACATACATAGTGATATGTATCAGAACATGTTTGTAGAATTCCTTAAGGAGCTACTTGTGAAATGTCTAGATGGGTTCATTACTTCCACCTATCCTATGTAACCTCCCTTAAGTCATTCTATTTAGGGTCCTAGTCATTTAACTTCCATTGTCCATTTTACTTTAGGTAAACTATATCCTTAACCGACATAGACCATGTGATTCTCATGGAATCCGGTGTCTTGGAACCCCACACCGATGAAGGGTGGTCTACTGGCCAAAGTAGAACCAAATGTGACATAGCTTTCTAAGTGGAATCCACTAGCTAGTATCCTATGATGGAAACATAGTTATGGAATTTGAAGGATATCTTGGAAACATCCTTCTATGCCCTTGGTTTATGAGGCTTTCCACCTCATGAGAGTTATGGCAAATATACCTTTCCATATTGGAAAGGGACACCTACTCATATACAAGTTCACTCGGTTCTAAGATAAGATCCCTTTATTGAAAACCTTTATTATAGTTTAACTTTATAAATCATAGGTTTAGGAGAGTCATCCCCTCATATGCTTAACTCATAGGTCATAGATGGAAGTTCATCAACCTATATCATGTAAAGAATCTATTCACATGAACATAACATATGTAAAACATCATCTAGTTTAGGGTACACATGAATACATCATTCAAGGCCCCTCTGTTGACTAGATATTCATGCATGTGTGTGTGTGTATACATACATGTGATAAAACCTTTCACATAACACATTAAGTAACACAAGTTCATGCATACATATTCATACGTATAGAAACCAAAACTAGAATTATCCTATCAAGTTAAACATGTGCAATGCATAGGCAAAGTCTCAAACCCTTGCCCATACTAGTACACCTATCAAGTCATTCTAGTAAGGAGTACATAGCATACTTCACATACATATACATTACATGCATAGTAGTAGAAATTAGTGAATATGAGAACAACCTTTCATTTAGCCACCATGACATATACTACTTGTAACACGCATGTAAATGAGGGTGTGTGTACATTGGTTAACATGATCACATAATGGCTATAAATTAATCCTTGAGGAAGACAGTCTCTTAGAACATATTATACTTCCAAGAACATACCACACACCACATAATAGCATAGGAGGCAAGACAATATAAACATTATAACCAAGGCTCCTAACTTTTGCTATTTGCACTTTTATATAAGGGGTACACGGGTAGGGGCTATTAACCATTTTAACACATCAATGGAAGCACCTATAAAATAACCTAACATGAATATATGCATGCTCATACAATATCCACACAACCTAGATCACAAGTCAATAGGAAGATAGGCACAATTACATCATAAGGTGATCATCTAAATCTCTAAATCATATATTCATCAATTTTCCTTCAAGGCCATGGTCAACACATATATAATGAAAATAAAGTAAACACAACCACCATAAGTGGACCATATCACACAATGTCATACAAGGATTCATCAACATTTCTATAAAGGAATAGAGAAGTAGAAGAGTAGAGGGAATAAACATTCTTACCAATTTCTCACCCTTTGATCATCATTGATCAACACTCCTTATTCATCAATAATTCACATATATGAAAGTAGCTTAATGTACTTCAAACACATAAGAAACCATGTACAAGTCGCTACAAGATTATACTATAACATAATACAACACATCAACATACTAGGAAAGTAGAACAAATAACATAGATCATTAGCTAATTTTCCCTGCATTGATTAATATCCTATTTCACACATATTATGAGTCTAAGGCAGTATATAAAGATACACTTAGCCATATTTAATTCATATTTACATACGCTCAAGATCAAGGTTACAACATGGGTATTTAGGCTTATCGATTTGCTAGAGAATAGAATACTTTACCAATACATTGAAATCTCCAAGGCTTTGATCATAATTCTTATTTTATCAACAATAAACTCATTAGGCAGTATCTAATTCGGTAGGAAATCAAGAAGAAACCATGCTTGATATAACATCAACTCAAGATCCATCATACACTTAGCTTTTTGACTTCATAGCCTAAAGGAATCTAGATCAATTTATGCAAGACTTTATAAGATTGTTCATGAAGGATTTATACCTACTAAATTAATCCATTATATCACCCAAAAACAGTAGCTACGGCAGTTCATGCATGATCAAAACTCTACACAACCGATCTCACAATCGACTTCAAGGCAACATGAAGAAACATTGGCTATTCACATTCAAATATTCATACATTTATCATCATGGAATTATCATCATCAATTTAACATAAATTCAGTTAAATAACAGCATATACAATAACTTCAACGTACTGGAATCATAATTCAATCGATAACAAATAAAGATCACAAATGCAAGGCTAAATCGTTTTGGTGATAGCTCATGGGTTCATCATGCAATTTGATTGAAAACCACTTCAAAATCAGTAGATAATCATCAACGCATTCATATTATGCCTTTGAAATAAGTTTAAGAAAGAAACCATAGAGGATCGAAGAAGAAAGTGTTTGATCATATTTTTCTCTTTTGAAATCCTTGAGAACGGCTCTCTAGATGATAAGATAACTAGACATGACGATCACCATAACTTTGTTTAGTTTAAAACCTATTAAACATGATGATTCATCCATGGTAAACCCATCTTCAATCTGTCATTAAGTTTCACCAACGATGGTGGTTTCTAGAGAGAGTATTTTTGGAGGGAAAGGTTTCAATCTTGTGAGAAGATTCTAGAATGGGGTGATAACCTTTTTGATTACTTATATACACCCAAAAATATCTAAACGAACCTATTATAGTCAGGTTACTATGTGGGGTGAATTTCCCATTCACCCCTTTAATGAAACAGACGCAGGCTGCCAGGTGCAGGCCCCTCGCGACGAAGGCAGTGACGGGGCGTCGAGGCCTTGACGGGCCGTGCCTGGCCTCCGTGGTTTGTTACTTAGCCAATTATTGGCTTTATACCTTACCAAGGAAAGTCCCCATCGATGATACCTTCTCTACGGGCCGTTGTTTGACCAACGATCCTTCGTTGGGTCCGTCAATGGACACTGCCTAGGCAGTGTCATAGGCAGCTTTGGGGTCCTTCTTTTGGGGCCTCCTGTGGGGCCCTTTAGAAGTTGTACCTGGAACTTTACAACGTGATTATAACCCTTAACAATTTGAAGACCTTCCACATACATTTCATCCACATAAAACACCTATAAGACTTCCAAACAGCCTTGGCCCCAACATGACATATGATGAAAGTCTTAGGGGCTATCTTTCGAACTCCTTGGACGTTCTTGGGCGTTTGATCTCCAAACTTCATGAAACATCATGTAACAAAAGTAAACATCATTTTAAAATTTTTTAAGACTTATTAGACTCATTTGATACAAATTTAAGCATGCATAGACACATGAGGCACATAAGCGACTAGTCGTCGAACGTCATAGTCGTCCCTTGACGTTCAACTTCCAAATCACTTCAAACTTTGCACACATCAGATAATAAGAAATTTTAGGAACTTTTAACATCATTATACACCAATAAATACATAAAACCACCTATTAGGCATCTAACTGACTTAGTCGTCCCTTAACGTTCGACTTCCAATACCTCTAATATTTTAGCTACTGCCTATACACTATATTTTAAGCATATTTAGGAAATTAGAAATATAATAAAAAAATGTTACGATTTATACACCCTATCTCATTTTTGGGGTCTTACAATATCC
Organism: Solanum lycopersicum; assembly: GCF_036512215.1. Classification (NCBI taxonomy): domain Eukaryota; kingdom Viridiplantae; phylum Streptophyta; class Magnoliopsida; order Solanales; family Solanaceae; genus Solanum; species Solanum lycopersicum. Next base: position 42,003,797 of record NC_090801.1, on the reverse strand, counting down.
CCCACTTGGGAACATTCGTCCTCGAATGACACTTAGGGCTCTTAAATCACAACAAGGACTTCAATACATATAAGAGGGGGTAATAACATTAATAACATCATCAAGTAAGTTGAGTACTCAATGCACACAAGCAAGAAAAACCATTACTCACTCACTCTTTAATGCATCAAATACAAAGGTCCTTCTCATGTTCATAGGAGAACATTGTTCTCCTAATCATAACATGAACATTACATCTCAATTCATTACAAGAAAATCTTGAAAAGCTACTCATAGGCATATCATAACCCATTCTCAAAGTTAATTAAGCACTCATACTTCAATGCACATAAACTTGTGTTAGTTAAATCACGATGATCTTCATTAGTTAGACATAGTACCATGAAAGTCATACTCAACCATGTCATGCTTAGTAGTGTTCAGGGAGGAATGTCTTTCGCCTCAACACACTTACATGTATCATGAGTTCACACCATAGCTACGTACAAGGTCAATTTTTTTTTAAAAGACAAATCTCAACTTTCAAACCAGACATGCTTATATTTTTCTTCCTAGTGAAGTCTAAGTGGCAAGTCACACCAAGTAAATCACAACAAACTAGGAAGCCATTTCACAAATTTCTTTTCTTAACATAATACTCACCCTTATTGAAAGCCTCATTTTGGAAAAATAAGACAAATTGTAGTCACACACATGGACTCTTAGCTAAACATGCTTTCACTTTTCTAAGAATGAGCCCACAAATATGCATTCCAAATCATAAATGTCACATAGTTTTCAAGAGACTCAACATAATTCATTTTAAAAAGACTCAACTTTTTCATTTTAAGGATAAACATTTGACCTCACAAGTGAATATTACCATGCTTCTTATCTCATCTCATAAAGTCAAATTCACAATAAGCATATAAAAATGCAAGTCAATATGAGAAAACATGGACTTGATAAAAAAATTTCATTTCATGCTCTATGGAAAATTCACCATGTCTCCAAGATGATGTCAATCAATTCATACAACACATATTAAGTTCATGCAATTCACACTTCATGCAAGACTATATTTATGAACAAGCTTACTAAGAATTAGTTATTATTCAATTCAAGTAAAAATAGAAGGACAATGTAGACAATTTCTACAACCTCACTACTCAACCACCATCCCCCACTTAGAGTAAACCCAATTAAGAGCAACTTAACCAAACCTATAGAGGATCTTAACTATACAACCTTCATTTTCATCACTTAAAGTAATTACTATGTTAAAGGAAAATTTCATTAATTCAATTTAGCAACACTAAGGAATTCTAAACCTTATCATTTTAGGCAAATCATCTTCAACCATCAATTTTGATGATACTATTCAATCCACATAAGGTCTTCCTACAATGAAATAGACACTAAGGTCATACATCATTTGATGAAAACAATGCGGAGGTTCATAATACAATAAGTAGTTTAGAAATAACTCTACGACTAATCGTGTCATATGACTCTCATTCTTTATTTCCAAATAGCAAAACTCCTTTTCACATTCATTATCTTGTTCATATACATAAATTCTACACATTTTTCAACAATATCCAATCAAAGGACAATTTAGTTGGTTCTTCCAACATGTTACAATAAGTTGCCTAGTCCTTATAGTGGGCATGCATCCAAATATCCACAAATGCAACATTTAGACAATTGAGGGGACAAGCATGGCAATATAAGATACAAAGCTTACCAACTTATCCTACATAACATGCATACTATCTTTACAACTAGGATCAAGTCTCTACAAGGGGCTCCAATTCACACTAGCAACTTATCAAGTATCTATTACATACAAAAGGAGACAATGCACACTTTTAATCACATACATTCATAGGATATCATGCTTCCGTATGTAGTTATTAAACGTTCCAAGTTCAAATCCTAGTATTTGGCTACCATCATACAAAACCATATAGGAATACAACAATAAAAGAGAATTCACTTTAACCACCATAAATTCTAGCATGGTTCAACTATATGATGACATACATTATTCGAGATGTCTTTCTATTTCACATAGATTTCATATATTGCCATAATTGGCATCACATCATCAAATAAGAGATATTTGATACATAGTGAGGTAAGTGACCAATCATAATACCCATAGAGTTAACATGTGTAATAATCGAGTAAAGCCCCATAACACTACTAAATTAAGTAACCTAACATGAACTACAATTAGCACCATACTTCACTCATCTATAACCTTCATGCATGCATAACTCCATATCTTTAGAATGCTAGGCTATTCACATGTTTATAAGAATCGAGATCATCACATAAGGACATTTACATTTATCATCATACACATACATAATATTAACCTCCTAAGGTTTCCATCAAGGCAAACTCGTGCGATACATAGGTAGAGTCCCATACCCTTACCTAAGTCTAGTTAACCCTTCAAGTCGCCTTAGTTAGTTTATACATCATCAAATAAAGACAAGTGCTTCGCACATACTCATTCAAACCATAAAACCAAGATAAACATTTAAACTCATGTTTTCTCCCGCAAGCATAGAGCAATATCATTCAAGAAATCATATCTAAAAAAGACCGCCGGACAAGAAATCATAAGAGAGTGACCTGATGGAGTTAAGTTCTATGGCACGATATGAGAATGATGAAGAAGGGAAACTCTATCATCCTATAGCCTCTCGTACCATTTGATGTGTCGTGACTCACCACCAATGATACAAGACTCTACTAGATGTGGCAATATGAGACTTCTTGGAACCTAAGACCACTTTATAAACATCGTGCTCTCATACCACGTTTGTCACGACCACGAGCACCCCCAAGAAGTAACACGACGTACTCGACCTCTCGGAGGTCTTATACAAGCCCATAGTTATCATTAATCGCATTGAAATAGTAAATTTAGCAAAAAATTTAAAACTTTTCATAGCACCTCATATGTTAGAAACTTTACTATATACATATATATATATATATATATATATATATATATATATATATATATATATATATATATATATATATATAATATCTTAATACATATCTAGACTCTAAGTCTCTTTGCCATCTTAGACTCAATAACTTTGTAGTACATTAGTAACAAGGCCCTTAAGACATAATAAAAACAATACAATATTTAATAGACTTTACAATAAGTACAAATTAGGACGTCCTTGGACTTAAGGATTCCTTTCATTGAGCTTGGAAATCACCTATCCAGCTCTTCACCATTCAAAATATCCTTTAAGCATCCATAACCTACACTTTGTGTAAAAAGTAGAGAAGAATGGGACTGTACAAGAATGCACTAAGTATGGCAACCATGCAAAAACATGCATCTAAAAGGGACTTTTTCTTTGAAATCATACTTCATGCCATTTTGAGTAAATCATCCTAAAAACTTTATCAATAGCATATATATCATTTTCATACTTCATAGAAACACAATCAGAGGCCAAACATTATAGAAAAACACTTATAGAATTTAAGTACAATTTGAGGTCACTTTACAGTGACCTCTTCCTTTTAATTCATTAGTATCCCAAGTAATCCTTTAGGCATACTTGGCGCAATGTATCACCTTAGTACCACAAGGAGAATCATACATATCATCTACACAAGACAACACATACCATCATAGAAGTATAATATCACATAGACATAGTTAAGTCAAGACTTTCATCATATAGTCAACAAGATCAACATCATGCATAAAGACTCATCTCATGCACATCTTCATAACAAGTAGAAAAATACTACAATTTCATGCATAAGGAATACATACATAGTGACATGCATTAGAACACCTTTCTAGAACTTCCTGAGGAGCTACTTGTGCAATGTCTAGATGGGTTCATTACTTCCACCTATCCTAAGTAACCTCCCTTATATCATTCGATTTAGGGTCCTAGTCATTTAACTTCCATTGTCCATTATACTTTAGGGAAACTATAGCCTTAACTGACATAGACCATGTGATTCTAAACATGGAATCCGGTGTCTTAGAACCACACACCGATAAAGGGTGGATTACCGGCAAAAGTAGAACCAAATGTGACATAGCTTTCTAAGTGGAATCCACTAGCTAGTATCCTATCATAGCAACATAGTTATGGAAAATGGATGATATCTTGAAAACATCATTCTATGCCCTTGGTCTATGAGGCTTTCCACCATATGAGAATTTGGTAGACCTAACTTTCGATATTGGAAAGAGACCCACACTCATATAAAAGTTCACTCGGACTTAAGCTAAGTTTCCTTTATTGAAAACCATTATTGTATTTTTACTTTATAAATCATAGGTTTAAGAGATTCATCCCCTCATATGCTTAACTCATAGGTCATAGATGGAAGTGCATCAACCTAAATCATGTAAAGAATCCATTCACATGAACATAGCATATGTAAAGCATAATCTAGTTTAGGGTACACATGAATACATCATTCAAGGCCCCTCTCTTGACTAGATATTCATACATGTATGTGTGTGTATACATATATGTGACAAAATCTTTCACATAAAACATTAGGTCACACAAGTTCATACATACATATTCATACATATAGAAACAAAAACTAGAACTATCCTATCAAGGTAAACATGTGCAATGCATAGGCAGAGTCCCATGCCCTTGCCCATACTAGTTCACCTATAAATTCATTCTAGTATGGAATACAAAACATAATTCACATAAATATACTTTGCATGCATAGTAGTAGACATCTGTGAATATGAAACAACCTTTCATTTAGCCACCATGACCTATACTACTTCTAACACGATGTAAATGAGTGTGTGTGTGCATTGGTCAACATGATCACATAATGGCTTTCAATTACTTCTTGAGGCATCCACCCTTTTAAGCCACATTATACTTCCAAGAACATACCACACAACACATAATAGCATAGGAGGCAAGACAATATAAACATTATTACCAAGGCTCCAAACTTTAGCTATTTACACTTTCATATAAGCGGTACATGGGTAGGGGCTATTAACCTTTTTAATACATCAATGGAAGAACCTATAAAATACCCTAACATGAATATACGCATGATCATACAATAGCCACACAACCTAGTTCACAACTAGATAGGAAGATAGGCACAATTACATCATAAGGTGATCATATAAATCTCTCAATCATATATATTCATTAATTTTCCTTCAAGTCCATGGTCAACACATATAAAATGACAATAAATTAAACACCTACATCATAAGTGGACCATACGGCACAATGCCATACACGGCTTCATCAACAATACTATAAAGGAATGGAGAAGTAGAAGAGTAGAGGGAATAAACATTCTTACAAATTTCTCACTCTTTGATCATCATTGATAAACACTCCTTATTCATCAATAATTCACATATATGTCAGTAGCTAAATGTACTTCAAACACATAAGAAACCATGTACAAGTCGCTACAACACTATACTATAACATAATACAACACATAACATAGATTATTAGCTAATTTCCCTTTCATTGATTTATATCATATTTCATACATATTATGAGTCTAAAGCATTAGATCAACCTATATTTAACCATATTGAAATCATAATTACATATGCTCAAGATCAAGGTTACAACATAGGTATTTAGGCTTATCGATTCGCTAGAGTATAGAAGACATTACCAATGCTATGAACTCTCTAAAGCTTTGGTAATCATTTATATTTTATCAACAATAAACTCATTAGGAAGTATATATTTCGATAGTAAATCAAGAAGAAACCATGGTTGATATAACAACAACTCAAGATCCATCAAACACTTGGCTTTTTGACTTCGTAGTGTAAAGGAATCTAGATCAATTCATGCAAGCCTTTATTAGATTGTTCACTAAGGATTTATACCTAAAAAACTAATCCATTATATCACCCTAAAACAGTAGCTACAGCAGTCAATGAATGATCAAAACTCTACACAACCAACCTCACAATCGACTTCAAGGCAGCATGTAGAAACATAGGCTAGTCATATTCAAATCTTCATACATTTATTATCATGGATTGATAATCATAAATTCAACATAAATTCATGTAAATAACATCATATACAATCACTTCAATGTAATATAATCATAATTCGATCGATAACAAATGAAGATCATAAGGCCCATGCAAGGCTAAATTGTTTTGGTGATAGAGCATGGGTTTATCATGAAATTGGATTGAAAACCACTTCCAAATCAGTATAAAATAATCCATAAATTAATATTATGACTTTGAAATCAGTTTAATAAAGAACCCATGGTAGATTTAAGAAGAAAGTGTTTGATCAATTTTTTCTCTTTTGAAATGCTTGAGAATGGCTCTCTGGATGAAAAGATAACTAGAGATGAAGATCAGCATACCTTTGTCTAGTTAAAAACCTCTTAAACTTTATTATTCACCCATGGAAAACCCATCTTGAATCTTTTCTTAAGATTCACCAACAATGGTGGTTTTTAGAGAGAGTATTTTTGGAGGGAAAGGTTTCAATCTTGTGAGAGGATTCTAGAATGGGGTGATCACGTTTTTGATGACATATATACACCCAAAAATAACTAAATAAACCTATTATAGTGATTTAAGTACGTGGGATGAATTTCCCATTCACCCCTTTAATGAAACAGACGCAGGCTGCCAGTTGCAGGCCACCCGCGACGAAGGCAGTAACGGGGCGTCGAGGCCTTGACGGGCCATGCCTGGCCTCCATCGTTGGTTACTTAGACAATTATTTGATTGAGAACTGACCAAGTAAAGTCCCCATCTATGATACCTGATCGACAGGACGTTGGTGGACCAACGATTGTCGTTGGGTCCGTCGATGGACACTGCCCAGGCAGTGTCTTAGGCAGCATTGGTGTCCTTTTGGGGCCTCTTGTGGGTCCCTTTAGTGGTCATACCCGGACGTTTACAATGTGATTATAACCCTTACAAATTTATAGACCTTATACATAAACTTCATCTAAAAAAAATACCGATAAGACATCGAAATAGCCTTTGTCCCAACATTACATACGATGAACATCTTAAGGGCTATCTTTCGAATGCCTTGGACGTTCTTGGGCGTTTAACCTCCAAACTTCACTAAACATCATATAGAAACATTAAAAATCATTTAAATCCATTTTTAGACTTATTAGGATCATTTCATACAAATTTGAGCATGCATAGATACATGAGGAACATCAGCTACTGGTCGTTGAACATCTTGGTCGTCCCTTGATGTTCAACTTCCAAATCACTTGAAATATTGCACGCTGCCTCTATATCATATAATAAGACATTTTAGGACCTTGTAAAATCATTAAACACCCTTAAACACATAGAACCACATATTAGGCATATATGTGACTTAGTCGTCGAACGTCTTAGTCGTCCCTTAACGTTCGACTTTCAACACCTCTAATATTTTAGATAATGCCTATATACTATATTTTAAGCATATTAAGTACATTAGAAATTTAAGAAAAATATGTTAGTCTCTAGACACCTTATCTTATTTTTGGGGTCTTACACTCATATGAAAAAGGGACAAACTTTTGAAATAATATTTCCAAAGAGAATGACTGATATTGTAGGGATTAAGAGGTCCTAAATAATAGTCACGAGAATCATGAACTTTGTACATACATAACTTGACTGTTCATGGAGGTAATTACATGGTCTTGAAAAAATAAAAAAATTGTGGAAGATTTCATAAGGGGCATCAAGAGTTGACGAAATATATGATACTTTCATTGCTATTAATTCTAGGGTTCATAATATACGAATAATTTTTAGGACTTCGTCACGAATACATCAAGTAACCATTAAAAAGTTGTTAAGAAGACATTAAGCTTAGTTTTCAAGATAGAAACAACTATTACTTTCATAATTGTTCATACATGGAAGCAATCTTATAAGATTTAAGTATAATGCAAGAACATTCGAGTTCTTTATAACCCTAATACATTCATGAAAAATACTCTTAAACATGAAACCGTAATTTGTTGGACATAACAAGATGTTCCCACACATATACATAACTTTACATACTTAGAAAAACAAGAATTCTTGAAGAAAAAAGGTTTGTGCTTGAAACGTTATAGCTTGAACATGATAAATCCTTCTTTGGAATTCTAGGGGATGAAGTTTTCGGGGAATAATCTTGTTTCAAAACCCTAGGATTCTTAGAGCAAATCTTGAACATGGAGGCTTTAGATCTTAAAAAATTGGGAGAACCCATTTGATGTTCTAGATCTTTGGGAGAAGGAGAATTAGAGATTTTGGGAGTTACCCACATACAGACGTAGCCTTACATACCTAGAAGAATAAGAGTTCTTGAAGAAAAAGTTTTGTGCTTGAAACCTTATAGCTTGAACATGAGAAATGCTTATTTGGAATTATCTTGGATAAAGTTTGGGGGAATAATCATGATTCAAAACCCTAGGATTTTTTTGTACTAATCTTGAACATGTAGGCTCTAGATCTTGAAAAATTGGGAGAACCTACTTTTGATGTTCTAGATCTTTGGGAGAAAGAGAATTAGGGATTTTGGGAGTTACTAGAGATAGTATATGTATTAGGATGTTATTAGGTTATAAAGGATTTAGGGAAGTTCATAGAGGGTAGAAGGTAAATATTACCTATTTTGGAATATAAGAAGAGCAGGCAAATAAAACAAAATGAACTTGTAATGAATTCTGTAGGACACTTTGTCCATTTATACGCCCCATCGCCAAAATATTTTGCGGATCGCTAAAGTGGGGCTTTGAATCATCAACAATTTATGAAGTTTTTTGGGCCATTTTGGCGATGCAGTTCGGCAATACAAAACCTCTTTAGTGATTCACCGAACAGATATGTGTCAATCAGTAAATTCAACCCAAATACGTTTTAGTAAACTAACAATAACTTTATACTCCATTATTGAATTGATGGATGGTTGGTGACGTTGGAAATAAGACTCAAACTCCTTTAACTTGATAGGTTTTGGCTTACCCAACTCATCATATTTTAAGATATATAATCTTTTTAGTTTTACTGTTCATGATCTTATGAAAAACTTAATTGATAGGGAAACTTTATACTCGACAAAGTGCTAGAGTTTCCTTATGACCCTAATTTACATATGATACACATCCCACATTTACAATTGATCTTAACACATGCACAATTGATAATAACCCGGTATAAGACTATTCCCATAAGAATAGTTAAGATGTTAGCTTAGAAATTTTTTAGGTGTTACATAACATACCTTATGGATAGGCTCGATCCAATAGTTATTTCAAATTTCTTGCTCGATCCAATAGTTATTTCAAACTTCTTCCATTCACACATTAAGGGGTGCTCAAGTGTCATTAATTTGAGGAAACTATATTCTTCATCATATTCTCTTGCATCATTTTGTACAAAATAAATGGGTGATGCGACTATAATAATAAGAAAGAACTGTTGTCACTCTCCAAATCTGAGTGACCGACAGCCGACCCACTACCCAATCAAAGCAGACCAAACTCATATGCTACACCACAATAATATGCATTAAAAACAACAGTGAAATTTATATATTTTCAATCAACCATGAATAGTTCTTATCTTTAAAAGAGTATTGATTAAAGGTATTTAAATAAGCAATAAAAAAAAAGATAAAAGAAGATAAAATGAAACAAAAAACAACAGAGAAGAAGAGGATGCAAGTGGTCTTTCAACCCATCAGTAATATGAACAAGGGAGTATACACTAAGAGATTTTAGGTAAAATTTTTTAGCAAGCCACTCTTGATTTCTGAAAAAGAAAAAATGGGAGTATCTACCTCTTTTTCTAGTGAAGGAGTATGAAGAGGTGTTAACAACCTATAAAAGAGGAAACAATAAATTCATATTGCAAGGTAGTGTTTTATTTCATTGACAAGACTATCATATATTATTATAAGTGGAAAGCTCCGAAGTAAAAAGTTGAATAACCATTTTGCCCTTTTACTAAATTAAAATTGGATTAATCATTTAATTAATACAAATATTTTAATTACATAATGACATAATTTAAGTTCTTTAGCCCATTAATAATTAAATTATCATTTTCTTGATAAATAAGTACAATGATATTATTTTTTATTCTTAATCATAACTCTTATAACGGAAGAATTTTAAAAGTTATGATAAATAAAAATAATGTATCCATCATCATATCATATACCATTCATATATTATATTATTATTGTTTTATTTTTTATTATCATATTATATAATTGTTATTATATTTTTTATATTATAAGTGGAAAGATGCTTTGTCTAAAATTGAATTAAGAAAATGTCCTTCAACTTATTAATTATCATTATCATATTATTATAAATAATAATTAATTAACATATATTATTATAAGTGGGAAGCTCTAACCTTAAAAGTGGAATTACCATTTTGACTCCACTTAATTAAAATAAATTAATTATTTTTTAAATACTAATATTTAATTACATAATGATAGAATATGAAGTTCAACAACTATACTTTAATTTTTTAGTTATGACATTATAAATATAATTAATTAGGTTGAATTAAATTAGAGTAGAAAACTATAACATATGGAAATCTTCGAAGTTTGTGATTCTTTGAATTTTCAAATTAACATATATTTATTTATCATAAAACAATAATGTATGAAACTCTTCAAATTTTGTGATTCTTTGAATTTTGAAATTAAAATAAATTTATCTATTATGATTCAATGTGCACCATTAAAATTTTTTGGTAGGTGAAAGGCCAATCAAATATCACTATAAATACCAGTTACTTGCTTCCTAGGTCATCACATTCTTTTCTTTTATCATCTAGTATTCTCTTTTCTTCTTCTTAGATTTATGATATGAATACAAGTTGTTAAGAAGCGAACTGAGGAGAAGAACAAATAGCTTCATTATGAAATTAAAAGAGAAGTTTTCTTACAATATAGTACAATTGTTAAACTTAACAGTATAAGATATGACTTATATGTTTATTTAGATCTTTCTTATGTTAGATTATGATTTTATGTTTTTCTTTTTCATTTTGGGATTACATTATGGTTGTTGATTGGTATTCAACCCATATTTTTTTTTTGTAATTATGTATTATTTTGCATTGTTATGAAAAAAAATTCTTTATTTTCAAGTTTTTATATATTTAAGAATTATTTGATTAAAAATTTACTATTAATACATGATGAGTTTGATAATACTTGAATATTTTATGCAAAATATACATAGAATTAATTTAAATAAATACATAATAGTGATATTCACGTGCAAAACACGTGTCGAGAACTAGTATGTATATTACCATGAGTTGAGTTGTAGCACCCAAAACATTCTAAGCTTAGATCCAAACCATTCGTCATTTCGTATAAGGTCATTTTGGATGATTCTTAAATTATTCTTTTAAGTGTTACAATTTTAGTATGAGAATAACTTTAGAGATGAATTAAGGTCACTAGAGTCCTCTAACACAAAGTTGAGTTGAAAGATTCTTTAACAATTAAGTTTTTATATAAGATATCTCTAAGCATATAATGAATTAGGTGTCACTTAACCTATCAAATTGAAGGTTTATGAGTGATCTTTCCAACATTACCAAGTTCACCTCATTTTGAGTTTAAAAGGTTATGCCTGATTTAGTTATACCTTGCAGTCGATGTTTTGTGGATGACAATAATGGATGGCGGAATGTTCCACGAATCTAGAGCCATCCGTGGAGGCTTGCTCTAGAACGTGTTCAAGGTTATTTTTTTGTCCTTTCTCAAGATTTTTAACCCTACTCTCAGTAGTTTTTGAGTGTTTAAACCAATTATATGAACATTCAAGTATCTAAAAATTCTCTTAAAACTCACCTAGGTTTCCTCTTTTCGATCAAGAGGCCTAAAACTTCTATGTCAAAAATTCTATATATAAAGAAAAACTTTCCATCCAAGATTTTCCCAAGTTCTTCCACTCTAAACATCAAGTCGCAAGATTCCATGTTCAAATATTTCCCCCAAGAAAACAAATATGATTCCTCAATCTCAAGATAAATTAGGTCGCCACGAGAGTTTCCAATCTAAAAGTTTCATAATCAAGTATGAATGTCTACTCATAGTGTTGGACTAATTCATCCTTATCTCCTATATCTAAATTCATTCAATAAAAGTTAAATCCAGTATTCTACTCAAAGATCCATGGAATTTTAAATTCGACTTGTATTCTTATTTTGAGTTCTATTTTCTTAATTATCTAAGAATACAACACACATATAATGAAAAGGTATGACACTCAAATTGTGAATTATGATTTTCTGATTTGTCTGTCTAGAAAGTATAATTCATGAAACACAAATAATTAACACAACCTAGGGTTTCTGAGTTCTATACATGGGACTATACTAATTCTCCAAGAAACATGTAATTTACATTATAGCGACTATATCATATTAATTTCAATGGATTCCTAAGATTTAGGAACCCTAGGTGTGAACAATTTATGGAGAACTGATGAATTGACTGAATTCTATGGACATAATGGGTCAAAGGAATCCACTAATGAAATACATTCTTGGTGACGAAAATTACGTAAAAATACTTTGAATTTGGGGGTGAACTTGAAGTAGACCTTTTCTTGGTCTTGGGAGAAACTTTCGCCTCTTTCTCTTTTTTCCTTTCTAAGTTAGATGATTTTAGGAGAATGAGGATTTTAGGTGGATTCTGACGACGTGACCTTTACAAGGGGCTTGACGGGCCGTCTATTGCATGATGTCCCGTCTAGTGGGTTTTCAGTCTGCCCTACCCGATACGGATTCAATAAAATGAGCATAACATTTTACTCCGGGCTCAGAAACAGTCAAATTTGACGTTGGAAAGATGACTCAAAGAGTTTAGTTTAATAGGTCATGGGCCACTTATTTCATTTTAGGCTAAAATATATGATCATTTGAAATTAGCCCAAAGCTTAAAGTCTGATAAATTTCTTTCACGGAAGGCCTCACGAACCTTCTTGGCATCTATCGTTCTTCATAGGGGTTGTAGGTGCAATCTCACCATCGGGCGACTTGTACAGACCCCTTGACGGGCCACCCAAGTCACCATAGGCCGTCAAAGGCATCGTCGAGTGGACTCCCTCCCAGGAAGCCCTTGGAGGGTGGTTCACAATGCCATTGTCATAACCCCTAGACAGACCGTCTAGGGTGGCGTATAGGTGACCCTGTGAAGGTAGTCCTGGATAGTCACTCACGAAGCCCTTAACTAGTTGTGGACCCCCAAACAGCCCATCTAGGGTGTCGTGAAGGGTCCCTGGTCTATTTTGGGTTCATCGTCTTACATGTTTTCCTTTTTAGCCCTTTCTTGAAAACCGAGGTGTTACAAATGTAGTTGCACACAAGAATTGAATATGAAAAGACTTTACTTACAACACTTTAATATCATTTTTACTAATAATTTTGTCTCATTTATTTATATAATAGTTTCTGCACACGTGCGTTGCACGTGTATCACATGTGAATTGATAAACTTAATTTAAAATAAAATACCTAAAGGTATAATATGTGTACCTTGAACTACACGAGATTATAGAGAAAAAATAGAGAGAAAAAATAGATAAGAGAATGGTTAAAGATGTGTAAAGGACAAAAATGAAGCATTAATCTGATGCTAAAATACTCAAATATATAAAAGAAAAATGTCAAGACATGAAAACTAGAAAAGAAAAAAATATTTTTCTTCCATACGTTTATAGAAAAATAATAAAGAATGAAAAAATTAAGCGATTATTGAATGTTTATCAAGAGTGGATAATAAGAATTTACAAACAGAAATAGAGGAAAGTATTCATGAAAAATCTATTCGAGATAAATAAAAAGTATTAAAATTAATAGCATATTGTAGGCAAAGACACCAACATATGTTATGAAAAATGACCAATTGATAAATATTTGGTATTTACATGTCTACAGGTAAGATAAAAATAAATTAATAAAAATATAATTACAAATTACAATAAATTTTCAAAGCGTGAATAAGCATCAATCAAATAATAAGCTTATCAGATACATGAATAGGTACTTAGGTAGATAAAAATGAATATTACCGAGGACTTTTAGTAGTGATTTTAGGTGTTCCGCATTACCAAAACTACTTATAATGATAAGACTACAAAAAAAATTATCAGATTTCAGCTTTTTGACTTTCTAATTGTCTAAATTATTCGTCCTCTTCTTTAGAATCACTTTTAGTATACGATATATACAATGTGGCACCTCATCCGCCATAATCAGCTACACTATCTATATAAACTACATTTCTAAAATGAAGACAAAGAGATTCAAAGCCAAATATACAATTTAATTCAAAGCCAAATTACAATTTAATTGAAAATGAGATAAGATACAAGAAATTTGCACAAATATGAAAGACATTAGGCGAGATGCAATCAAAACTAATATCGTCATCAACTCGACCTCTCTTTTAAAACAAATGACCAAAATCTCTATAACGGAAGAAATGTCAATATTTGGTAGTGAAGGACCTTAAATAGGGAAAAAATTAAGTAAACCGGAGAATTTTATCTAAGACTTTATATAAGAATATAAGGGAAATTGAATGGTTTCAGAAAGAAATTAAAGAATATGAATTATATTAAAGGTGGCAAGAAACTAAAGCATTGGAAAATTTGGGTAAACGAATGCTGAGATACATTTATAGAATTAATTGACTCTTTAACACATTATATGACTCTTCATCACCCTTCACCTATATCTATGTATTACAAATCTTAATTACCCAAGTCTCTAACATTTCATCTAATTTTTAGTTGAAAGATGAAAGCATCTACAAAGACTGAATATATTAATGTCCAAATATATTAATAGATTATACTAAATGCAAGGCACATGCAAAGAATTCAGCTAATCTTAAAATATAATTGATTAGATATTTTAATACAGTATAGGGGTATAATGATAATTCAACTTTGAAGTTAAAACCTTCTCCCTTGTAATAATACAAGACAAAACAACAAGAAATATACATAATATAAAAAAAACGTCTTTCAATTTTAAGATATTGATAATAAACAAAGGTAGAAGTTGATGAATATTAAATAAAAAAGTTTTCTTTCATTTATGAAAATTAAAAGAAAAACTTACATTGGTCATCTCTCATGGAATAAGTGTAGTTATATATCGACATAGTCATTGAAATATTCTTAGAGAATACATGGTTGTTTATTAAAAAGTTATGACCTTTGGACTTCTTTTTACTTAAATTTCCAAGAAAATAAAAAATAAAAAATAAAATTTAAAAGCGCAAAATGGTAATCTAAGTATGAAGTTAGGAGCTTCCCATATATAGTATTATATGATATGATATGATGTTTTTTCTCCTTTATTTACTTTAAATATTTACCTTCATAACTCATAAATCATATTTAATTACTTATTCATCAAGATTGTGGGTACAATTCTGTTGATCCGTTAAATCTTCTCTCATAAGATATGTATCCATAATTTGAGGATCGTTTGTGGAGTATTTCTCGACTTAGGATGATTTGGACTTAATATACATAATTTGAGGGCCGTTAGTGGCGTATTTCTCAAACTAGGATGATTTGGATGTGATTTACATAATTCGAGAACTCTTAGTGGCATATTTATCAAATTAAGATGATTTAGACAATGTAACAGATCTAGATAAATCGAGGGTCGTTAGTCGCGTATTTCATATTAATCACCTCCAAACATTTAATTTTAAAATTTATGATGTTTATTAATTATCAACCCTCTTCATTGACCACTAAGCCGCAACATTTTGTACAAATTACAATATATCTTTTACAATTAGGTACTAATATTAGAAAGCCAAGGATTAGAACTAATTTGATGTGTAGATTTCATATTTCAGACAAGTATTTGAGAGATCATTGAAGGAAAACATACAAACTTTTATTTTTTGAGAAACTTTCTTACAATTCGTGTGAAGCGGAACACGAGAGTACATTGCTATTGGATGTTATTTCCACAAGAAGAAGCTTCTTAGAAGATACTCTTTTGCCTTTATGATGAATAATTTGAGAAGATTCTCTTAGCCGTCAAAACACTTAACTTCCCAATGTCTTGAACTCAGCTGGAATTCCGGATTACTTATAGTTATGCAGCAAATTAAGTGGCAACTACTCATGTTGAACAACCAATAGTTTTTCAGCTATATGACAGGAACAATAAAGCAAATGTATCCTCTGCAGGAAATAACAATGACCTTAAACTTTATCTCCTATTTGGCATCCAGTTGTGTGGTACTTAATTCATTGAAAGAAGTTTCGCCATGCTTGCTAGTTTAAGTGTCTGCTTCAATGGATTGGCTTCTTCCATTGAAAAAGCCTGGATCTTTAGGCAAGGGTAGTGTTGTTGGGTATGTAGAAAGAATTGATGAGAAATAGAGAAAATAAGAGGAACTTGAAAATTCCTCTCATGGTTTAATGAAAAGGAATTTGTTCCTCATGGTGGTGGAAAGAAAAATTAAGAAATTAAATATAGAAACACTCATATTAATTATTAAAAGGATTGGAAAGAAAGACCCCCCTCGCGGCGTCATCGTCGTCAGTCGTCTCGGTTCGTCTTTGTTCTAATCATTTAATTAACTAATTAATTAAATGACCAAAGTAATTTCAATTAATTAGTTGATAACAGAAACGTTTATAGTTATTTAGTATAAATTAACCGAAACATTTCAAATTTTTAGTTAATTAACCCGACGTGACTCGGATCCGCGTGCGACCCATTTGATTTAACAACTTTCCCATTTTATTTAAATTTCCCACCATTTTTGGAAATGATTATTATGTAAGGTTGCAACTTTAAGGATCAGTCAGTACCATTTGAAAGGTTGCAAAAATTCATTAATGGTCGTGTGGATTCATAAAAGGTTGCAACCTTTAGGAACCTATTCCTCTTGCCTATAAATACCATTCGCTCATCAGAATTTTCTTTACGAATTTTTTTGATTTTTTTTCTTCTTCTTCTGCACAACAAATTACTTTGTGCATTTTACTGTTGTTGATTAGTTCGCTATCACCATAGTTTTTAGTATTTATACTCTGGTGATTAAGATCATTTTACCCTGGGAGGTCATATTTTAAATCAAACCTCAGATACTAGAGGGGAATAGTTTCCTTAAAGGGATAGGGTGAGTTCAATGGACTTGATCTTTTTCTATTCAAATTTTTCCAGATTCTGGTATGTTAAAGAGTTTAGTTTTTCTTAATTAGTTTCTGTTCATCTCTTGTACTAATTATGTAAACTTTGGTTACTTCGTATTTTTGCAATGTTTTATCAGAATCAGTAATTCAGATTTTCAAACACAGACTTGTAACAATATTAAGGATAATAATTTATTATATATTAATCTGTTTCTGGTGGAGACAAAAATCTTCGTGATTTTATACTCCTTGAAGTCTGCAATTATAAGTTATTGCTAACTAAGACTGTACCAAATTTTGTTTATCAGAAATGGTAAACAACGGTATTTCAGTGGCTGTTGCTGCATCAACCCGAATTGTAGTACCACAAGCACAGAAACCGTGTAAATTCACTGGTGTGAATTTCAAAATCTGGCAACAATGGGTATTTTTCTTGCTTATCACTATTCGTCTGAAAAAATTTACCAGTGAAGAAACTCCAGTGCCTATTTATGATATGCCAGACATAGAAAAATTGATGATTATTGAAGCATCAAAACAGGCAGACTTCCTATGTAAAGGCTACATTTTAAGTGCTTTATAGGATGAATTATATAATTTCTATAGTGCAATATCAACTTCAAAAGAGTTGTGGAATGCACTTGAGAAAAAATATTAGACAGAAGATGCATGGTTGAAAATGTTGGTGGGCGCAAAGTTTTTAGACTATAAAATGGTAGGTGGTAAAACTATTGGATCACAATTGCAAGAACTTCAACTTATTCTCCATGATATGATTGCTCAATGATCGAGAAGTTGCCTCCATCGTGGAATGATTTCAAGAATTATCTAAAGCACAAGCGTAAATAAATGAAGCTTGAAGATCTTGTGATTCAACTCAAGATTGAGGAAGATAACAAAATGCTGAAAAGAAGTCTCGTAAGATCTCAACAAGCATTGGAGTTAATATTGTTGAAGAAGATCCTACCAAAGACAAAAAGAGAAACAAGTCCAACGGGCAGAAGTCAGGACAGGCGAACAAGAAATTCAAAGGCAACTGTTACAACCGTTGCAAGGCTGGTCATATTTACACTGATTGTCTTTCTCCAAGAAAGGACAAAGACAAAGGAAAGGCAAAATTCAGGAAAACATCATGGAAAAGATGAAAGATACAGATGAACTGCGTGCAATAATCTCGGAGTGTAACTTAGTTGGAAATCCCAAGGAGTGGTTTCTCGACTCAGGTGCCACTAGACATATTTGCTTTGTGGTAGCAGCCTTTGCAACGTACAATCCTGCTGAGTACGATGCAGATTTGTTCATTGGAAACACATTAACAACAAGAATTGCGGGAACTGGGAAAGTAATGTTGAAAATGACATCCGGCAAGGTGTTGACTTTGAGAAGTGTTCGGCATGTCCCTACTATTAAAGAGAATTTAGTTTTTGTTGTACTACTCGTTAAGAACAGGTTTAAGTGTGTCTTAGTTAGTGATAAAGTTGTAATAGGTAAGAATGAAATGTTCATAGGAAAGGGATACCTCAATGAGGGACTTTTCAAACTGAATGTAATGGTTGTTGACAATATTAACAAGAATTTTGCTTCTGTTTATTTTTTTGGAGTCAAATGATTTATAGCATGCCCGTTTGGGACATATAAATTACAAAGCCTTGTGCAAATTGGTTACTCTAAAAGTATTGCGTGATTTTAAATGCGATAAATCAAAATGCGAAATTTGTGTTGAAATTAAGTTTTTTAAACATCCTTATAAGTCTCTTGAAAGAAATACAAAAACATTAGACTTAATTCACACAGATATATGCGATATGAAGTCGACACCATCTCGTGGTGGAAAAAAGTATTTTACAACTGTTATTGATGACTGCACTCAATTTTTTATGTTTATTTGCTTAATAGTAAGCATGAAGCAATACAAAAATGACTAGCAGAACCAATTGAATGTAAAGATAAAAATAATTCGGAGTGATAAGGGTGGAGAATATGAATCTCTTTTTACAGAGATATGTTTGAAATATGGTATTATTCATCAAACTACTGCACTTTATACACCACAATCAAATGGTTTGGAGGAACGGAAGAACAAAACATAGAAGGAAATGATAAACGACTTGAAGATCAATTCTGGTTCACCACAAAACCTTTGGGGGGAAGCCATCCTTACGGCTAAGAAGATACTCAATAGGGTACCCCATCCAAAAAACACACTCAATTCTTTATGAGTTGTGGAAAGGATGGAAACCCAACTAGAAATATTTCAATGTGTGGGGGTGATTTAGCCAAGGTAGAATTTCTTTACTAGAGAGGGTTAAAATTGGACCCAAAATAGTAGACTGTGTATTTATTTGATATGTTGTGAATAGTAAGGCTTGCCGGTTTCTAGTTCACAAATCTGATAATCCTGAGATTCATGTTATTACGATAATTGAGTTAGATAACGCAGAGGTTTTTAAGAACATTTATCCATATAGAACTGAATGTGAGTCGACAAGTGAAAGACCTAAACGAACACAAGAAGAATCAACGGCAAATACTCTAACTAGTGAGGATCTTACGCGTCGTACTCGCTAATGGAAACCTGCTTCTTTCGAACAAGATTTTGTAGCACTATTGCTTGAAAATGAGACTCAAACATTTGATGCAGCTATGTCTTCGTCTGAGTCAACTTATTGGAAAGAAGGTGTCAATAGTGAGATTGAATTAATTTTAAGTAATCACACTTGGAAATTGGCTGATCTTACTCCAGGAAAAAAACTTTAGGATCAAAGTGGATCTTCAAAAGGAAAATGAAACCTGACGTGATTATTGACAAATATAAGGCTATACTGGTAGTCAAAGGGTATATACAAAAAGAGGTTTTGGACTACTTTGACACATAATCTCCAGTAACAAGGATAACATCAATTAGTATGTTAATAGTACTAGCAGCAATGCATGATCTTAAAATCCACCAAATGGATGTTAAGACAGCTTTCTTAAATGGAGAGTTGGAGGAAGAAATTTACGTGGAACAACCTGAAGGTTTTATAGTTCCTGGTAAAGAAAATAAAGTGTGCATACATGTGAAGTCACTTTATGGACGCAAGCAAGCACCCAAACAATGAAATACTAAATTTGACCAAACTATGTTAGCAAATGGATTCAAGATTAAAGAATGTGATAAATGTGTTAACATTAAAACATTATGAATCATGAAGTCATTGTTTGTTTGTATGTTGATGACATCTTAATAATGAGTAAAGACATTGACGATGTAAATGCTTCTAAGATCATGTGGTTCAGAAAGTTCGACATGAAAGACTTAGGAGTTGCTAATTTGATCTTAGGGGTCAGTATTATCAAAGCTCCTGAGGGACTAACATTATCTCAATCTTATTATATTGAAAAAATATTGGATAAATTCATGTATTTGAATTTCAATATTGTCAAAACTCCAATTGATTTAAGCTGTACATTTCAAAAGGATGAAGGTCAAAGTGACTCACAATTGGAATATTCCAGAGTATTGGGAAGTTTGATGATATTATGAATTGTATGCGAGCAGATATAACATGTGCTATTAGCAAACTGAGTCAGTTCTCTAGTAATCCGACTCAAACTCACTCGATGACAATGAAATGTCTATTGGGATATCTGCAATATACACAATACTATGCTTTACATTATAATAAATATCATGCTGTGATTGAAAGATAGAGTGATCCAAATTGGATCACCGAGTCAAATGAACTAAAATCCACAAATGGTTATGTGTTCAGACTTGGTGGAGGAGCATTCTCTTTGAAATCATCCAAACAGACATGTATTTCTCGCTTCACAATGGAATCTGAATTCATTTCTGTAGATAAGGCTGGTGAAGGAGCTGAATGGCTCCGGAATTTCTTAGAGGATATTCTGTTCTAGCCCAAACCTGTTGGACCTATTTGCATATATTACGATAGTCAAGCACCAATAGGTAGGGTAGGGATTATCATGTGCAACGGGATGTCTCGTCATATACGATGGAGACATAACACTGTAAGATAACTTCTCTCTAGTGAAATAATCACAATTGATTATGTAAGGTCGAGGGATAATGTGTCAGATCCACTAACAAAAGGCCTACTGAGAGAGGCAGTTGAAAAATCATCTAAGGGAATGGGTTTATGGCTTAGGATAAGTAACCATGACAGTAACTCTATCTAACAGAGTGGAGATCTCAAGAGCTAGATATAAGGAGACAAACAAAGTTGTGGCTGACGACTCAACATTGTAAATTAACTTAATCCATTCTCATGATGATGATAATGTTCAGGAATAAGGTTAAGACATTAAGTCTTGTTAATGAGGTAATAAAGCTTAAAGTTTTTGATGATTTTATAAGTTTTGTAGATTTTACCAAATAGGTATATCTACGAGATGACATATTTAAAAATAACTTATGTGAGTGTGAAGTGGAAGCCGTTTCAAAGAGAATATTATGTCAAAAACCTATTCTCTATACACTCAGAAAACTAGGAGGTGTTCATGGCTGAAACAAACACAACCTTAAGAACCATAAATAGTAAAGGGTAATTGTGTGACATATGGTTGTCTAGGTATACAACAAAGCTCGACGGTTCAAAGGAATCATATCTACAGATTGACCGAGTATATTTGACATATGTTCACCAAGGAAAGTCCAAGGGAAAACCTACTTATTCAGATAAAATTTGTCCTTGCTTGTAAAGTACACACTTGTATGTGTATTCCTATTTAATAACCATTCCCCATCAATGTGGGGGATTGTTGGGTATGAGAAAGAATTGATGGGAAATAGAGGGAAAGAGAGGAACTTGAAAAGTTGAGAACTTGAAGAGTTGGGAACTTGAAAAGTCCTCTTATGCTTTAATTAAAAGACATTTGTCCCTCATCGGCGGTGGAAAGAAAAATAAGAGAGTTTAAATATAGAAACACTCCTATTAATTATTAAAAGGATTGGCAAGAGGGAACCCCCTCGCGTCGTCGCCGTCGTCGTTCTCTCACCTCGGCTTTGGGAAATGATCGATCAAGAGATTATTTATTGGACAAAGTTTGGTTTAATTATTTAATTATTTAATTATTTAATTAATTAAATTGATAAAATATTTTTAATTAACTAGTTGATAACAGGAATTTTTTTAGCTATTTAGTTGAAATTAACCGAAATATTTCAACTGTTTAGTTGATTAACCCCACATGGCTAAGATCCGCGTGCGACCCATTTTATTTAGAAACTTTCCCATTTTATTTAAATTTTTTGCCATTTTTGGAAATGACTATTCTAAAAGGTTACAACTTTTAGGAACAGTCAATACCATTTGAAAGGTTGCAAACTTTCCTAAATGATCGTGTGGATTCTGAAAGCTTTGCAACTGTTCAGAACCTGTTCCTCTTTCCTATAAATACCATCACTCTTAAGAATCTTCATTACGATTTTTTCTGATCTCTTTTTCTTCTTCTTCGTAACAAATTACTTCGTGTATTTTACTGTTGTTGACTAGTTCCCTGATACCAGAGTTTCTGGTATCTATACTCTGGTGATTGAGATGATTTTACCTTGGGAGTTCATATTCCAAATAATAACTCGGATACTAGATGGGAATAGTTTCCTTTAGGGGACACTGTGAGTTCAATGGAATCAATCTTTTTCTATTTAAATTTTTCCAGATTATGGTACGTTACAGATTTTATTTTTTCTTAATTAATTTTTATTCATTTCTTATACTGATTCTGTAAACTTAGGTTACGTCATGTTTCTGCAAAGTTTTATCAGAATGAGTAATTCCGGTTTTCAAACACAGACTGGTAACAAGTGCAATATCACTACCCAACATGAGAAGAACTGATGCCATACTCAGTCTATCTTGTGGACACTTCTACACACATAATATACCTACCTGGGGTGATATTTGAACTTGAGACAGCTTGCATGATTGCCTAAGTTGTGCATCGATTACTTTCTTTGAAGAGGATATATACCTGAATATTTGATGTTATATTGTTAGATGCTATACTTTTTATATTACTTAACATATATGATAGACAAGAAGTGCTCCTACATGTCCTAGAAGATTATGGTAATGGTCTGGATGGAAGAATCCTCTATTTCTGTCGCTGCTTAAAATCTCTAGAATAAGAACTCCAAAGGTAAAAATTTCCTTCTCTTGCATACTCCGGAGACATGTAGCCACTATAGGATAATGCCAAATAAACAAAGTAAGTAACTTTTTAGTATACTTCAAATAGTTCATTGGTTTAAAGATTATTACTATGTCCCAAAAACTCTTTTTGTTAGGGCTTTTGTCTCATTTCCTCTGAAACTTTCTGCCATGCCAAAATCAGATATCTCCGGGTTCATATAAGTGTCTAGCAAAACATTGGTGGGTTAAATATCTCTATGGATTATCTACAATCTTGAGTCTTGATGTAGATAGAGAAGTCCACGAGAAATTCCATTAATAATAGGAAGCACTTAGACCAATCAAGAATTAACCTCCTATTTGTATCTACAAAAATACAGAGCTTATAATAGGATCATTTCAAATATTTGATGATTGAACTATTTTGAGAGATGATAAATGAAAATCAAGTGCGTTAAGAGTTCAGAGAAGTGATAACCAACCAAAAAGGAACCAATCCAAGCTATTCTCATAAACTAACATTTTTTGTTCTGTTTGGTTAAAACAACCAAGATGCTTCACAAGATTTTGATGTTGGTGTTTAGCAATGAAGATAACTTCATTTTTGAACTCATTCGTTCCCTGTGCTGAGTATCTTGAATTTCTCTTTATTGCAACTAATATTCCATCTTTGAGTACATCCTAGGTTTTCAAAGACAATTTAGTTGAATGAGTTTCTCCAGAATATTTGACCGACGAATATATATTTGTAATTACAATTGTTCATGACCGCAAGCACTCTCGCTTAACTATTATTTGTCTTTGCGTGCCAAACTAAAGACAGTAGAGAAAGACTTTTTATTACGTTATCGGCCAGAATGTTAGCACAAGGCAAGAAAGTAGCAATCGGCTTTCAATCCTATAATTTGACTCGAATAGCTAATATGAGAGTAGCCTATATGGTTTTACATTCCATTGAGATTCCATGGTTATTTATATTATCATGGTACTACAACATAGTGGGTCACTCAATCTTCGGTAAACTCTTCTTCAAAAATTATAATCCCAACTTATTAAGCTATGTTCTGTTTCTAGAAGTCATGATTCTCGTGTCAGCAATTTTTCAATTCGTCTTCTCAAAACTTCAAGTATAGTATTAGTTTCATAATTTAGTTTCCTCAATCTCTGTTACTGACCAGGACAATGAATCCTGTATCAATTCTACTAAACTCATTTACATGCACCCATAAAATAATCCAACTATGATGCCAATCCCAATTCCTTTTAGTGGCATTGACTACAGATCCCGTTGAAGAGATCTGTGTGATATATTTCGCTTAAGAATAAATTCAGCTTTATATATGGTGAATTTAAGAGCCTAGAGCAGACCTCTGCAAATTCTAGAGAACAGTCTGGTCTGACCTCATTGATTATAAATCGTCTTGATAAATGCATTAGTGATAGTGTCAAGTATGCTAGTGATACCTTTGAACTTTGGAAGGTACTGGGAGAATGATATGATCAAACTAACATTACAAAGCTTTAACAGATTCATAAGGACATAAGAATAAGGAAAAGGCAAGTCAAACAAGAAGAAGACTCAATGTGGGTCCATCTATAATATCTTCAAAAATGATACACTCTAAATTTCTAAAAACTAGTATGTTGATGTGCATGCACGTGCGGTGCGAAGGAGACCTTACACAAGGCTGAGCAGGATAGAAGACTGATTCTGCTCCTTATGGGACTGAATGAGATATACAATATTTATCAAGGAAGCATCCATATGATGAATCCCTTACCCTCAATGGCACAAAACTCTCTCTCGATGCCAATGCCATGGAATAACATTTTTTTAAAAAATAAACTTTTGAACCAATTTTAGAACCAAGTAGGCTCCTAGCAGGTCTACCTTTCTGTGAGTGCTTCTAATCAAGGATAAGTGTTACAAATTACATGCCTATCTTTCACATCCATCTACCTCTAATCACTCTCAAAATTCTTAATGGTAGAACTCTAACCAGAATTCAAGGTATATAAAACTCATAGTTTAACAATAAAGGAAAAAATGGTACAAGTATATATGGCTATACGGTTGATATGGCACCTACTAAGAAGGTTGGAAATCCAAATATGAACCTTACCAAGGGGCAATATGCACAACTGGGTATCTTCTCTCACTTCGCCATCATCCTTTATTAGTTTTTCATTCACAACAAGTGGAGTTGCAAAAACTTTGCAGTTTACACCTTCCCATGCTTCAAAAGGTGTCATGCCTTGGACTTCATTAGTTGGTTATCTATTTTGAAAATAGACAAGTATTGACTTCTTCAGTCCAAAAATATTTAGGAATCTTCTTGTCTACCAACATTTATATTTCGATCTCTATTATTGTTTTGTTCTTCCTCTTAGAAACCGCGTTTTGTTCTTGAGTGTAGCTCATAGTGAATTATTTAATAAGTGATTATGATCTTATATGTTTTGATGATCTCCTTACATGTGCAGGGACCTGGTCTTCTGCAAGGTATGAAAACTAATCCAATTGTCTAAGTGTTGTATAACTGTAAAAGCTGTCAGCGTCACAACGTTGGTGAAGAAACATAGTACTTCACCAATCAGAAGCGACGAGGTTGTTTGTTTGTTGGGTAATAACTCTTCATGGTATATATCAAACAAACAACAAAAATATCAACTTATTCATTCAAAGAGAGATATTTTCCACCTTCAAAACAATAAAGGACCTGATAAAAGTGCGTCTATTGCCTTTTGTACCAGATAAATTTGTTTGCTTCTAATTATTTATATAGAAGAATTATTTGACTTGTGAAGAAACGTTTAAGCATTTGTGATCATTGTAAGACTTAGTAAAGGGTAAGTTAGGTTCTTACTATAATAGTCTATATTAATAAGGTTAGGATTAGTATAGTGGGCAGTATTGTATCTGCTCTGGCTCATCTAAGTGATAAGACATATTGCTTAGTATGGAGATTAGCATGGTAATATCATTTTGTAACTGGATTATACTCCTGCTTGTTGAATATTAGTGAAAGAAGCTTGAAAAGTCATATTGAGAATAGGCCGTGTTTTTAATCCCTTGAGTAAGGAGGTTTCCATGAAAAGGTTCTTGTTAATCTTTACTTTTTGCATTTATTCTTTATTGTTTTGTTAGTATTGCATTAAGGACCAGGTCCTATCAATATAAGTTGACACATACATTCCAACAAGTGGTATCAGAGCTTCACTTTTCAGTTGGTTAACCCCAGGAAAAGGAAGATCCTGATTGCTCCACCAAATATGGATGAAGGACAATCGTCTACCGGGCCACCTAGTTTCAATGGCCAGTACTATGGATGGTATAAAAATAGAATGCATGACTATATAAATGCTGATGACATCGAGTTATGGGACGTCATCCTTGATGGACCTTAAATACCTTTGAAAGAAGTGAAGGATGGAGAGCTCACTACTACCATCGTCAAGACCAGATTAGAGTACGGTGAATCTGATAGGATAAAAATAGACAAGAACTACAAGGAAAAATTTTTTCGATGCATGGTATTGGCGCTGATGAATACGACTGAATCTCTGCATGTGATACTGCCAAAGAGATTTGGGATTGTTTTCAAATAGCTCATGAAGTAACCAAGAGATGAAGGAATCCAATGTTGACATGCTCAGTACACAGTTTGAGAACTTTATTATGAAGGAGGGTGAGTCAATTTTTGAAGTGTACTTAAGATTCACTTACATCACCCACGAGCTTAGAAATCTTGGTTAACCTATTCCTCTTTAGAAGAAGGTTCATAAGATTCTTAATGTGCTTACTAAATCTTGGGAAATCAACGTAGATGCATAACAGAAGCAAAGGATCTGATAGTTCTTCGTATGGATGAACTAATTAGGAATTTTCAAACATACGAGATATAAAAAAGGACGATGGTAAAGGAAAGAAAGGTCAAGAAGTCCATTTCC
Source organism: Solanum lycopersicum (assembly GCF_036512215.1). NCBI lineage: Eukaryota > Viridiplantae > Streptophyta > Magnoliopsida > Solanales > Solanaceae > Solanum > Solanum lycopersicum. Next base: position 41,976,510 of record NC_090801.1, on the reverse strand, counting down.
TTGAAAATATCTCAAAATAAGATGACTCAGAATGAAACTGAGATGACACATGTCACAGAGAGGTTTCAAACGATCATAAAATATAAGAGATTCTAAAAAAAAGCCCCTTCCACTAGAACTTCTCTACAAAATGATCTTTGCCACAAGTATATTAAGCCTGAGCACTGTATGAGGGATTTTAACAGTCAAAGACAAGAAACTCATGAAACTAAATTTCGCAAGAAGGACCTGGTCCCAGACAATGTTCGGAGGCAGACTAATGCAGATCATTAGTGAGAAAAATCTTTGCTGTCTGGGGGGATGATACAAGTGAGTTATAAGAAAATGCAAAAAGCCATGAGGATGTTTAGGTGATGGCCATTGAAGATGATGAGAGTGTCTTCAACTCAACATTCTCCTTGATGGAAAAATATAATGATGAAAATGACACAAATGAGGTAACTCTTTTTTATCTTAAAGATGATCTAGATAAAATTCCAGCTGAAAATATGAAGAACTTTCTTCTCTACTTATTGATTATGTTTATAAATGGACCACTGATAACATAATGTTGAATGAAAAATTAAGTTTGTGTGAAGACGAGAATTCAGCTCATGTATCTAAACTTTCTGAAATGAGTGCTAGAATTGTACTGGTCGAATCAAGCAACATGACTCCTATAGAGGACCCTTACCTCAAAGGATGCAAAGAGAAAGATTAGTATTTTTGAGGAAGAATTGGAAGAAAAACTTAAAATATTTCTAAATTTAAGCTAGTATCCTCCCTTGAAACTAACTCTCAACTATGGATTGATTTGAGTAGGGTCAAGGAAGATTTGAGTATCTCCCTAAAATGGACCGACTCTTTCCAAGATACTTTCTGACGTGTCTCATTGGATTTTCTATGAAAAGAAGGGGTTGGGATCCGTACCTGTAGAACCTCCATATAACCCTCACAGTAATTATGTGTCTGTAGCCGATAAACTCTTATGCACTCGTTGTGGTCGTAATGACCATCTAAAAGAAAATTGTGACAAACCGAAAAGACCTAAACAAAGACATGTAAAGTTTGTTAGATCTGAAAAAAAAACAATACAAAGTAGGAACACGAGGGACCTAGTCCTCGCTATCTTTTCAGCAAGAAAAATTTGTCCCCCATAGACAGGAAGATTTTTTATCAAGCCTTTTGATAGCAATTGGAAATTGCGTCTGAAGTGGGTTCGTATGAATAATAAGTAATTTTTGTGCAGAGGAGAGCAAGAATTCAATTCTGGTACATAGACAGTGAATGCTCAAGGCACATGAATGGAGACACTTCAAATTTCCTCTATTTAAAAGCACCCCAAGGTGGTGGTGTATCATTTGGTGGTGGAAATAAGATATCTATTCTTGGAATTGGTAAGATAGGTAGATCTATTGATAATTTTATTAACAATGTGCACTATGTGGAGGGCTACAAGTACAATCTTTTGAGCATATCTCAAATTTGTGATAGAGGTAACAAAGTCAAGTTCATGGCTAACAAATGTCTAGTGACAAATAGTAAAATGAAGAGGGTTGTATTGTCTACGTCAAGAGTAAAAAACATGTATGTTAGAATGCTTGATTCCATTGCAGGAGATTATTTTTCTTGTCTAAGTTCTCAAATCGATGATCTTAATCTATGACACCGACGTATGGGTCATGTAAGTTCTTCTTTGCTGAGCAAATTTTGTAGACGACCTGGTTCGTGGACTGTTTAAGCTGAAATTCAAGAATGATAAAGTTTGTAATGCTTGTGCAAAGGGAAAACAAAAAAATTCATCTTTTAAATCCCAGAAGAGAGTTAGCGCAATCAGACCTGTAAAGCTTATTCAAATGGATTTATGTGGACCTGTTAAAATCCAAAGTAGAGGAGGTAAAAAATACATTCTTGTTATTGTTTATGACATGTCCTGGCTTACACGGAGCATGTTCCTCTAAACAAAAGATGAAATTGTAAGAGAAATGATCATATTTTCTAAAGCCATTCAATCAAAGCTAAACCGCAAAGTTGGGAGCATTAGATCTGAACGTGTCACAAAGATAAAAAATTCTCATATTGATGGGTTCGATGCAAAAAATGACATCTACCACAATGTCTCATCACCATGAACTCCTTAGCAAAATGGATATGTTAAAAGAAAGAACATGCATTGGTGGATATAACTAGAACTTTGCTGATTGATTCAGGACTTACTACGAATTTCTTGGCAGAAGCAGTCAATACAACATGTTATGTACCTAATACGTGTCTTATTAAATCCCTGATCAATAAAACACTCCATGAGTTGTTAAATGATAGAAAACCTTTAATTACTCAACTTAGGGTATTTGAATGGAAATGCTTTGTGCTAAATTATGGGGAAAATGACTTAGGCAAGTTTGATGGCAGGAGTGATGAGGGTGTACTTGTTGTGTATTCATTTACAAGCAAGGCATACAAAATATTTAACAAAAGATCCCTCAGTGTTGAAGAAAGTATGCATGTAAAATTCTGAGTTAGAGATAAGGAGCGAGAACAAAGAAGACTATGATCAGGGTAATAAAGAGAAGGATGTTGAACACTCTGGAGGACCTATTCCTTCAGGTTGATCACACAGGAAATTGTGTCTCAAAACCGTGTAAAAGATGAAGGTGATTCTCATGCTGACATAAAAGAAGAGATAACCAGAAAGTTCGGATGAAAGCATCAATATTCACATCCATGGGAAAAATCTCATTTGTCCACTTGATTCAAGAAGTCAAACTAGGTCCTTGTCAAGAAACCTGGTTGTGTATTCAGCGTTGATATTATCCATTCAACCAAAGAACATCAAAGAAGCTCTGAAGGATACATATCGGGTCATGTTTATGCAAGAGGTTCTTTATGAGTTTGAGAGAAACAAAGTGTGGCACCTTGTCCCCAGACAAATCGACAAAACAATTATAGGTATAAGATGAGTGTTCATAAATAAACTTGATGAGCATGGGACCATTACTAGAAACAAATCAAGACTGGTTGTACAAGTATAAAACCAAGAAGGAAGGATTGATTATGACGAGACCTTTTGCTCATATGGCCAAAGTGGAAGCTATTAAAATCTTGATCGCGTTTGCCGCTCACAAGGAATTCAAGTTGTTCAAAATTGATGTCAAGAGTGCCTTCTGTAATGGCAATTTGTAAGAGGAATTATATGTCAAGAAGCCCCCAGGCTATGAAGATGCAGAAAAATTCCCAGTCATGTGCTGAAACAGGAAAAAACTTCGTATGGTTTACAACACGCTTCTAGAGCTTGGTACGATTGCCTATCAAAGTTCCTCCTAGTCAATGAGTTCAAGAGAGGTAAAATTGATAATACTTTGATCTTAAAATTCAAAGGTAAGGATTTATTGATTTTGCGGGTTTATGCAGATGATATCATATTTGGAGCCACCTCAGACTCACTGTTCAAAGAATTTGCTGAATTTTGATGAGTAGTGAGTTCGAAATAAGCATGATGGATGAGCTCACTTTATTCCTAGGCTTGCATATCAAACAATAATCTCAAGGTACCTCGATATGCGAAGCGAATTATATCAAGGAAATACTAAAAAAATTCAATCTACTGGAGTCAAAGGTATTGAACACTCGTATGAGTACAAGTGTGAGGCTTGATGAAGATGAAAATGGTGTAGAAGTTAATAACACCATGCATAGAGGAATGATTGGATCACTTTATACCTCACTACTAGCAGGCCCTACATAATCTTCAGTGTGGGAATGCATGCAAGGTTTTAAGCAGCACCAAAGGAATCACATTTGAAAGTGGCCAAATGAATTCTGATATATCTGAAGGGAACACAGAACATGGTCCTCTTCTACCCAACAACTTATACTTTTCATCTAACACGCTATGCTGATGTCGATTATGCAGGTTTTTTAGTGGATCATAAAAGCACATTAGGCGTGGCACACTTCGTGGGATCAACACTGATTTATTGGGGAACCAAGAAGCAGAAATTCATAGCCTTTTCTACTACAGAGGTAGAATATGTGTGTGTTACATCATATTATGCGCAACTTCTATGGATTAAGAAACATTTGGAAAATTTTGACATATTTATAGACACAATTCTATTACTCTCATGTGTAACAACACTAGCGCAATGAACATGGCAAAAAATTCTACCCAACAAAAGAGGACAAAGAACATAGATGTGAGACAACATTTTCTAACTGAAAATGTTGAGATGCTAAACGTGGTGATGAATTTCTATAAGACTGAAGATCAATTGGAGGATATGTTTAATAATGCTTTGAGCAAAGAATCTTTTCTCAAAGACAGAATAAAGTTGGGGATGCTCAAAATCACTTAATCTCTTGACAAACTGCACAAATACCCTTCTCGTTGATTATGTTAAGGACGGAAGGTATCTTTACTTGTTTTCATGTTTGTCATGAAAGACTTCATCATTGGTACCTTAATGCAGGTATACACTCAAGGTGTGTTTAACTTAAGATAAGATCTAATCATATTGGCAGGATTGACAAACTGAAAGGAAAACCTGGTTCCCGTGAGGTAAGTATTAGTAATGCTACATTGTCTTAGTTATCAACATAATCACCACGTGTCTGCACACCTTTCATCGCATCAGTTTCACACATCTCTTCATTTTTAAATCCAACACTCGCCATTGTTGGGGACCTGATACCCTTTTAACTTATCTTAATAAAATCCTCAGCTATGTGAATCAAACTCTTTGTGCGTCTAGTTCCTTGTAGGATTAACATACTCTCTCTCAAAATTCGGTCTTTCCGTTATTTAAAAAAATGCCTATCTCAGATTCTTCTTCAAAAAATCCATTCTCCATAGAAGTTAAAACCCTAGTTCATTAAATTTCTCCACTTCTATTCCTGGAAATCCCCCTCAACTCCAATATTTGGAGTTAGTGAAATGGATGAATCTATGACTGCTTAGACTGAAGTCATAGCCTCCCATGTTCTTCCTTATGACGAGGTCTTTATGTTATTTCCCACCCTTGTGTTGTTTGGTAATAAATATCAGGATTTAGAGGATCAATTTGTAGATAAACTTGATGCTGAACTTATCTCTGAGTAAATGGGAGTTAGGTCTTTGGTTGTGTCGTCTACCTTGTCTAAGAGGCTGTTCGAGGGAGACCTGGTAGGGGGCAAGGGTATGGAATCCTGTATCCTAACAACAAGGGAAGAATTTGTGGTCGTTAAAATTTCATCCTTACTAAGAGGATATGCTCAACCCACATTGTTGGTCCAAAAACATAGGTCATTGGATCGGGTCCCACACAGAATTCAATTTGTGTTTGACCAAACTCTAACTTCCGTGTGTGTTGAGAATTATGAGGAGAAAGAAGAAGAAACTCTATTAAGATAGAGAAGAAGAGAATTGCGAGGAATAAACTCCTCTCATATTGTGGTTTGAAGAGTTGAAAACTTCCAAAGTTGTGCCTAAAAGTGTATCTCCTACTACACGTGATGATAGTACAGATGAGAGAAAAAGAAAGGGAAAGGGAAAAATTGTAAAAACTCACCTAAAAGGTGAAATGATAGAGGTACTGAACAATAAGTGTGACTCAAAAGGTTCTAAATAGTGCCATGGAGGCAATACCGCTCATAGTGAGAAATTAAGAGAAAGAGACAAGAAGGACTAATGGCTGTAGAACCCATATCTACTTTGGTACCTGTTGATGATAGTGAAACCCTATCTTATGATGTTGTTAGGGTTGTGCCAAAATGAAAAAGGGAAGCTGAGGAGGAACGGGTCGAATCAAAGGGAATACAAAAGAAAACGTCAAGGAACTCTGTTTCTAAGAAGGGGAAACTAACAAAACAAAAAACTTCTACAAAGGGAGAAGAGTGAAAAAGATGGTGGATGAACAAATCGTAAAGGGACTTGGTCCTAGGGTTCAAAATCAAAGAGAAGAAGAGGCGACGAAAAAAGAGTAAAGAAAAGAAAAAATGGAACTGCAGAAGGTGTTTAATGGAAGAGTCTTTGACACTAACATTATAATCGAGTTTGGTATGTCAACGTTGTTTGATGTTGTCTCCATTCAAGAATGGATTCATGTTTTAGACCTCCTGCACCATATTTACATGAATCCGAAGTGCGTGAATTCTATTACAAAATGGAATTGAGGATGGTGGAATCACAACCACCGTCAAGGGCATTAAATTGAATTGGACAAGAAATCTTTATGGAACATTCTGGGGTTTCCACTAAGAGGAATTAGAACCATTGAAGGTTGTAATCCATCTGGGTAATTCACCACGTGCTTCAAAAAACGAGGAGAGGTTAAGCGTGCAGGGCTACCTAAGAAGCTTGTCAAAGGGGAATATCAGTTTGTCTTTGAATTCATAAACAAGGTAATGGTGCGTAGATCTAAAAAGCGAACAATTGTGTATGCTGCTGATTTTTTTTTGTTTGAGTAGGTGGTTGAACTTGAAGAAATTAACTTTCATGCTATCATGTTGGAACACTTGTATAGAGTAATGACTTAGAAAAATGCCAAGCATGATATTCCCTATGGGTTTATGCTAATGTTTTAAAACACTTTTAAGTGACAGTAGGAAGGGGGTACATGATACAACCAAGAAAATGTTCACCAAGTCCATTCAATTGGTATGTGAGTGCATAGAGGGACCAACTAAGGGTAGATCCCAAGTAGCAGCGGTTTTGGAGAAACATGCTACTCTCAAACGGGAAGTGGATGATCTTACCTTTCTTTTGAACGACAAGGAGGTTAATATTTCTAATATTATGAACTTTAGAATGCGATCTTTGTGGATTAGGTACCAGTCATGCAAATGACGAAGTGTTGATGAATTTATGAAGGTTTTTTGTCATCATAAAAAAAGGGTAAATTGATAATTTCTTGTTCTCTTAGATGTTTTGATGATCTCCTTACACATACACGGACCTAGTTCTCTACAAAGTATGAAAAATCGTCCAGTTGTCAAAGTATTGTAAAATTGTAAAAGTTGTCGGTGTTAGAGAGTTGGTGAAGAAGCAAAGTAATTCACCAATAAGAAGCGAAGAGGTTGTTTGGTTGATGGGTAATAAATCTTCATGGTATAAATATCTAACAAACAACAATAATATTGACTTACTCATTTAAAGAGAGATATTTCAAGCTTCAGAACATCAAGGGACCTGATAGAAGTGCTTCTATTGCTTTCTGTACCAGCTATATTCGTTTAGTTGTAATTGTTATTATATAGTAGGATTGGTTCACTTGTGAAAGAAACGTTTCAAACTTGTGTGAATCATTGTGAGAACTTAATTAAGGGTAACATAGGTTCTTACTCTAAAAGTCTATATTAATCAGGTTTGGATTCTATCGCTCAGCTAAGTGATAGGCGATATTGCTTAGTTTAGAGATTAGCAGGATAATTGGTTTTGTAACTGGATTTCACTCTTGCTTGTTAAATATTAGTCAAACCAATATGAAAAATCCTGTTGAGAACATGTCGTGATTTAAGTCCCTTCAGTAAGGAGGTTTCCACGTGAAGTTGATTTTCAATCTTTACTTTTTGCATTTTTTCTTTAGTGTTTTGTTAGTACCGTATTGAGGATTAAGTACCATCAATTTAAGTGGACGTATACATGGATACACAAATCTTTACAATACTTGCTGGGTAACACAATGTATGTTTCGTTCCATTATCTGGTCTAATATATTTCAACTGACAATCACTCTGCTTTATACCATAACCTTGAATTCTTTGAAAACGGAAAATACTTGAGATGTACAACTAATTAAGTAAACCTATTTCATTTGAGTTAGATCATCCACAAAAAGAATAAAATAACTGTTTCCACTCAAACAAATCGTCCTCATTGGTCCACACAAATTTGTTCCTTAGGCCTCCAAGGATTCAATTAGGAAAGGATCGTCTATGCATTTTACCAAATTGACGTGATTCACAAACATCTTTGTACATGTCAATATTGGGTACATCAAGAACCATACCCTTTGATTACATATAAACAAGTGAGCTAAAGTTGTAATCATCGAACCTTTTGTGCCAAATCTAAGTTTCATTTAATTTAACAGTGAAAGACCAATTATCAACAGAATAGCATGAAATTTTAAAGGAATTTCCAATAATACTAATTTTCTCTACTTCATATCCTTTAGGATCGTAAATAAGACATTGTTTGTCCTAAAATTAAGAAAATATTTTTTATGAAGCACATGACTCCTAAGAAACCAACAGGTTTCTAGTCAAAATTTGTCCATAAATAACATCATCGATAATTTTCATACTTTCGTTTCTAGGAAATTTTTCTGACCCTCTACAGTGAGCTTTCGCCAATGCACCATTTCCAATCTTAAGTTTTAGTTCTATCAGATCAATCCAATGTAACAAACCAATTTTCATCAATCACCATGTGCCTTGTGCGTGCATTATCAACATACCAGTTACATCAATCAAAAGGTGATATGAGCGAGGCAATGAAGACCTCTTC